>NC_037341.1:4135000-4435000 GCF_002263795.3 Bos taurus
CTTTCCAGGTGCTGCTAGGGGTAAGGAATCTGCCTGCAGATTCAGGAGACTTAAGAGATGCAGGTTCAATCCCCGGGTTGGGAAGATCCCCTGGAGGAGGTTCTGGCAGCCCACTTCGGTATTCTTTCCTGGAGAATCCCATGGACAGAGGAGCCTGGAGGGTTACAGTACATAGGCTTGCAAAGAGTCGGACACAACTGAAGCGACTTAGCAGACACGTACGCGTGGGAGAGAGATGGAGGAATCTCATGGGGAATAGGAACAAAAAACCCCAGTGCATATGGAGTGTCTGTCTGCGCTTCTGAAATACCTGCTCATATTCTGGACGTAGCCAGTGTTGCTTGATCAAGTAATGAACACATAGTGATTTTCTTTGGTTTGTTTGTTTTCAGTCCATCTCCTGTTCCTTGCATCAGTCTAACAGCTGGACGTAGGATGAGTGACCAAGGCAGGGGCAGTGATGACAGGAGCTCTTGGAGGGGCCCCAGCTCCCCTGCAGGGCGAGCCCGGCGTCCCTCGCCGCTTGCTCAGCCTGGGTGTTTTGTGTTGCTGCCGTGTCTGCCTAGGGCCTGAGATCTGCCCTGAGCTCAGGTTGAACCAGAGGAGCCTGTACTGGTGGACCCCATGGGACCCATGGTTCCAGGGGTTGGAATGCAGAGCTGGGCATCTCCAGTGACCTCCGCCTTGACCAAAGCCTGCCCAGCACTGGGGAGGCCCTGAGCCCCAAACCCCAGGCAGAAGAACAAAAGGAAACCTACCCACTGTGCACTCTGTTACATGTAAGTCACCGATCAAGTGTGAAAAGTGTCCCCGGAAACATGTCCCATCCCCGTAACGTGGGCCTAGGAGGCGGGCGAGACCCCCGTCCAGTGGTGTCCAGGACACAGCGGCCCCAGTCTGCCCAGCCTATGCCCAGCCCCCTTCTCGTCACTGCTCCTGCTCAGTTGGCCTTGCCTCACAGGGCCCTTGTGGGGGTAAGGACCCCCCAGGCTGCAAGGTCAAGTGTTGTCCACAGACCCCACCGACGGCTGCCCCTCACGGTCCTGGTGCCCCCAGGCTCAGGGTGGAGCAGGAGAGGGAGCTGGAGCTGAGCCCAGCACCCCAGGCAGGTGGGCTGGGCAAAGCCCGAGAGATGGGGTGCGTGTCCCCGAGAAGGTTGTCTGAGGGCAGGCCTAGGGTGGGCGGAAGGGTCGGCCTTCGGAAATTAGGAAAGGTGAGCGGAGGTTTGACCAGAGAGCCCAGCACCTGGTGATGCCCTGGTGAAGACACGGGGCTGGAAGGGGATGGGGCAGCAGCCATGGTCAGCTGGGAGGAGGGGGGGCCCCCGTGCCTGCACTCCCTGTGTGAGGTCGGCAGGAAGCCGCACTGCGGAAGGGGCTCCGCAGCCTCTGCCTGCAGGTCCTTGGGGGAGGCTGCCACCTGTGGCGGGTGGGCGGGCAGCCCTAGGTGGGGGCCCTGCTCCCCGGACTGTGTGCCCTCGTGCCCCAGCCTTCCTCCCGGCCTCAGCCCCGGCTCCACTCAGCGCTCTGCCTCTGCGGCTGGTTTGTCCAGTGTTGGGGGGAGGCAGCCAGGCTGGCCGTGCTGACCCACTGGCCTCCCCATGGCTCCCACGGAAATGCAGCTGGTGGCCGTTCCAGGAACCCACCTCCGCCGACCTTGGGGAGAGTGGCCAGGGGCAGGTGGGCCTGGGGGCTGGCTGTGTCTGCCTCTGCCTGGTGCCCTGGTGCCCACCTTGCCATCCCACCCCCCACACACAGGCGTTCAGGGCCTGACGCGGTGCACGGCTGAGCTGGGCCCCACTGTCCACAGTGGGCTCCAGGCCTCTGTCTCTCTCCCCTGACTGGGGACATGACCCTGAGTCTGGACACAGTCTGACCCCAGGCCGCCTGCTAATGGAGAGGCTGTGGCTGAAAGTAGAGAGAAGAGACTGGGTATCTTGCTCGCCCATCCGCCCTGAGACCCACAGACGCTGTGGGTAGCGGTCAGGGGTGTGCCTGTGAGGAGGCATTTGCGCTCCCTCAGCCTGTCCTCTTTCCTGAAATGCAGCGGTGAGGTGGTTTGTCCTGGCCACATGCTGAGGGCCTCAGATCTGCACTGCCTCCAGAGCTGGGTTCCCGAGGCCTCTTCCCGCCGTGGGTCTCCCCCTTCTCCCCCCACCCCCCGCTTCCGGTCTTCCCAGCCCAGTCTCAGCCCCTCTGCACAGGGCCAGGGGGACGTATCTTGTTCACCCTTCTCTGGAGTCATGTGATAATTTTGCCGCTTTTTTGGTTTTACCTATTTCTCCATCTCCTCAGACTCCATGTTGGAAGGAATGGAGGGTTCCTTTTGCCTAGCTTTTCTCGCCCGTTCAGCAACCTTTTCACGTGGGACCCCTGCCCTGTGTGAAAACCTTGGGGCTGCTCCCTGTCCTCTCTGATTCTGCAGAAGCTCGGGGTTCGGGGGTGCGGACACCTCAGGTGACACCTCGCTGGGCACCGGCGTCCTGGGGTGAGGGGGGCCGTGACCCCATGGGATCGCCATGGCCTCAGCCCTGAGTCTGGAGCCTCCTGTCCTTTCTCTTGTCCAGTCCCTGTTGGAACCCTGAAGGGTCGATGCTAAGAGTGTGGATTCGGTTCTGGAACTGAGGAGACAGTCTCGGAAGGTCAGAGAAGATGGAGGGTGCCTCGCACAGAGAGCGTGGCTTCCCCCACGAAGCCTCCCCGGCCCCTGGCCGTCCACATGGTGCTTTCGGGGTGCAGGGCGGGGTCGTGCTGCCGTCCCACACTGGGCGTGAGCTCTGCCTCCTGGTGGTAAACTCTGTTACTCAGGGGCCTGACCCTGTCCTCTGAGACGCTCCCTCCTGTAGCCTCTGGGCCTCCTCCCTGCCCTGGGTCCCGCTCCAATCTCACGAGCCTCCCCTTCTCAGCCTCCTCTGCTGGTCAGTTCTCGTGTCCTGGCATGTGACACGGGAGGCTGGGACCTACTCCGAGGCCTCCTCTTGGCCCTCTCCCTCTCCAAACCATGTCCTCCACGCCCTCCCAGCACGTTAAACGCTGTCCGCACATGGGCCACTCCCAAACCAAAAGCCAGGCGCCTCGTCTTGGAGTCGGAAAGCCAGGCTTATGGATCTGGTTGCTTGCTGGGTGTCTTGAGACACCTCAAACACGGGGTGGTGGGAACTGGACTTGGGTTCTCTGTTTTCCAGATGGGTTCTTCCTACAGGTTTCCAGACACTCAGAACATTCTTTCTGGTTCTCTCCTCATCCAGTCGGCCACCCGCCTGCTCATTCTGCTTGGCAGAGAGCCCAGGGTCTGACCGCCTCTCCCTCAGCAACCCTGTGGCTCTCTGCCACCCCCTGGCTGGTCCCTCCGCCCCCATCTTGCCCAGGCAGAGTGGCATCTCCCACCAGGGCCTGTCCGCCCCCATCCTTGCCCAGGCAGAGCGGCATCTCCCACCAGGGCCTGTCAGTCCCTTTCCTTGCCCAGGCAGAGCGGCATCTCCCACCAGGGCCTGTCAGTCCCCTTCCTTGCCCAGGCAGAGTGGCATCTCCCACCAGGGCCTGTCAGTCCCCTTCCTTGCCCAGGCAGAGCGGCATCGCCCACCAGGGCCTGTCCGCCCCCATCCTTGCCCAGGCAGAGCGGCGTCTCCCACCAGGGCCTGTCAGTCCCCTTCCTTGCCCAGGCAGAGTGGCATCTCCCACCAGGGCCTGTCAGTCCCCTTCCTTGCCCAGGCAGAGTGGCATCTCCCACCAGGGCCTGTCAGTCCCCTTCCTTGCCCAGGCAGAGTGGCATCTCCCACCAGGGCCTGTCCACCCCCATCCTTGCCCAGGCAGAGCGGCATCTCCCACCAGGGCCTGTCCACCCCCATCCTTGCCCAGGCAGAGCGGCATCTCCCACAGGGGCCTGTCAGTCCCCATCCTTGCCCAGGCAGAGCGGCATCTCCCACCAGGGCCTGTCCGCCCCCATCCTTGCCCAGGCAGAGCAGCATCTCCCACCAGGGCCTGTCCACCCCCATCCTTGCCCAGGCAGAGCGGCATCTCCCACCAGGGCCTGTCAGTCCCCACCCCTCCTGGACCACCCCCAGCTTGTTTCACGGTCGCTCCTCCCTGTCTGCCATCCGGGCCATGGTGGCCACGCTCTCTGGCCCCCCGGCCCTGGCCCGTGCCTCTGGAGGACCGCCCTCCTCCTGCTATCACCTGCCTGGCTCCACCTCAGACCTCAGTGGAGACACCCTGGCCCTCCAGCCAGCTCCGACCCTGCTGTTTGCACCCCTCACTGGCCTCCGCACCTTCCAGGGGTTGGGATCACACGGTTCTTGGAGACATCAGTGCCTGGCTTGACCAGTTTCCACCCTGTCTGCTGGAGACGGCAGCTCCCTGAGTGCCGAGGGCCCCTTACCACGAGCCCTGGCCTGACTTAGTGCCAGGTGTGTGGCAGGCGCTCGTCAGATGCGGCGTGAAGGAGGTTTGCATTCAGGTGCTGCTCAGATGCCAGGTGCTAACGGTCACTGCGGGGCTGAGCACCTGGGTGCTGGCCGAAGGCTCTGCCGCCCTCCCAACTTCCAGCCGCCCCCCCAACTTCCAGCCGCCCCAGGCTTCTCCCTGCCTGGCCTCCAGGAGGTCCTCGCAGTCTCTGCTGACACCTACTGGTGCTTAGCCCAGGGGACAGTCCCCAGGAGGAAGGAGGTCCAAGGAATACGGACAGCTGGAATCACACCCTCCTGGCAGGGGTCGCACTTCCAAGGTCACCGTGATAAACTCTTTCTCCCTGGCCGGGATGGCCCCCTTCCTGCCCTGCTCTGTATCCCGGGCAGAGTCATTTCCTCATTGCTCTGAAAGATTCTACCTGGGGTTAGGAGATGTCCCCTGATCCACCTCTGCCCTCTCCCCTCCCTGGACTTTGCTACAGGGCTTGGTACTGCCCTCCCACCCCCCTGCCCATCACCCTTGGGCTGACCGAGCGGCTTCCTCCCCAGGGCTCTGCCCTCGCTGGGACCTTCTGGCCCTCTGCTCTTCCTGTGGCTGCTTGCTCCCTTCTGAGCTCTCAGCCCAGAAGCACCAAGCCCGGAGTCTTCTCAGACCCCATGTGCGTCCTGACCCCCATACCTAGCGCCCCTCACCAGCCAGTTTCCTCTGTGGACTGATCACCCATGATGACCCCTTGCTTCTCCGTGTCTTTCTCTGCCTTTGCTCCCAGCATCCCCCATGTCTGGCCTGTGACTCCAGCAGGGCGGGGCTGCCTCGTCTGTATGTTTACACATTTGCTCCTTGTGGCAGATGTCTTGAGTCCAGACGTGCATATGAGCCCCACGAGGTCCCTGCCATCCTCCGGGACTCCAGGTCACCCCTGGAAACAGCCCTTGCGCCCCCCTGCCCATCCCTGGTGACCCTGCCGCCCCCTGCCCCTACAGCCTCCAGCTGCCTAAGCATCGAGGGTACCAGAGCAAGGCTCAGGCCTCCTTCTAGTAAAGTATAATATTGATAACCTGCAAATACTGTACTAGTGAATCACCTTCATATTTTTAAGGCCCACATGAAAACAAAGAAAAGCAAAAAGGAGGTGAAAACCACTTCAAGTCCTGCCCTCGCAGAGGTAGCCACAGTTTAAGTGTTAACGTGTGTTCTTCCCCACCCCGTACGTTTATGTCGAGTTGTGGTGTCAAGTGTGGAAATGCTGGGGTCATACTGGGTCTGAATCCTGCTTCTACCGCTAACCAGAGGTGTGCTTGGAGCAGGTTCTCTAAGCGATCTTAGACTCAGTTGTCTCATCTGAAAAATGGGCATAACACTGCACCGACAGGTGTCACAAAGGAGACCAACCACTGGCCTCTGTCGGCAGAAGATACGGAGGTGAGTCACTAGCACAGTATTTGCAGGTTATCAATATTGTACTTTACTAGAAGGAGGCCTGAGCCTTGCTCTGGTACCCTCGATGCTTAGGCAGCTGGAGGCTGTAGGGGCAGGGGTGGCAGGGTCACCAGGGACGGGCAGGGGGGTGCAAGGGCTGTTTCCAGGGGTGACCTGGAGTCCCGGAGGATGGCAGCCACTCCTCAGCCGTGCCCCGGGACCTGTGAGTGTACGGCGTGTGTGCTCATAGGTTGGGGTCTTACTGCTTCCGATCTTCCTCTCCTGGGTGAGGGAGCTGCTGGAAACAAGGGATGCTCAGCTGGAGACGATTGGAGAGAGGAGGACGCTGACTATCTGAAAACATCTAACCCACTTTTGTGAGAGACAGTGGGGCCGTTCTGGATTTGGCACCAGCAGAGGGTACACTCAAGGTCAGAGTCTTGACATCTGCCCTCCCCAGGTTCCCCAGTGTCCTGTTCAGAGCCAGCCATAAGCAGGCCCAAGTATTCGGGTCTGACGGGCGGAAGTCAGAGAGCAGATGAATCCTCAGTGCAGACCAAGGAAGCTCTGGGTGCATGTCGGGGCGTCCAGAGGCAGAAGGTGTGCCCCCAAAAGTAGCAAGCTGGCCATCTGTCCCTGCAGGCTTTGGAGACAAGACAGACTTGGGTCCTCTGTGTTGGGTGACCTTGGGCTGGTGACCTTGGAGAGAAGCTTCGTGCTGTCGTGGTCCCGAGCCAACGCCAGGGCTGGCGTGCTGGCTTTGCCTCCTGCTCGCTCTGTGGCCTTGGACAGCCTGCTGACTTCTTTATGCCTTTGTTTCTGCACCTGTGAACTGCCGCACCTGGCCCGTAAAGCTGCAGGGAGGAGTTGGTCAGACGTGCTGATGTTTTCAACGCCCCTGGCGCAGTGTCTGTGCAGAGCAAGCTCCCTCCGTCTGCTGACCGCAGGGAGAGCTCTGGCCCCGGGCAGAAGCAGACCACAGTACCTCGATGTGTGGACCATCGGCCTTGGAAGCCTGTGGTTCTAATCATTATTCCTTTCATCCCTGGGGCCTTGGGGCCTGGCTCTCCAGAGTGGGGGTGTGTGGACTGTTTTCCTGGCTGGCCTCCTGGCCTCAGAGTAACGACCCCATGAGTCTGGCCCGTGTCTGCCTCCCCAGTCCCCTCCCCTGCCCACTTGGACCGTCGTCATCCCGTCTGTGGTTCATGGCCGTGAGGTGATGGATGGGCAGTGACCGCCTCCTCCCTCGGGCTCTGCTCCCAGCTTCTCCCGGTGCTGCTCAGCTTGGCCGGGGAACCACCTCTGCACGCTCATTCTAGACACAGGTGGCCCTTTATTCAAACCCAGACACCCTTCCTTCCTGGTGAGTTTCTTAACCTGTCTTAGCCTCCATTCCTCCATCTAAGTCATGGGAACAAAATCTGCCTCCTGGAATGGCTGTTGTGAGTCAAATCTCCAGTGTGACTGGCGCGCAGTAGCCACTCAGTAGTTGCCAGCACCCTCCCATTTTCCCCCCACTGGAGAAGCTCTGGACTGGGAGCCAGGGGACTGGGAGGCATGTCTGGGATGACCTGGCGTGTCTCCTCCATACAGAGCTGCGGAGTGGGTCAGCTCGAAGCAGAGGACAGCAGAGACTGTCTCTGCTAACGTCTCTCCCCTGATGCTCAGACACATGCTCCCTATTTGCAACTCGGTAAACTGAGGGCAAGTTTTTTTTTTTTCTTCCTGAGAACCTGCAGTGAGTTTCTGTCATGTGCCCCAGGGAGCAGCAGCTCTGATCAGCCAAGACTCAGCCTCTGTTGCAGCTTCTGATGAAAAAGAATCCATCCTGGGGAAAGGGAGATCGCATTGCTCCCAGGAAGTCTAGAATGTTCTACCTTCCTAAAGGCTGAGGGAATACAGACATCAATGAGTGAACTCCGGGGGAAACGGGGCTTTGTCATCAGCTGTATCTTTTTTATGCTCTCACACTTTCAAAAAGGAAAAGCAACCAGCTCACTGGGAACTAGTTAAATACACGTTTTGACTGCTGAGAACTTACTCTCCTCCTCAATTCCAGAGCGGCTCCTTACGTTGATCCTGAATGATAACCTGAAAAGTCTGTATTGATTGGATATGTGACGGTAATCCAGTCTCTCAGTAGCTCGTTTGCTTTTTCTCAAGCTTTTCACTTGGACTTGGGGGCAGCGGAATTCCTCTTTCTTCAGTTCTCCTAGACAGTGCTGCAGATGTTCTGTCCTGCATTTGAAGGAGGAGGAAGGGAACGTGCCCCTGCCAGCCCCTTCGGCCCACCTGTCCCCGTCCATCAGGGAAACGGAGGTCTTCTCAGACCTCAGCCTTCTCCCACCCACCGTGCACTTCTGGTGTTTACGCCCTTGGCCAGAACTGGGTCACAGATGCATCTCTAGCTGGAGGGGGTGGCTGGAAAGGTGGGGACCATAGGAGTCATAACTGGCTTGGACCTACCACTCACCGCTTTTCTCCCTGGGCTAACAATGCTGCTCATCTGAATAAAAGTGACATTGTTTTCGCCAGGAGGAAGTGAGGGATGGGTATGAGGGTGGCAGCTAACAGTGCCTGCCCCAGTGGCTGGGGTCCTGGACTCTGAGTTCTCACCTGGTTGAAAGCACAGTGAAGCCCTTTCCCAGGAGGCATCTGGTCTACCACTCAGCGTTTACCTCTTGGTTCAGGCACCGCTGGTCCTTCCGTCCATCATGGACTCGCCTCCCGTTCTGAGCCTGGAGCCGGGAAGGCAGTGGAGACAGGGCTGGACTGAGACTCAGCTGGGCCTCTAGACTTAACTGGGGAGGCAGCCACGCTGGTCAGTGCCTTCAGCACGGCACCACCAGCCCTAGGACACGGGACCCTGCTGAGGGGTCCTCACTCAGGCTGGGGTGAGTGGGAGCAAGGCCCAGGGGGCTGCTGATCAGGGTCTGGAGGGTCAAGGAGGAGGATGCTGTGAGGCAAGAAGACAGACACAGGGTGTCAGGGCAGCCCTGGCACTTTCTGGAGCTGACCCGTCTCAGGCCCTGGCCACAGTCAGCCCGCGAGCACCCTGAAGGCAGGGATGCTATCTTATCTGTTTTCTCATTTGTGGGTCCTTAAAACTAGCTCAGGACCTGGATTGTGTCTGGACCTCTGTATTTCAATTCCAATAAGCAAGTTCATGTGGAAATAAATAGATCATTATCCAAGAGGTGGACGTGTCTTGGCCAAAGGCACATAGTTACGAGCTGAGAGTGACTTTGGGTGCTCACCCCCACTCCCTGCAAAGAGGTGACCCTCCAGGGCCCCCTCTTCCCTGGGAAGCCTGGATGTAGTGTGTATTTTGGGAGCCATTTGTCCTGACTTATTGTCAGCTATAAATTCCCTCTTGAGGCTTTGGCATGTATGGGGCTTAGTGATGGCTCCCATGAGGGGACTGGCAGGTGGTCTGGGGACTGATTTCTTAAAGTGGTTTGGGCACATGTTGACATCTCTGAAACGTTTCCATCTTTTCTGTGTTCGTGGCCTTCAAACTGTCTTTGGCCATCGGTTCGGGAGTCAGGGCCTCCCCCTGGGATATTTGCAGAGACGAAGACTCAGTGGCTTTGCCTGCCCTGAGCTCCAGCCGTCGACTCCAGAGGTTTGCTCATAATCAAGGCTAGCAGGTTCTGAGTCAGTTCATTTTAATGACGCACAGTCCCAGTGCATCCCTCTGGCGGCCTGCCAGTCTTGGAGCAGTTGGTTGTCACCCGCAGCTGCCTCTGTCCTGGGTGGCGCTGTCTGTACCCTGCGCAGCGCCGGCACCCACTTGCATATATGTGGTTCTAGACACAGACAGCTCTGTGCTGTTTCCAAAATAACCCCTTCCTTGGGGCCTGTCAGACCTCTGGTGCCTTCAGGGATAAATGTTAAAAATACCTCCTCCCAAATCAGGGAGAATCCCATTCTTGCTCCTCACTCCTGATTGGTGAAGGGTCCCACAATGAAACACTTGTGCCGAAAAGAAGTCATTGTATGTGACATCTGTGGGATGACAGGACTGCCTGATCAGGTGTGATTATTACAATAATGTGTGTTACCAGATTGCTTCCAGGGCAGGGCAGCTTCTGTGCTGAGTTGCCTCTGGTGATAAATTTAATCCCGTTATGAATTGATCTTGCCTGTCCTCCAAGCTACCCTATGACAAGTGTGTTCTCTGTAAGGTGTCCCATGGCACACATGCTCACACAGAGAAAGAGATTAGGGGAAGCCTAATCTCTTGCAGGGAAGCCAACACTAGGGCCCGAGACTTCAACATTCACAGTGGGTTCTCTAGGAGTTTTAAAAATTGAAGTATAATTGGTTTACAATGTTGTGTTAGTTTCAGGTGTGCAGCAAAGTGATTCAGTTATGCACATATGTGTATATATACAGTTATGCACATATATGTGTATGCACATATGTGTATATATACATATGTATTCTTTTTCAGTTTCTTTAATATTCTAAGTTATTCCAAGATACTGACTATAGTTCCCTGTGTTATATGTACAGTATGTCCTAGTTGTTTATTTAGCATATGTATATATGTGTGTATATATATACACAAACACATCTATATGGTAGTTTGTATCTGCCAATCCCAAATTCTTAATTTATCCCTCCCTACCCTTTCCCCGGAAAGAGAAGGGGATGACAGAGGATGAGGTTGCTGAATGGCATCACTGACTCGATGGACATGAGTTTGAGTGAACTCCGGGAGTTGGTGATGGACAGGGAGGCCTGGCGTGCTGTACTCCATGGGGTCGCAAAGAGTCAGATACGACTGAGTGACTGAACTGACCCTTTCCCCTTTGGTAACAATGAGTTTCTGGGATTTTTAGAGCAACTGAAAGAATCCCTTTTCCTTCCAGTGTTTTTTTAAAGTTGAGAAATCATGAAGATGTTTAGATATGATATGCCATATAACGAAGTATGTTTTACTTTGACTTCCTCCATTGCCTCTGTATAACTGAGCAGTCTTGCTTCCTCTGGGGTTTGCCTGGAGTGGCACCTGAAGCTCCCTCGGGCGTTGTAACAGATGCCTTGCAGGTGGGCCCTCAGCACATTTCCCATTCCATTGACACCTCTCTGACTTGGGATTCTCATCTTTTAGGTTCATGCCTGTGTGAGTGACATTGCCTCTCTGCCTGTGTCCCCTTTTGTTCTTTGGTCCGGCTGGCTGAGTCTTACTGTTCCTTTAGGAGAAACCGCAAGCATCACCTTTCTGGGAAAGCTTCCCTGACCTCCCAGGCAGGGCTGGGTGTTGGATCCTGAGACCACCAGGAATCCAGACCTATTCCTGTCACTTAGGACGCTGTTGACCCTTCGGGCATTGCTCCTGGGCTCCCTCTAATGGGCACACTGTGAGCTCCTTGCTGGGACCTTGCCTGCTCCTGTGTCACCTCTGGGCACGGCACTGGCAGTAGGGCCCATGCTCATCAGGTACATCTGGGAGTAAAGAGAACACGCGGTCGGTGTGGCCCTGCTTCTGCCGCTGCTCCCGGCAGATGTCCCACATGCTGGGGGGTGGACGGGGTCTCTGCCCTGTCACTTTCCACGGAGGGAACGTCAAGATTGCTCATCAGTCTCTTTCCTCTCGCCCTTCTCAGATGTGCTCTGCCCCAGCGTTCGTGTGGAAGGAGATCGCTTTAAGCACACCAATGGCGGAACCAAGGAGATCACAGGTACGAGAAACAGCCACCCAGCACGGATTGCTTTGCGATGCCATTTGCCAGACGTGAATCTTCCCTGATGGCTCAGACTGCAGAGAATCTGCCTGCAATGCTGAAGACCTGGGTTCGATCCCTGGATCAGGAAGATCCCCTGGAGAAGGGAATAGCAACCCACTCCAGTATTCTTGCCTGGAGAATCCCATGGACAGAGGAGCCTGGTGGGCTACAGTCCATGGGGTCACATAGAGTCAGACACAACTGAGCGACTAACACTTTTACTTTCTTCTTTGCCGGACTTGACCGTGACCCTCCTGGACTCAAGGGTGGTAGCCTTGCTGGTACTGTCCTCATCGCTGTCTTTCACCAAATTCCTGGGGACGGTCTGAGCTGTGCAGGTAGCAACTCCTGTCCACGAACTGCCCACTGGGGGAGGCCATTCACGTCTTCCATCTGGGAGTCGGTGGTGATGCTATAGGCGTCGGTAGAGAATGAAGTAGGATGAGGGATGTGGGGAATGAGTAAGTGATGGGCAGCCCGAGTAAGAAGGTGAATAAATAGCTGCATTTGGGCGTGAAGGAGAGAGTGAATCAGAGTTATAAATATAGGAGCGAATCAATGGATGAGGGAGCAGAGAGACACATGACTGCAGAGCCAGCAGCAGAAATAAGCACTGCAGAGGCTGTCTCCATCCATGACGGGGTGATTGGGGGTACGTAGGGACGGCTGAGCCGGCTTCCCCTTCATCCTGGCGGTGATGAGCATCTGTCTACTGCTCCCTGTGGCCAGGCGTCCTGCAGACACTTTAGGTGCATGATCACAGGGGAGCTTTCTCCCCCTCCAGGACAGCAGCCCAGCTCTCCTCACCAGTGCCGGCCAGGTTGGGAGCCCCATCCATCCACCCTAAACTATCTCAGGTCCAGTACGAACCCACGTGCAGTCTCCCTCCCGAGGCAGTGAGCCTTGGGCGATCAGAACCAGGTGTCTTGTAGGTGCTGCTCTGCCCGACCCCTACCCCAGGAACCCTGCCTGCCCACATGAATGAGCCAGCATCTGCAACTTGGTGCCTGGGGGATGTTTCTAGAATGGCAGGAGACTGTGCTGCCTGTGTGCACAGCAGGTGAGATGAATCAGGAGGTTAACCCTCCTCAGGTGTAACAGAGTAACCCAGACCTCAGCCAGTGACCACGGGTGAGGAAACACTCAGGCCCTCTGACCCACTTCCTGGAGCGTCCCAGTGGGGTCCCGCTGCAGCGGCTTGTCGGGGCTGAGGCTGGAGTTAAGGACAGAAGGTGCTGCAGACATGCCATGTTCAGCACAGCCGGGTAATGGGAGGAGGTTTTGTAAAAGATGCGGTTCGCAAAGGCTTATCTCCAGGTGTTTCCTTAAGTGACTCCAGCTAGTCTTCGGGCTCAGTGGGGCTGGAGCAGTGAGGACGGGGTGGAGGACAGACCAGGCAGTTGGAGGCGGCAGTCTGGGACTCAGTTTACCCACTTCTGGCACAATGCCTTTTAGGACCCCTCCCAGCTCTGAAACCTGAACATTCTGCAGATTCTAGCAACTACGATGCTATGCAGTGCTCTCTGAAGGAGTTATTTAATGGTGAAGGAAGGTGCTGGGCTCGGTCTTACTCTGAAACTTGGCCACAGGCATTCTGATGGGTCTCTCCTTCTGTCTGGTCTCTGACTTCCAGATAATCATCACCAAGTCCCGACCGACTCAGATGATCCCAGCCTAGTGCCTCTTCCCTCCCCGCCCCCCAGCCCCGTGTTTCCAGTCTGGTCCTCCCTGGTCTCCCAGCTCCTCCATCCCTGCAGCCAGAGTGACTTCTGAGCACAGGCCCGGGGTTGTGTTTCTCCCTGCTTTAAAGCCTTTCCCCGCCCCCCACCTCCTACAGAAAGAAGCCCAGGCCACCTCATGTGGCCGTTGGAGCCTGGCCCGATATGCATCTGCCTCACTCACTCCTTGGTCCCCCTCTCGTGGTTCCTGACATCCTGAAATAGTGGGGATTCTCGGAAGGAACCTCACTGCCTCAGGTCCGGTGACCTTTGCACATCCAGTTACCTTGAATGACCTTCCCTCCTCCTCTCCCCAGATTTCATTTGTTTTTTAAATTCAGGCCAGGCCTTGCCTCCTCTTGGGAGCCCTCCTTAATGTCTCCTCAGCTGGGCCAGGCAGATACTCCATGTGCTCCTCTACAAGCCCAGACATCTCCCTTCTTCCCATCTACCCACTATACGGACACTGCTCACCTCTGTGCCCGTTTCTCTGTGGACAGTAGACTTCAGGCAGTGGGAGGCACGGTGGGAATTTTGTCCTGTTGATTACTGAAATCTGAGCAGCCAATGGGGCATTGTAAGACGTAGGAAGCCCTGAGTGGTTTAGTGAATTCCTTTCTTCTCTCCTTCCCTCTTTCCACCAGTGGAGCCTCAGTTAAGAACAGCAGCGGATCCCATCCTTTTTCAGGGATGGAAGCATGAATCAGATCAGGCCCCACCCCCAATTGCTCAGCTTCCTCCTTGGACACAGACACTGTGTGTACCTCAGCCAGACCCACTGAAGACCTGGAAGTGACTCTCATGCCCGGGGTGTCCAGCGGAGCTTGGTCCCACGCAGACCCCTGAAGGACTCTGGGCAGTGGTCACAGTGTCCCTGATGCCATTTGCTTCAGCTGAGTCCACGACTTCAGGGAGGTGCCCCCTCGCACTTGCTGCATTAAACAATTGCCTCTTTATCTCTCGGTGCGTCACATCTGAGTCCGCTTACCTGGGGAACATTTTTCATTTTCCTTCCCGGCCTTTATTTATTGCAGGCAATTCATCTTTCTCTTGGTGCCCTTTGCTGCCACCTCGTTAATTGCTTGTTGTTCAGTTTCGTGGTGTTTAAGTCTTTGTTTTTATTCATGGAAACCAGTGAAAGTGGAATTAGGCAGCAGAGCATATGTTTGCTTTTTGAAAAGTCTTTTTTTTTGTTGTTCTCTCACAAATAACTACTACAGGGAAACCAAACTGAAAGTGGAGGTTTCCAGGAAGAGGGATGGCGCTGTGAAGGGAAGGAGCAGGCCTCTTTCCCGTTCAGCCCTGGCACCTTGCTGTGTGGGCATCGGGCACGTGCCCGCTGGATTTTGAACCCACTCTCTTGGGAACCTCTGGGGGCCAGTTCTCCCAGCTTGTTGCCAGTGCTGACATGTGCTTGGCTCAGAGCAGCCTCTCAAAAAATACATATTGAATGAATAAATGAAATCCATGGACAGATGTAGTGGGATAAGAGACGGCAGTCATTGTCAGGGGAAGTAATTAATATGAAAACTGTTCCGTGGATCTTTCACTGCATGTCAGGCTATGTATGATGAGCTCTGTACCATATTATTCAAGCTTCACCACAGCCCTGTGAGACGCATGCAAAGACAGCCCCCTTTCTACAGATGAAGAAATGGATGCTTAGAGACGTCAGGCACCCTGCCTCAGGTCACATAGCTAGGACCTCATGATCAGGAGGACATGGAAAAACCCACCCCAGTATTCTCTGGCCTGGAGAATCCCATGAACAGAGGAGCCTGGCAGGGCTACAGCCCATGGAGTGGCAGAGTCAGACATGACGGAGAGACTAACACTTTCACTTCCGGGTCAGCCCAGGTTGGTCTGACTCTGCTGCTGCTCAGACTCTCGGTTGGAGGTCAGTGCTTTCTGTCCTTGCAGCTCCTTGCCCAGAGTTGGGAACAGACAGGCTCTCAAGAATACAAGCTGGATGACTCAGTCATCTCTTAGGGCAGAATTTTGTGGTAGAAGATGTTTTAATCATCCTAACGTGAGAGTTCATTTCCTGTTTTCCGTGGCCTCGCCCCAGAGTGTTGGAGACAGAGGAATCTTACTGAAGAATTGTGGGTTTGGTGCTGCCGATGCTGAGCGGCACGTTAGACCTGGGGATGTGGAGATGGGTGAGGGCCTCCCTTCACTGGCCGGGAGCGCTTCCTTCCCCGGGGATGCGGTGTCAGGCCGATGCATCCCACTGACGTGTCCGTGCGGGCGCTGTGGTTGGGCTTCTCTGAGGACCGTATCTGCAGGACTCGAGCCAGCCCCCCACGCTGGTCCAGGAGGTTTTGTAGAGGGTCGTGGGTCTGGATGTGTGGCTGGTGATGCAGAATCCTGAGGAATAACCGACCTGCTGAGTCAGCTTCCTACCCTGTGTTGAGTGACCACCTGGGGGCCTTAGGACAGTCTCAGGTGGCGTGTCAACCTTCTGTCACAACCAAGCGCCCAGGCTCCTGGGGGTTATGTCGCTGCTCAGCATCACACAGATACATGACTGACCTGGATGCCCCTGCCTCGTCCCGCCAGCTCCCCCGAGCCCTAGGATCATGTCTTTCCCATTACTTCCCATGACCAGTGAGCCAGGTCCTCTCTTGGAGCCAAAACAAAGCGAAGGACATGCTTCTGTTCCTGCGGTATCACAGACAGAGTCGTCTTCTCTCTGATGTGCCTCTCGTCTCTTTGGACAGGTTTTGACCTGATGGATTTGTTCAGTGTGAAGACGCTCTTGGGGGAGAGAGAGAACGGGGCGCAGAGCTCCTACGTCCGGATGGGATCCTTCCCTGTGGTGCAGAGGACGGAGTGAGTGCTGGCTTCCCCCCCAGACCTGCCCCGGACGCCTTAGCAAGGGCGGGAAGCAGCCAGAGAGCTTGGTTGCTCGCTGAGCACTGGGTAGGGGTTTAGCCTGCAGAGTGCCTGGTGAGATCACCCTGCGATGAAGCGTCCGTATCACTGACCCCAGAAATTCCACCTGTTTCTTAACTGATCTGTTCCCTGTAATGTTACTGGTTCCCCGGTCCTCCTACACTCACTTCTCCATATGGATTTGGTGTCCATCCTTCATTCACTCATGCGTGTATTTTTTTTTTTTTTTTTTTGTCTGAAAATGGGACAGTAACCTGTTCAAAATCTCATAGTCCTAGGAAGCAGAAGTTGGCCTCAAACTCTGGTCCTCCAACTTCAATCCCTTTACCCCCTCCTGTATATCTGTGTATGTATAAACAGCCAAATAAAAAGTCTTAGTCTCTTGATAGATTTACAGGAAGGTAGTGACAGAGGTAGAGAGAGAGGAGCACGCCCTTAAGTTACTATAGGTTTGGTTCCAGACCACCCCAGTAAATTGAATGTCGAAACAAAGCAAGTCACAACTCTTTTGGTTTCCCAGTGTGTATCAAAGTTACGTTTACACTGAACTGTAGTCTGTTACCCGACTCCAGTACTCTTGCCTGGAAAATCCCATGGACGGTGGGCTGCAGTCCATGGGGTCGCTAAGAGTCGGGAACGACTAAGTGACTTCACTTTCACGCATTGGAGAAGGACATGGCAACCCACTCCAGTGTTCTTGCCTGGAGAATCCCAGGGACAGAGGAGCCTGGTGGGCTGCCGTCTATGGGGTCGCACAGAGTTGGACATGACTGAAGCGACTTAGCAGCAGTAGCAGTAGCAGTAGTCTGTTAAGTGTGCAACAGCATTATGTCTAACAAAACAATGTACATATCTTAATTAAAAAAGAATGCTGTGTGACAGTGGCAGCCATGGGCCTGCTTGGTGCAGAGCAGCCACCAGTCTTGTGTTTAAAAAAAAACTCAGTATCTTCAAAACTAAAGCAGTATCTAAACACAGTATCTTTGTAAAGCTAAAGCAAAACGAGGTGTGCCTGTGTATAGATAAACAGATGTAGATACAGTTATAAATACATAGACACAGCACATATACATGGGCTTCCAGGTGGCTCGATGGGTAAAGAATCCACCTGCCAATGCAGGAGATGCGAGAGACGTGGGTTTAGTCCCTGGGTTGGGAAGATCCCCTGGAGAAGGAAATGGCAGCCCACTCCAATATTCTTGCCTGGAAAATTCCATGAACAGAGGAACCTGGTGGGCTACAGAGTTGGAGACAACTGAGCGACTGAACACACACACGCTCATAGCATATCTGTCTGTATGTTACACATACACGTGTTGAGATGTAAGTGTGTTTAGAAACTCCGTAGCAGAGTTGGCCTCATTGACGCAGTAAGATGAAAAAGGAAGTGAAGGGCAGCGTCTATCCGAGGCTCCCAAGCCCATGTCTGTGCAGACCCTCCCGTGGGCAGTGACCGGGGGTGGCCCTGGCTCTGGGGGAGGCCCAGGGGAGTGATGGGTGCTGTTTACAGCGCTGGGGTGTGATCCAGGGTGAGACTCCAGCTCAGAGAACGACTCCGAGCAGCTGGGCCAACTCGCAGCTCGGATCCAAGACCTGAGAAGCACAGAGAGAGGACCAGTCTTTGCTCGCAGCTCCTACAGCCAAACCAAGGGCCCCTGAGGGTCCATGAGTCTGAGAACCAGGAAGCCAGACGCCCCCTCATTTCCCCTCCTGGCTTTCAGACCAGACAGCCTCCACCTGCTCCAGCACAGAAGGCAGTGCCTCTGAGCAGGGCGTGCAGGGCAACAGCTGATAGTGATGAGGGGCGCTCTGGAGACCAGCTGGTCCCTGGGGGGGAGCCTCTACTGGGCTGCTGAGCCCCAGGAGTTTTGCCCTGACAGCCCGGCTGCCCTCAGCTAGGACAGGAGCGGCACAGCTCCTCACGGCCCTGACTCCTGGTGGGGAGCCATGCTCCCTTGGGATGCTGTCGGCAAAGGGCAGTGTGCCTGCCTTGTAGGGCTGTCTGGGCTGGAGCTCATGGGGTTGAGGGACTTCCCCAGATGAGAGCTGGCCCCCGTGCTCTGTAGGGGATGGAGGGTGTCCTGTGATGTGGGGCAGCAACCAGGCAGGATAAGATACCCCTGTGCGGCCTTGCTGGGAGTCAGCAGGCAGGGAGAGGTGAGGGCTGGCACAGTCGGCTGCATCTGACCCCAGGGCAGGAGGCAGGGTAGCGCATCTCATTGATTTTGGAGAGATGGAAGCAGGTGAGCCCTGGAGGGGAGCAGGTGGATTTGAAGGGGCTAAGGCAGGGCTCAGAAAGAGTTGGGTGGAGGCACTGCTGGAAGGAGAAGGCAGTGAAGGCAGGTGATGAGGTGGACTTCAGAAATCCACAAGGTCAGCGTGGCAAGACTCAGTGACCCTGGGGTGCGTGGGCTGCCTTTGCAGCCTCTGCCCTCAGCCTGGTGGTGTCTGTTTCTTGTCTCCCTCCAGGGACGTGTTCCCGCAAGGTTTGCCCGATGAGTACGCCTTTGTCACCACCTTCCGGCTCAGGAAACCATCCCGGAGAGAAGACTGGTATATCTGGCAGGTCATCGACCAGTACGGCATCCCGCAGGTGCGAGCTGCACGCCATGTCCCAGTGTGGGCTTCTGTCTCCTCCTCATGGGCAGGGCAGCACCTGCTGTGTTTTCTCCATGGGTCCTGTCTTGGGCTCTGAAAATGGAGAGTCCAGTGTATCCAGGCCCAGGGCACCTGCAGGGACTGGGAGACCCCTGGGGGACCGGGAGGCCCCCGGGGGGACTGCAGCCTCACTTCTCACTAATGGCCAAGCCCCCAGCACCCTGGTGGGCTGGAGGCCTAGCTGCTGCCTCAGGGACCCTCAGCCCAGCCGGGGAGGTGGCGGCCAGCACTGCTGTCCTAATGCACGTATTGCGTTAGCAGCGTGTTTGTGATGCAGTGGAGGAAACCGGCTCAGAGTTGGCACGACTGGGCTCAGACCTTGTGTCTGGTCCTTTCTTGGTGTGGGCTCAGGGCCACATTGGCTTTCCGAGTCCTGATGTTCTTAGTCGGGACACAGAGCACCTCCTGTCAATGGTTGGTGGAGGCATCGTACAGAGTGATGTCTGTAAAGCATCTAAGATGCTGCCTGATGTATAATAGAGTTTTTATGGTCGTCCTTGGTTTGACCTTGAATGGAGCGCTGCAGCCTGTCTTTGCCCACATCAGGTGCATTGTGGTTCTCATCCCTGTGAAGCTGGGACAGTGCAGCAGAGCAGGCAGCCGAGTGAGGGCCTGCCTCTCTCTGATTTGACCATCAAAGCAGCATGATGTGTTCATCTGAGGTGCAGCTACCAAACCCCTTGTTCTCAGAGCCCATGGACCAACTGTGTCTGTCCTTCACCCTTGTCCCCTCTTGACGACGTATGAGCTGTATCGAGACATGACTCATCTTCATCCGGGAGACACATGTATTTTCATTTGGGGTTGAAACAAAACAAAAGCATGCTCAAGCCGCAGGAGCACAGCAGCCACTCATGGGCGGCTCGCTGAGAGGGGACTTGCTCCGTGGTGGTGAGTTCCCTTCCCGAGGTTGAAGCTGAGCCCTGCCCCCAAGCACACGTTGTACCCACACTCACACACAGTCAGTAGGAGCCCAAGCTTGTTCCGACTGCTTCGGAGATCCTTCTTCAGTTCTCATAGCCACCCTATGAAAGGGTGGCTTTCACCCTTTCTGTGAAAGGGGTAGTCGCTCCGTCGTGTCTGACTCTTTGTGACCCCATGGACTGTAGCCTGCCAGGCTCCTGTCAGTGGGATTCTCCAGGCAAAAATACTGGAGTGGGTTGCTCTTTCCTTCTCCAGGGGCACTTCCTGGCCCAGGGATCAAACCCAGGTCTCCTGCATCACAGGCAGATTCTTTGTCATCTGAGCTATTGGGGACCTCCTGTGAATAGGAGGAGGAGGCATCACAGTGAGCTTCAGCGTCTGCCTAGCGTTCGTAGGTCATGATGTGGGGAGGTGGGATTGGAGCCCAGGCAGTCCCTCCTGGCTCCGGTCCCCATCAGCTAGTCCTGTAATGAGACTGCTACAGCATCCCTGGTCAGACTGGGATGCAGAGCGTGGTCAGGCTTGGCTGCCCTGGCCTGATTTCCTGAGCGCGGGAAGCTGGACAGAGGAGGTGAGCGTCTGCTCCGGAGGCTGTTTTTGCAGAGAGCAGGCAGCGCACCATGACCCCTGTCCACCGTCTGCAGACACGCACATCTCTGGCTCCTCGGGGTCCGGTGCTGTGGGCCTGGGCTCCTGCCGTGACATTCCTGTGGGTGAGCGTGCACTGCCCCCGCCGTCTGGGTCCTCTTCCTTCATGGTGTTTGCAGGGCTGCTTGCTCCCTCTGCCATGTCCACCCCCTCCTCTTCTTGTGCCAGAATGCGCCCCAGGCTGGGATCCTGCAGAGCTGTGCGCAGTCAGAACCTGCCTTTTCGGAGAGGCACCTTGCAGTCCCGTTCTGTCGAACCAGCCTCGGGGTTGATCCTCCCCTGGAGACGCCATGATGGCCACCCCAAGCATGCCCTGGGGAATCCTGGCCGGACCCAAGAAAAGTGGACAGAAGCCAAGCGGCAGATGAGCTCTGAGCAGAGTGTTGCGAGCAGCCTCCCTCTGTGCTCTTGAACCTGTAACCGGACCTAGCTATATTTACCTCCATGACCCCATGTAGGATTACAGCCTCCCTTGACCACTGGCATGTCATTGGGAGAAACTGAGGGGCGCTCACTCACTCCAGGTCTGATAAAGGGCCAGGAAGAGACTGGCCCTGGAGCAGGGGTGGAGGGGGGCATACTTGGAGATGAGGCTCCTGACCGGGTGGGCGGCCAGTGCAGGGACCTAAGCGCGGGAGGCTGGACAGAGGAGGTGAGTGTCTGCTCCGGATGCTGGGAGGTGGGCAGGCCTGGAACAGGGAGCCTGGGAGACCGTTGTCCTCTTGGTGAGGGATGGCGAGGGATGAGGCTGACTTAGATCAAGTGATCGTGGGGAACTGCGGAGAAATTGGATTCCGGGCATGTATTTTGAAAATAGAATCAGCAGGGTTTGCTGATGGATCCGACCCATGGGTTGTCTTTCTGAGGCTTCCTGGCTCAGATTGGTAGACACAGGACTTGGGCCTGACAGGCCTTCCTGTGTTCTTATCGTGCTGGAAGAAATGGAAACATTGGAGAAAAATTCATGGCTTCATGAAGCTCGCCAAGTCCTCAGGGGTTCAGGGCTCAAACAGGTGAAGCCAATTTCAAGAAGTAGCAGACTAGGTATAATCACAAGTATTAGATTATATGTATGTGAGTTTTAGGAGGAGGGCATGGCAACACACTTGAGTATTCTTGCCTGGAGAATCCCCATGGACAGAGGAGCCTGGCGGGCTGCAGTCCATGGAGGTGCAAAGAGTCGGACCCAACTGAGCAACTAAGCACAGCACATGAGAAGTTTCAGGGTATTAAGGGTTCATAGTTTTATTTCTCCCTATAATTGTAACATACCACCAGACTGCAAAAAATAATAAATCTTAGGTCCCCCTTGGCTGGACTGAGCCCACGTGGAGCCCAGACAGAGAAACTAGAACACCTGGGTGGTGTCCTGAACACTGGCTGATATGCAGAGCAGTGGGCTCCTTCCTTTAACCTCAGAGCTCCCATTCATTCATTCCCTTTCTGTTAAGTGCTACTGTGTGGAGTGTGTTGGTTGTCCTAGCTACTGGGGTTAAAGAAATGAGCGACAGAGACAGAGTGCCTGCTTAAAAAGATGGGGTGGGGCAGGCAAGAAACAGGTGGACAAAATAAGTGAATGGGATACTTTCATATACTGACCCAAAGTTCTATGAAAAAATAAATCAACATGCCTGAGGATGTGAGAGCAAATGACCAGGCTAGAATCCAGTTATGTGTGTGTCTCAGAGAAGGCGGCACTGCAGTGATGTCTTTGAACTCGCTTGATTTATTATAGTTGATACGTGGAACAGCACTTGACTTATAACAAGTACTGTAAATGTTTTACATATCTGTAAATTAAATTAAATTTAATTCCTGTAACACTCTATGAAGTCAGCACTATCATTGGTGCTGTTTTACAAATGAAGAAATAGCACAGAGAGGTTAAATAACCTGCCTGAGGTCACATAGCTTAAAAGTGATTTGCCAGTTTGGGTGTAGGAGGAAAGTAAAAGTTTCCTCCAGAGTTTTCCAGGCATTTTGCAAAAGGCTAGGGGGTAATCCAGTGAACAAGATGGGCAAGTTCCCTGTATTCTGCTGGGGATTCATTTTTATCCTCAAGGTGAGAGAGAGAGCAGGTTAGTGGTGGGTTAGTGGACGGATTACACACTTGGCACCTGGCATCTGGAAACAGTCTTGTTCTCTGGGCTTTTAAAAGACGCTGAAACCACCCACGGTTTCTGGTAGGTCTGACAACTCAAGCCCCATCCACACTTGCAGGTTTACAAATGTGCTCTTACCGGCATGGCCCCTCTGGGCATTTGAGAGTTTGACCCCTGGATTAACGTGTGAGCTCAAGTCTTCCAGTACAGGGTTGGGAACAGTGTACAAGGGAGCTGTCAGCCATCGCATCGCAGTGAGGAGGCCCCGAGGCTGACCGGCTCGGGAGGGTCGTGGCCGCGGCCTGACTCTGCGGCCTCCCCTCTCCGCTGTCCTCTCCGCCTCGGGCCCAGGCAGCTCACAGGTCCCTGGTGCCCTCCTCCGCAGGTGTCCATCCGCCTGGATGGCGAGAACAAGGCCGTGGAGTACAGCGCTGTGGGCGCCATGAAGGATGCCGTCAGGGTGGTCTTCCGGGGCCCCCGGGTCCACGACCTCTTCGACCGGGACTGGCACAAGGTGGCCCTGAGCGTGCAGGCCCAGAACGCTTCCTTGTACGTCGACTGTGCACTGGTGCAGACGCTGCCCCTCGAGGAGCGGGAGAACATCGACATCCAGGGCAAGACGGCGATCGGCAAGCGCCTCTACGACAGCGTGCCCGTCGACGTGAGTTCCGGGGTCGCGGGGTCACCTCAGGGGAGGGGGCCTCAGGAGCAGGGTGCCCCCACGCCTGCCTGTATCACTCACCGAGTCATCACCGTGGGCCGTCTTAGGAGGGAGGGCCCCGGCTCAGAACACTGCCGTGTCCCATCGTTCACTCGTTCAGTGACCTAGCCACTTACTCATTTAGCATATATGCCGAGCACCTCCTGTGTGCCGGGCACTGTGCGCTGGGGAAGTGGCTCATGTATCTCCATATCACACCCACACTCATCAAGCAGTCACGTCCGACTCTGTGTGACCCCATGGACTGTGGCCCACCAGGCTCCTCTGTCCATGGGATTCTCCAGGCAAGAATACTGGAGTGGGTCGCCGTGCCTCCTCCCTGGGTCTTCCCGACCCAGGGATTAAACCCACATCTTCTGTGTCCCCTGCATTGCAGACAGATTCTTTACTGCTGAGCCACATCTACGTATATGTGTAGGCAAAATCGATGGGTAGATAGAGTTATATAGTTTCCTTTACATTTAAATAGACTCTTTTCCCTTTTCTGATTGTTGGAAATTAGGAAAATATAGGCAAGTATGTGGGAAGTAAGTAAAAAGCATCCTGATTCCACTATCCCGGAATGTTAACCAGTGGCTGGAAAGAGCTGTCCTTCCTTCTTCATTCCATCATTCTTTTTTCTTTGTCTTTCCTCCTCCTTTGTTTCTCTTTTCCTTTAATGTATTTTCTTCTCTAGAGGTGCATTCCGACACCTACACACACAGACACACACACTTATGCACCGTCTTCAAACTAAAGTCATTCTATCCTTCTAACTGGAAGTGTCCCCCGCTTGCCAAGATGTAAACGAATCATGATCTGGGATAGCTAGCTCTTCCCAAGGCCATCTCTCTCTCTCTCTCTCTTTTTTTTTCATGTATTTGCATTTCTGTGATCGAATGTAGTGTTGTTGGATGTGTGCTGGATATTTTGAAATGTATGTAGTAATGTATAGCATGTGTAGTCACATACTGCTTTTTTCCTCTAAAATTATGTGTCTAAGCCTTTATTCCTTTTAGCTGCTTCATAATACTCTATTTTGGTGTACATTTTGCTTATTTGTTCCCCTGTTGGTGGGTATTTAGGTTGCCTCGATGTGTTACCATCATAACCAGCAGGTCTTGGGTTTTGAATATGCTGGTCTCTTTCTGGTGTGCTTTCTTGGAGAAAATGGGGTAATAGAGCCCCTTTATATTAAGGGCACAGTGGTATTGAAGACAGTGATAGAAGCAGATTTGTAATATGAAAAAAGTTCAGTTAAGACACCCTGTGGAGCTGCTGAAGGGTCGAAAAGAGGAACATGCTGAACCTTTGGAGACCGTTGGCGACCACGTCACAGCCTGGCCTGCAGTGAATGCAGGGCAGTGAGCAGGGAGAGGAGGGGTGTGCGAGGGCCTGACTCACAGAAAGCAGGAGACACTGCTCCTAGCCTGTGCTCATTCGCTCCTTGCACGCAGGGCTTGCACTTTTGGAAGGATGGGATGTCGGTAGATGATACTTTGGCTCCCTCTGACATTCAGCTTGGAGTCAGACCACCACACAGGACCCCAAGGAGGAAGTGGGCTGGATCCCTGAGCGGGGCCTGCCTGATACCAGGGGGAAGCCTGGGTTCTGAACCCCCCCAAACTCATCCTCTGACCTCACTTCCCCTCCCAGTTTGACCTCCAGCGGGTCGTGATTTACTGCGACTCCCGACACGCGGAACTGGAGACCTGCTGTGACATCCCCTCGGGTCCGGTGAGCAGAGACTCTGCCGGGGGGTGGGGGGATGGGCCCTTGACTTCCTCCCCGTGACCCCCTGGGGAGGGGGTGTTCAGGGTCTGGGAGCAGAATCAGGACACCCGCCATCAGAGTGCGGGCTCGGAGGGAGCCTGGTGGTCATCACCAGGGGCTCCAGTTCCGGGTCGGGTGGGGTGTGGGTTGGGGGAGCAGGTCCCTCTGGCCTAAGTCAGCAGTCCCAGGGGCCCAGCTCTGGGTGATGAGGGGCAGAGGCTGGCCACGTGTCCCCAGGAGAGAATGGCCTTGGTGCTGTCAGTGCTCAGGGCTCATCAGCAAGACCGGGGAGGCAGCTCGGGATCGGGAACAGCGGGCCGGACCAGACTGCCTGGTGTGCCTGGACCCTCCGTGAGGTTCTGCCTGTCCTGGGCCCTCCCCACCTCCGCCTCTGCCAAGGTGCCTCCTCTCCACTCTCTTTACCGAGGACCCACCCCAAGGATGCTTCAGTAGTCCTGCCTTCCAGGGCTAAAGGCTAAAATCCCCATACTGTGCTTGGGCGGCCCAGATCCTAAGTACAGTGAGCACCCTGTCAGTGTGTCCTGTCTCAGGACGACCGTTGGGCACAGGCACCCAGAGGTGGTCGTTGTCAGAGGTGGGGCTGCAGAGTCAGATGAGCCTGGCTGTTGAGAGAGGAGAGGGAGAGAAAGGAGGAGGACAGATTAAATTAGGAGAGAACAAAGGGAAAGAACGAGCGAGGCAGTGAAGGGGAAGGGAAGGAGGAAAGAAGCGAGGGAAGGGAAGAAATAAGTCATCTGGCACGTGCCTGGCTCCTGGTGTCCAGCTCGATACTTCAGTCCCACTAAACCCTTCTCACCGCATTATGATGGAAACGCCCTTGTCCCCATTTTGTGGAGGTTAACACTGAGGCTCAGAGGTGTTAAGCGGTTCCCTCAGGCTGCTGAGAGGCCAGTGGAGGGGCCGAGACCCGTTGTCTCATTTGACTCCAGATGAGCCTGACTCCATGCCCATCTGACTCCGAGATCTCGGAGTGCCAGGACCTATAGTCAGATACTTGCCTGTCCTGCTCAGGCTCCGGCCTCCTCAGGGTTCCTGGCTCCCCTTTGCCTGAACAGGGAAGTGCTCCAGGGTGCTGGACAAAAAGCCAGGTTCTGACCGCTCTGCTTTCCTCCCAGTGTCAGGTGACCGTGCTGACGGAACCCTCCCCGCTGCCCCAGCCGCCTCCCACCTCCGGCAGTGAGCAGATAGGGTTTTTGAAGACCATCAACTGCTCCTGCCCACCTGGAGAAAAGGTACACAGTCCACCCTTATCCGCAGGCCTGGGGCCCCAGAGCTCAGTGGGCCCAGAGCTCACAGAACTAGCGGTGGAGCTGGGAATTTCCCATCATGCACATGGGCTGCCAGGGCAGGATGACCCCGGGCTCCAGGTAGCTCTGAGGTCTGGGGACCATCCTTGCTCCTGGGACTTCTTCCGGATCTCTGTGGGCCTTGGGAGGGGAGCCCCTCAGACCCCACTGGGATGAACATTTTTCTGACGTTAATGATGTCTTCCCAAAGTTTCTCTGCCTCCTGGTGTCCTCTTCACTCCTGTGCAACTAAACAGCCAGATTTGCTTTGAGAATAAGTGTCAGCAGGGCAGCAGCAGAGGGTTCGGTGGCTCTGTGGGGTCCACCGCCATCCGTCTGCACTCTGTTGGCCATGCTGTGGAATCTGAACGTACATAGGAATAGAGTTCAGCACCTCTTGTTTTAAAACCCAGTGCGTTTCTGACTAGCACCACCACCTCCTGTTTGTCTGGATGAAATGTCTCCTGGGATGCCTGGGGCCATCATCTGTTGTTTTCCTGTAGACCAGCGGCCTTCTTAATAAGAAAAAAAATTCCACTGTTGGAACAGAACAAACAAGTAACACCAGGATGACAAATTGGAGTTGGTCTCCACGAGGCTCTGCTTTAGGCTCTGCCCTGGGTGGCTCCAGGGCCCTCCATCTCCAGTGTTCAGCATAGTCATCGCTCTGTCTACCCCTCCCAGCTCGGGACTGGCACGCAGCAGGTGCCCCCCGACTTTGCAGGGGTCTTGGGAGACAGGCCAGCATACAAAGTGGTGATTGAGGTTACCTGGAATAAACACACTTTAAGAATTTCCCAACAGATGTGTTTCATTAAGCCTGCCCATCGTGGCAGCCTCTCCTCCCTACCGCCTTCCCTCTCCTCTGTTCTCCATCACTCTGTCTTTTCTTTTTCCTCCCAGAAGGCCCCTCAGGAGCTCTCAGTCAGGTGGGGTGGTCAGACCATGGCCCTACCTGTTGGAAGACCTCGAGGAGCCAGCCCAGTCTTGCTCCAAGCTGAAGCTTTCCTGGGGAGTTGGTGAAGTGAGGCACCTCTGGCCTGGTTCTGGGTTCTGATTGGGAGAAGCCGGGGAGGGAGTCAGAGTGGGTGCCCACAGGGTGCCGGGCAGGGCTCCGGCTCCTCCTCCTCCATGGCGCCTTGGGCACGCTCAGGGCTTCAGGCCACGGACAACATGCTGATCATATTCTCACTCATCAATGTCATAACAAAAGCAACCATCCAAACCCAAATCCTTCTGGAGTCTTTGTTTTCCGTTAAAAACCCCAAATGAGAAGGGTAACTGCAACAATGTGAGGTTTGGCGCACCGGCACGTGGACTGTGCCAGGGACCAGTGGGGTTGCCCAGGTCAGGATTTCCCCGGGGCCTTGCCCTGGCGGGGACCCCTGCAGGGAAGTCTGGGGTCAAGCAGGCTTCTGTCCCCTCTTAGCACCCACCTTCCCCGTCCCCAGCTCACAGACACCCGCTGGATGGCCACTGACCTCCTCGGCTTGGCCTCTGGATCCCCTCCCCCAGCTGTCCCTGCTCTGTGCAGCCCCTCGTGGCTCCCAGTTGCCCTTCTTGCCTCATTTCACTCCACGTTCCCCTCCTAGTCTCCAGGCAGGCAGGAGCGTCCTGTTCCATGGAGGGGGCAAGATCCTCCTTGCCTTCTGCAGTTTGCGTGTGAAGGTTCTTCTGCCTAGAACACCTTTCCCCCTCTGGCCTTTTTATCTGGCTAATGCCTGCTCTTCTTTCAAGACATCCTCAGAAAATCCTTTTCTCATCGTATTATTGTCTGATTTTCCTCCTTCCTTCCTCCTGTCCTCCTCTTCCCTGCTCCTCCCTTCCCCTCCTTTAGGCTCCCTCCCTGTTTGTATTCTTCCTTTCATTATCACATCTGTCCGTAATTATTCCTTCAGCACCTGCTATTTGCATGACATTATGGCCTTTTCCTCTCCCTCTTCTTCCATCTACCATGGCAGTTATCATCCTGGATGAAGACTCTGTTTGTCTCTACTTCCATAAGCTCATAAATTCCAGATGGCAAAGACTGAATCATTTCATGTGTGTATTTTCAGCCACTGTATTAAATGATTGAGTTGATGGGAAGGTGGGATCCAGGCAGCGTATGAAGCGATGGATGGAATGGATTATTGGGTGATGCTCCCCAGAGTTTGAGGCTGGCGTCTGTCGATTGATGGATGATCTCTCCACCAGTAGCTGTATTTGGAGGCCAGGTCCCAGCTCCCCATGCAGGTTGGCAGTTTGCAATCAGGAGCTCTCAGCTGCCGTGAACTCTGTCCAGCTTACTGATCAGCACATGGCTTTCTAAGAGACTGGCTTACGAGCCTGTGCCAGGGATCACCCACCAGTGAAGAGAGAAGGGGGAAATTAAGACAGAGCCTTACTTGTTTCTTTTGTCTTTCTTCCTTCAGGGTGAGAAGGGCTTCGATGGCCCCGTGGGACTCCCCGGCCCAAAGGTCAGTACTGGAGCTGCAGACGAGTCCTTTGAGCCCGAGGATCTTTTGATTTGCTCTTTTTGTAAGAAAGAAAGAAAGAAAAAATAACCAAAACAGTGGTGTGTTAGTTTACTGTCCTGTGGGGTTTTTCTTCTGAGCTTGTTGAGATGGAAGAACAGAGCAAGTGCCATGAAGTTTGGAACCTTTGAGTCTCTTCGCAGCTCAGAAGGTTCATTTCTCAGCTTGACAGTGTCAGCTAGAAGGAGGTGGAACTCGCACACCCAGGCTCAGATCCTGTTTGTTCCAGCAGCCTCAGTTCTCTGTGGTCAGCTAACCCTCATCCATCCTTTCAGGCCTCTATAGTCCAGAAACTTTGGGGGTTGGGCTTTAAACAGTCTGTTTAGCACCTGCGATCTGTTTATTTAAATTGGTTGGAATTATTTTTGTGCTCATTTTCCAAGCTCACCAATTGCTCAAAGCCAGGTGTCTCCCCGGGGCCTCCCCCTTCCTCATTCAGGGCCCAGCCTCTTCTGTCTCCACCACTGCCCAGGTTTACAGCATTTATGGGGTGGGACGGGGCTGTCATCTCCCATCATGGTTTTGGTCTCAGAAAGCTGAGACCCAGAAAGATGTGGATTGCCCCTGGGGGTGGGTCATACAGTGGCTGAGGGCAGAGGTCAGCGTGCCCCAGTGACCATCACCTGGTCTGGTGTCAGAAAGAGGGGCTGAGTGTAAGGGTGGAGACACAGGGATGCCTCCCTTCGCTCCTCCCTAATTCACTCTCCCCTCCCCCTCCCCCTTTCGTTCCCTCTCCCCATCCCTCACCTGCATGGATGATGTTCAAGTTCAGTGAACCACCGTGGAGTGCCTGCTAAGGTCGCTTTTTGTCTTTTCCCTTCTTCCTTCCTCTGGGTATCTCCTTCATCTCCCCTCCTGTCACCCTGCTCCCCTCTGCCCCAAGTCTGCTAGGATGGAGAGGACACACACAGACACGCATGGGCGTGTACTCAGACACACACACAGACACACATGGGTGTGCACTCACACACACAGACACCACACATGGTCGTGCACTCACACACACACACAGATACACAAGACACACATGGGCG
Source organism: Bos taurus (assembly GCF_002263795.3). Taxonomy (NCBI): domain Eukaryota; kingdom Metazoa; phylum Chordata; class Mammalia; order Artiodactyla; family Bovidae; genus Bos; species Bos taurus. Next base: position 4,164,836 of record NC_037341.1, read on the forward strand.
TGCATGCACGTGCGAGCACACACACACACACACACACACACACACACACACACACACAAGCAGCTCTGAGATCCAGGGTGCCCGGTGTTCTCTGCAAAGAGGAGAGTGGGGGTTTCTGCTCAGGTATCCCCAGGCTCTAACCTTGACTTCTTGGCTGTCAGATGAAAGAAAGGAGCAGAGCCGTCTGGGGGTGTGAGCCTCTAAGTAGAAAATGTTTGTCTGAAGCAGCGACTGTTCACAGAGCAACCGTACTGGGGCTGTGGTGGAACAGATCCGGGCTGTGGGGCGGCAGAGCCCACCCCCCGGCCCTGGGAGAGAAGCTAGGTGCGAGGGAGGGATTCCAAGGAGAGAAGAGGCCCCACGGCCTGCAGGGGAGCCTAGCTGCCTTGTGGCTGGTCAGCTGTCCTGGCCCTTCATCTGTGTCCCAGCCCGTCCATGGTTAGGAGGCTGCGTGAACACTTGTGAGTCCCTTGGCTCCGTTTACCTAGAGGTCACTCAGGTCATGTCCACAGGTGTGGCCTGGTGGACCCAGGTGCCCAGGCCCTCTCTGGATGCAAGGATGTGCCTATGGGTGACAGGGAGCCAGGTCCCCAGGACTCAGAGGCAGCAGGAAGAGGCATGACTGGGAGTTGGGAGAGTGGGTGGGGGAGCGGGGCCAGAGGGGAGCCCTGAAGCTGCCTGGGGGGCTCCAGGATGCCTGGGGCCCCTGCCTGAGCTGGGTCTGGTAGGATGCATGGAATCTCCCATTCCTGCTCCCAGCAACCAGCGTGCGAGGCTTTCATCCACTCGCTGTCTCAAGCTGCCCTGGGCTCCTGGAATTAGGAGGTTGGGGAAGTTATTCAGATGCTTCTCCCCTCTCCGGGGGTGGGAAGCCTGGCCTCATGGTGCAGTTGGCAGTGATAAAACCAGTCGGTTCCAGGAAATGGGGGCAAGGTGGGCTGTGGGCAGCCGGTGTCGGGGAGCCTTGCCTGACCGGAGGAACTGACCCGCTGCTGTCTCTGGTTTCCGCCCCTCAGGGAGACATGGGAGCCACTGGGCCAGCAGGCGCTCCTGGACCCAAGGGAGAGAAAGGAGATACGGTGAGTGAAGGCCTCTCCACCATGGCTAGTGTGGGGGACCCCTCTCCACGGGCATGGGGGTGCCTCCCGGCCACTCTGGCCTCACCCCACACCACCCCACCCCCAACCCCCGGAATCCTGTGCTCCAGATGGGCGCTGCATCTCCTAGCATCAATGGCACAGATTCAGAGTAGGTGGACCCCAGCCATTGGCCTTGGCTCCAGTCTTCATTAGCTGGGTGACTGTGAGGTTAGTCTCTTAACCTCTGAAAATCTCATCTTACTCCACTAGCAAAGTAAAGAAAGTAACAGCTTTGTCTATGAAATGCCTGGGCCGTGGTAAGTGGTCAGTGAATGAGAGTGGGTATAGCCAGTTCCTTTTAGGTTCTATGCTCAGGGGGTTCCCTGAAGACAAGACAGATGAGACAGAGTCACTCTCCTAGATGAGTTAGCCTGGCAGATAGCACCCCTCACATCATCATCTGAGAGCTCGTAATTGTAACTGTACCGCCTGCCCTTCTTCACCAGTGCTCCATGTGGGTTCCCTCCTTACTTCTTAGAAGCGCTTATTTTAAATTCTTATTGGAGTATGGTTGGTTTACAGTGTTGTGTTGGTTTCTGGTGTACAGCAGAGCGAATCAGCCATGCACGTCCCTTCTTTTTTGGATTTCCTTCCCACTTTGGTGACCAAAGAGCACTGAATGAGTTCCTTGTGCCATACAGTAGGTTCTCACTGGTTATCTATTTTAGACATACTATCAATAGCGTACATATGCCAATCTCAGTCTCCCAGTTCATCCCACCCCAGAACATAGTCTCGTCACTTCTCTGATGTGAAGGATACAGGATTTTCAGACTTGTATGATATGCTTGTTATCATGGAGCCTACATGTGTCAGAGGCGAGATTTGAACCTGTGTTAGTCTGAGTCCTGTGCTCACCTGCTGAGCTCCGCCTTTCACCCACACCGTGTATGCCTGCCTCCTGTAGGGGTGGGAAGCACCTGCTCTGTGCAGAGCAACACGGAAGCAGGAAGACCTGCTGGTGTCACAGTGTGCATTGTGTACCTGGCTCTGTTTACCTGAGTACTGTTTGACAGTACTCTTTCTCACTTAACCTTCAGATCGGTGTTACAAGGTGGGGGCTAGTGAAACACCCATCTTACTCATACATGGGGAAAAAAAAGCAGAAACAGCCAGCGAGAGGTCTCAGATGTCAGATTTAACAGACAAAGCCTGCAAAGCAGGCACTAAATCATATCCAAAGAGCTAAAGGAAACTTCTGAAGGAAATGGAGGGGAGTGTTGTGACAATATCTCATCAAATACAGAATATAAAGAAGTATAACAGATTTGAACTGGCTGAAGAAAGAGCCAGAATTCTTGAAAATAAATCAGTGGAGATTACTTAAACTGAAGATCAGAGAGAAAAAAATAATGAATAGAAATGAAGAGCCTCAGAGAAATGTGGGGGCCCGTGAAGTCAATCAGTGGGCACATAATATGGTTACCAGGAGAGGAGAATAAAAAGTAATCAGGGAAATCATGTCTAAAGACATCCTCAACTTGATGAAGCATAGTCACCTACACACTCGGAAAGCCTCAGGAACTCCAATCAAGAAATGCAAAAGGAGATCCATCCTTAGAAACATCATAATATCAATTTGTTGTTCAGTCACTAAGTCGTGTCCAGCTCTTTGCAACCGAATGAACTGGAGCACGCCAGGCCTTCCTGTCCTTCACCGTCTCTCAGAGTTTGCTCAAACTCATGTCCATTGAGTTGGTGATGCCATCCAACCGTCTCATTCTCTGTCGTCCCCTTCTCCTTCTGCCTAGAATCTTTCCCAGCATCAGGGTCTTTTCCAATGAGTCAGCTCTTCACATCAGGTGACCAAAGTATTGGAGCTTCAACTTCAGCATCAGTCATTCATGAATGTTCAGGGTTGATTTCCTTCAGGATTGACTGCTTTGATCTTGCAATCCAAGGGACTCTCAAGAGTCTACTCAAGAACCATAATTCAAAAGCATCAGTTATTCAGTGCTCAGCCCTCTTTATGGTCCAACTCTCACATCCATACATGACTACTGGAAAAGCCATAGCTTTGACTATATGGACCTTTGTTGGCAAAGTGATGTCTCTGCTTTTTAATATGCTGTCTAGGAGTCTTCCAAAGATCAAGCATCTTTCAATTTCATGACTGCTGTTACCGTCTACAGTGATTTTGGAGCCCAAGAAAATAATATCAATAAAAAATGCTAAAAGACAAAACAAAAAATGGGAAAGCAGCAGAAGAAAAATGAGTCACAATGTGGAAGGAAACCCCAATAACATCATCAGCTGACTCATCACCAAAAATAATTGAGGTCAGAATGTAGGGGGATGACAACTTCAAAGTAATAATTATGGCAGTGTATCACTGGGTACTTAAATATTTGTCACAACAGTAGCTCAAAAGGGGGGGAGATGGAATAGGTCACACAGCAGTATGTCTCTCAACCTCAATGGAAGTGAGTTAGTGTAAGTCTGAGGTTGATCCTGAAAAGTTAAGACATATATGGGAAACTTCAAACAACCTCCAAGAAAAATAATTTAAAAGTATACAGTGACAATATCCTTAAAGAGGTTAAAATATTGCAGTAAAAATGTACTCATGTAGTAAAGGAAAGAGTAATAAAGAACGAAAAAAAGGAAGAAAGTCAGGAGGCATAGAAACCAGAAAGTTAGATGGCATATGTAAATCTGCCTATATCAAAACCAGCATTGCCTGTAAATGGATTATACAAACTAATTTAAAAAGCAGAGATTTTCAGACTGGACATAAAAGCAAGATCCAGCGTGTTCTGTCTAGAGGAGACAAACTTTAGATTCAAATATATAAATAGGCTGAAAATGTGTCCAATACACATTCTACAAGTTGAAAACATTAAAATTGGAGTGACTGTAGCCATACCAGAGAGAGTAGGCTTTAAAAAGTTAATAGAAACAAAGAGGAGCATTTTATCACGATAAAAATGTTGATCCTTCAAAAATATGCAACAGTTATCAACATATGTGCACCTAAGAACAGAACTCCTAAATACGTGAAGTCAGTACTGAGAATTGAAGTGAGAGATAAACAAGTCGTCACCAAGGATTAGCGATGTCGGCGCTCCACTCGCAGTAACAGGCGCACAGCGAGGAGTGTGGAGGCGTGGAGCCCCACGCACAGGGACGGGTGCACAGCGAGGAGTGTGGAGGCGGGGAGCCCTCCAATACGCTGCAGCTGCTTTGAAGAACCATCCAGCGCTCATTCAAGGGTTAAGCACAGAATTACCGCAAGACCCAGCAGTTCCACTCCTAGGTATACAGCCAAGAGAAATGAAAACACGTGTTTGTATGAAAATTTGCCCATGGATTTTCATAGCGGCGTTATTCATCATAACCAGACAGCAGAAACAAGCCAAATGTTCACTACCTGATGAATGGATAAATGAAATGTGTCTTAGCCATGCAACGTCATATTGTTCTGCAATAGAATGAGGTTTGATACAGGCCATAAGGAGGGTGAACCTTGGAAACACTTCGCTAAGGAAACACTGGCTATGAAGCCAGTCATAAAAGCCCACATATTGTATGATTCCATTTATATAAAATATCTAGAATAGGCAAACCTACAGAGACAGGAAGGAGACTGATTGTTGCCCAGAGCAGAGGGTGAGGGAAAAGGGGAGCGACAACCATGGGTATGGGGTTCTTTGGGGGGCGATGAGACTCTAAAATTGACTGTGGTGATGTTGCACAAGTCTATAAATGTACTAAGTTGAATGTAAATAGCTGAATTATGTGCTGTGTAGATTGTATCTTGGGCTTCCCTGGTGGCTCAGTGGTAAAGAATCTGCCTGCCAGTGCAGGAGACTCAGGTTCGATCTCTGGGTCAGGAAGATCCCCTGGAGGAGGAAATGGAAACCCACTCCAGTATTCTTGTCTGGAGAATCCCATGGACAGAGGAGCCTTGTGGGTTATAGTCCATGGGGGTCACAAAGAGCTGGATGTGACTTAGCGACTAAACAACAACAGATTACATCTTTCAAAAGCTGATGTGGAAAAAAGAATACTACTGTCATGCTGAGTCATTGGGAAAATGAAATAAAAATGTTGATAATCAACACTCAGTGAATGATAGACGACTTTTAGAGGTTCTCTGGCAGAGCTTGTGAAAAAGCAGCCAGCCGTTCGAATCCCAGGCACACTCGCCATGTGTGGTGCCGTGCCATGGAGATGGTCTGCAGCAAACCTGTCTTTTGCTTTCCCCTTCCAGGGCGGAGGACCTTTTGTGCAAGGAGAAAAGGGTGAAAAGGTAAGCACCTCCCCGTTGTCTCACTCCTCCAGGGGCCATGGAGGTGGCCCAGGACCAGGATGAGGGCCTTGGGTTCAGGAGAGGTGTGTGTGCCGTGTTGCTGCTGGTAAGAATTGGGTGGGAGGGAAGAGGTCTCCCGGCTGAGTGCCTCAGTGTTAAGTGCAAGGAGGGAAAGGCTTGTCTAGGTCCTGGATGCTCTGCAGTGCCTAAGAGCACAGGGCACTTCATGGGGCTCCTGGTAAGTGGGATACAGAGCTGCAGATGTGGTTTGAGGACCAGCACGCTGGGCGTTCAGTATCAAAACCTGTCCAGGCTTGTTTGCAGTGATGGGAAGGATGGTCTGTGCTTGATCAGACGTGCTGAGAAAGTTCGAATAGCAGGTACCGGTAGGAGGGGGGAGACCAGAGGAGCTTGGGGAATTGCCAGGAGATTGTTGCAGAAGCACAAAAGGAAGATGAGGAGGGACAGAGTGGCAGGCGGCAGCAGCAGGACAGATGGAGGGACGGAGGCCTGTGACGTGCTCCCCAGCTACGAATGCTGCACCTTTTCTGACCTTCATCCGTCGTGGCGATGATGCACACACTCGACAGATCCTGGGAAAGAGGGGATCACTTTCTTACAGTGTCCACCTAGAAGAAGCAATAAAATAGTCACTAAAATGCCATCTTCTACTCACACCAGTGATCAAAGCTACATCTCCCTTTTCTCAGGAGAACAGCCACAAGACTTTGCAACATACATTCATGTTGATCATTTTGTCAGAGTCTGGGCACTTGCAGACTCAGGATGCAGACCACTGGACCCTGGGGGGCTCACATCAACCTCTTGCATAGGGTTTATGATGTAAAGCAGGTGCCGCTCTGTCAAGTTACTATGGAAACAGAGCTCTCACATACCCAGCCCATTTTCTCTGTAGAGTACCTTTTATTTAGTTCGTTCAGGTCTAGAGATTTACTCTGAGGAGATAAATGGAGGTTGTGCACAAGTACATAGCCACACGTTTCCTTCAGCGAAATCTATAAGCCAGTCTGGAAAGAACTATCGCTCTGTCGGCAGCTACAGCACTGTAGAATGAGTCGTCGTTGTGCAGTTCCATAACACAACGGCACAGCTCCGTAACGCAATAACACTTATGGACACATAGTCACATTTAGAAGGATAATTAATGACCCAGAAAATGAAGGTAATATTTTGTTAATTTTTAAAACACATTGCAAAATATCTATGCAGTGTGACTCATTCATTGTGTGTGGGCATGTGCGTGTGTGGAAGAGAGACAGATGAATTCTGGAAGCAAATCCCCATTGTTGACCTCTGGTTGTCTGGGTGGCCAGGCTGTGAGGGTCTTTATTTTGTCCCTTATATTCCTTTGTGTCTTCGTTGATTCCACAATGAACTTCTCTTTGTTTACCTGTATTAGAAGCTCAGGCACATGCTCACACACATAGTAACTGGTGCACAAGAATGCAAAGCCGTTGGAGAGAGGGCGTGAGCAGACAGCATAACGCGAGCTCTGCACCTGCAGACCTGGGTGGCTGGTGCTGCTCAGCCCTGCTGTCAGAGTCTAGTCTCCCGATGCCTGAAGCAGGGCTGATGGACCACCTTCCACGGTTCCTGTGTAGGCTCAAAGCATCGCAGCTGGAACTTGGTTTGATAGCTGCCAGCGTGCTGGTTCCTGAGGGCCCAGAGCCAGAGCACAGGCTATTAACAGGACACCCAGATGCTCCTCGGGCTCAGGACTGGGGCTGCCGGAGCCCTCTTGAAGTCGGGGCTCAGCCTGGGTCCTGGTCCAGCCTGAGCTCTGAGTGATGTGCTGCCCTTCTCGTGTGTAGATGTCACCAGGAGAAACTGACAGTCACCCCTTCTCCTCGGAGGAGCAGCTGCATCTCTGCCCCGTGCATTCTGGTTGAGCTCAGGTTAGGCAGCCTCCTCCTGATGCCTGGAGGCACGTCCCTGGTGCCCTGGAGTCCAGGCTGCAGCACCACCCTCAAAGCTGAAGCTGCTCTGTCAGAGCCCCGTGGGGGCACCTCCTCACACACGTGGCGCTGGCAGAAGAGGCTCTGGCATGCCTGGCTCTGTCCTCAATTGACACTCTCTTGCAGTTGGACATTTTTAGTAAAGTCTGAGTTTAGATTCTGCCACATATGAGCTGTGCGATTTGGGGTGAGTCACCTCCATCTCTGGGTCCCTGCTTCCTCATCAGTGGAAACGAGGGAGTGGGTGTGATGATGCATAAAGGCCCTTGCAGGTGGCTGTTCTGAGGTTTGGTCATCAGCCCACCCCCAGCCTGAGTCCCTGGGGTCACCTTCAGTAGCTTGGAGCCTCTGCTTCTCCTCCAAGGATGCAGGAGGCCCAGGTGAGTCAAAGGGATGACTGAATCCACGGCAGGGAGAAGGCCACTGGTGACTCATGCACTTGGAAAGAGCTTTGCAGACTGGCTTTTTTGCTTGAATATTCTCTCGAAAGCAGTTGCAGAATACCAAGCAGATTGGATGGACAGGAGCCCGATGTGTCTGGAAATCATATTGCTCTGAATTGTGCTGTTTTGTTTTTTTTTAATTTTTGGTGACGCAATTAACCAGTGTGACAATGTGCATCAGCCCCGTGAAGGCCACGCACCCTGTAAGCTGTGTCTCATGCTGTGTGTGTCACTGTTCACATGGTGCTTCAGGGAAAGCAGTGCCCTGCCTGTTTCACAGATGAGAGAGCTAGCTTAGGGGTCAAGTGGCCTGCCCAAGGTCACTGCTAGTAAGATGGCTAGAAAACAGTCCCGATGGGTACTACCATGAAGGGAAGCTGGGAGGCTGATTGAATCCCCTTTGTCCGATAGCTGAGTGAACTGAGGCTCAGAGAAGGTGATGAGTGGCTGAGGGTCACACACCTGAAGCTCTGCAGGAGCTCTTGGCCCCTTGACTCTCCTGGCCCAAGACTGGTGTGTGGCTCTCTGTTCCTGGGCTGCTTCTGCCCTTCATTTTGGAAGTTAACATCCTCTCTGGTTCCTGTTGTGCCCCATATTCTCCCCGGGGTTCTTGGGGTTCTGGTCCCTCAGTGTTTTAATATGTATGGAATCAGGCTCAGGGAAAGGGGAAAGCAGGCTTGTGGGGCTACCTGAAAAGATCTGCCTGCACCTCAGGCACTGGGGAGATAGAGAAAAAGGGACTTGAGACCTCCTCACAGTGTCTGGAAGACATCTGCAATTAATCCGTACTTGTCTAAGAAGTGAATGGGTGGTTGGAACGTGGACCTCCATCATCCAGGACCAGGGGCCAGTAGAGGGGTCCCAGACTCTGTGGTCAAAAAGACTCAGCTTCAAATTCATGTTGATTGTGTGTCTCCCCTTGGGCTACTTTGAGCCTTAGTTTCCTTTTCTGTAAAAGATAGGAAAAGAAATAATAGCTCCTACCATGAGAGGTTGCTCAGAGGATTCATCCACTGCCCTTGCCTGCATAATGTGTGACACTGCTGTTCTTGTTATCCCATCATCGTTGGCAGTTCTGTCTTGGTGATGATGGTGGTGGTGGTGATAGTGATGATGGTAGTGATGATGATGATGTGATGGTGGTGGTGATGATGGTGATGATGCGTTGATGGTGGTGATGTGATTGTGATGGTGATGGTGATGTGATGGTGATGATGGTGATAGTAATGTGGTGGTGATGATGGTGATGTGGTGGTGGTGATGGTGGTGCTGTGATTGTGATGGTGATGTGATGGTGGTGGTGCGATTGTGTTGGTGATATGATGGTGGTGGTGATGATGGTGATGGTGATGTGATGGTGGTGGTGATGTGATGGTGATGATGGTGATGTGATGGTGGTGGTGATGACAGTGATGTGATGGTGGTGATGTGATGGTGATGATGGTGGTGATGTGATGGTGGTGATGGTGGTGATGATGGTGATGTGGTGGTGGTGATGATGGTGATGGTGATGTGATGGTGGTGATGTGGTGGTGGTGGTGATGTGATGGTGATGATGGTGATGTGATGGTGGTGGTGATGACAGTGATGTGATGGTGGTGATGTGATGGTGATGATGGTGGTGATGTGATGGTGGTGATGGTGATGTGATGGTGGTGATGATGGTGATGTGGTGGTGGTGATGATGGTGATGGTGATGTGATGGTGGTGATGATGGTGATGTGGTGGTGGTGATGTGATGATGGTGGTGATGGTGATGTGATGGTGGTGGTGATGGTGATGTGATGGTGATGTGATGGTGATGGTGATGTGATGGTGGTGATGTGATTGTGATGGTGATGGTGGTGATGTGATGGTGATGATGGTGATGTGATGGTGGTGATGGTGGTGATGGTGGTGATGTGATAGTGATGATGGTGATATGGTGGTGGTGATGATGGTGATGATGGTGATGGTGATGTGATGGTGGTGATGTGGTGATGGTGGTGATGTGATTGTGATGGTGCTGGTTATGTGATGGTGGTGGTGATGATGGTGATGATGGTGGTGATGTGATGTGGTGATGTGATGGTGGTGATGGTGATGATGTGATGGTGGTGGTGGTGCTGATGTCATGGTGGTGGTGATGATGATGAGGATGATGGTCATGATGGTGGTGAAGGTGATGACAGTTACATTGGTGACAGTGATGACGATGGTGATGGTGGTGCTGATGCTGATGATAGGGTAGAGCCACTGCTCTGGGCTGGTTTGGACTAGTTTGGGGAGAGTCAGGGAGAGCAGGGAGGGGTGATGACTTCCGTGGCCCTCCATCCTTGGTCCTTCCCTGTTGACAAAGTAAATGAGTAACCGTGGTGAGGATGTTGGTGTGAGGTTTCCTGCAGCTGGGCACAGTGTCTTTTTTCCTTGGAGACGTGGTTCATGAGCCCCAAGGAGAGAAAAAGATTGAGAAACAAAAATGCAAGGCCAAACCGTGGGGTGTCCAGTGAACCTCCTTTTCATTCCGAGGGCCCTCGTGCTCTGGGGACCAGACCCTTCAGGGGAAGAACCAGGAGAGGCTGCATTGTGGCCGCTTCCTGGACCCACAGTGCCCTCTGGTGTCTGGAAGTCAGGGTGTCGGTCCAGTTTTCTTCTGCATGGCTTCATTCAATATTGGGGAACTCTCTGCCCTTTGGGGGTGCACTGCTTTTCCCTGGGAATCTGGCACATGGAGGAATAAGGGTAAAGGAGCCTTCATTTTGTGCTCGAATGTGGGCTCAGGTGTTGGAAAGAAAGCAGGTTTGGGGAGTGGGCAGACCTGGTTTGGACCAGCTCTGCAGTGGCTGTGCGAGTTTTAGGTGGTGTCTCTGAGCCTCAGTCTCATCGTCTGTAAAGTGGGGCCGCTGATGCCCGTCCCTTAGGGCTGTGTTACAGGAGGTTGGCATTGCCTGTGAGAGTGCCTGCCTTAGGTCCTTAGGTAGGTGCATATAAAAATCTGTCTTTCATCATTCTTCCTTTCATTCATCTGCTAGAAACTAGTACTCAGATCCATGAAAGAGTGACAAGTGCTTCTTCAGGAGGCAGTCTTAAAGTACTGAGTACGTGGGAGACAGTGGTGGGTTCATGGAGCTCTAAAACCTGTCCTGGGTGGCCTTCTGGCAGAGAGCAGCCCAGATCTGGTGCTGGGAAGACCCAGCCCCCACACACACCCAGTTTCCCTAGAGTGGAGAGTAACCGAGGACAGGGTGGGGAGCAGGCTTTACAACCCCCCTCAGGAGTCTGGATCACAACTTATAGATGGTGACGGCTTTTGGGAGACATGGGATGGAATCAGGGCAAAGTGTCTCCAAGCCATGCTTGGGTCAGCAACTCTATACTCAGCACTTGGTACACGGGGTAAAAAAAAATCCAAACAACAACCTGAAAGCCCTTTCTTCAGCATTTTCACAGGAATCCTGTCTGGCAATAAATAATACTTTGTATGGATTTTGTGCTTGGATTTCACAGTGCGGTGCCCCAGAAAATAATACACGAGCAAGTAGAAGAAACTCAGCTGAATTTTTTTGGGCTGGTTGGCTCATAGGAGATAGAATTTTCAGTTCAGTTCAGTTGCTTAGTTGTGTCTGACTCTTTGCGACCCCATGGACTGCAGCACACCAGGCTTCCCTGTCCATCACCAACTTCTGGAGCTTGCTCAAACTCATGTCCATCGAGTCAGCGATGCCATCTAACCATCTCATCCTCTGTCGTCCCCTTCTCTTCCTGCCTTCAATCTTTCCCAGTGTCAGGGTCTTTTCCAGTGAGCCAGTTCTTCCCATCAGGTGGCCAGAGTATTGGAGGGCAGTGAGCTCAGGTGGAGGGCATCACCTTCTCTCTCTCTTGTGGAAAAGGCCCCCAAGATTTAGGACAATGCTCTTACACAGTGATTTTTTTCATTGTAGAAGGTGTAGGAAGTAGTCTGTAAGGAGCTCTGCTTCATTCAGAAGTTTAAGAGTTACCCAGTCTAGGGCCAGGCACTGGCTGGAGACGGGGGAAGGATGGCACAGTGAGGGGCATGAGCTTTAGAGCAGGATTAACCCGCTGTCAACATCTGAGAGTCAGGGTGGGTGGAGGAGCCAGGATGGGGTCGGGGTGAGTGACAAAGAGAGAGAAGGGAGAATCACTGTGGCCCCTGCAGAGCTCGCAGGGCAAAGCCAGCGGTGGGTGGCAGTGTGGCTACTCACACGGTCCTGATTAGCCCGCAATCTGAGCCAGCTGGGAGCCCTTCCCATGAACATCACAGGGGTGCCTGGGGCCCTACTCCAGAGGATGGTCAGACCTGCTCTCACAGTGACTGTTCTCTCATCTCAACACGACAGACCCACCTTGTGCCATCACAGCATGAAAGACCTGGTCTCTCCCACCGGATCTGGTTCTTTGTTTGGTGTCTTTAAAGGCAGGCGGTCTTTGAAATTGTGAGATGAGAGGATTTTGCGGAAGTGGAGATGGACTGCCCAGGTGGATGGGAGTGGAGCGCAGGCTCTGCTATGTGATGGATTTTATTCCCAGCACCTCCTTTCAGAGCTAGTGACCAAGTCAGGTCCTCAGAAGGTCTCAGCTGTCTCTGCATATCACGGGGGTCTGGTGCAGGTGAGACGTGGACCCTTGCAAGGGATGATGGATCCACTTTTATGTCACAGATTCTGTCTGAGAGGATGGCCTGGGGGAATTAACACTGGTGGCCAAGGTGAATTTAGTGGCCAGTGCTTGGTGATTTTTGTCTGGAATCGTCTCCGAGAGGTACCTTGAAGTGGAAAGAATCATGATGTCAGCCTTTTATTGACCGCTTTCATCTGCCTGCTGTCCAGTTTATGAGTACCAGCCTCTGCAACTCTTTGAAGGAGTCTAGGGCACGCCTGAGGGCACAGAGCGGTGGGTGAGGGTGGCTGGGGCCGTGTCTGACCCTACATGCCCCACTGTTAACACCACACTGGCCAATGCTGGTTCCCTGCCCGCCCCTAGAGAGATGCCTTTATCTGGGATTTCTTGACCCTCAAAACCCACGTCCCTTGTGGGGAGGAACTTATTTTAGGCAATGACTACATTATAGAGCCTCTGAGCCATAAAATATAAATTATATGTGTGTGTTTATATGTGTGAAACTTCTTTTTTTTTTTTTTTTGAAACTTCTAAGATGTATTTATACCCTTTGCCTCCAGCTCTGGGTCTCATCCCCTTTGTTAACGACTGGCTTAATCAGCACCCCCATCTCCTATTCTTAGCCTGTGCCTTAATGTGCATTATTCATGGTTATCGAGCTGGATAACTGTGGTCGAGTGCCTTCTATTTTTATCATAATTAAAGGATTTAGGGGGAAGTAAGTTTAGCTGCCTACGTGCCCTCAAATAGCCTTGTAGGTGGGGGCAGATTGCTGGGAGTTGGAATAAATAAAGGTGCTGCTGACCCTGTCCGTGGTGCTGAAGGACACACTGAGGAAGTTTTGAGTTCACGGGTTCTCACAGCCCCAGGCAGAGCCAGAATAGTAAAGTGTGCACTTTTTCCAGCTCCGTCTGACACTCAGGCTCTTGCCAAGTCTCATGGCCCAGTCACAGGGCCAAGGGCCTCATACAGGAGGGTGAGAGCATTTATTGGAAGGGTAAGTGCTGGACTGGGAGGGCAGTGGAGGCCAAGCGTGCAGACCCTAGACACCAGCTGGCTGGACTCAGATCCCAGCTTGGCCACTTAGCAGCTGTGTAACCCTGGCGAAGTCAGTTACTCAACCCCTGCAACCCTTGCTTTCCCGCATCTATAAACTGATGACTATAATTCTACCGGCCTCGGCGGGTTACAGCAAGGACGAAGTGAACTAGTGAAAATAATGACTTCTATTGTTAAGAAGTACTCATAAATGTTGAGTATAATTACTATCACGCCAATGTAGTTTTTCACTTTTTACACCGAATGACATCTTCTGCATCCTCTGCAGCAATGAGGTCTTATCCCCAGGGGTGGCCGACAGCTGGGAAATGTCAGTGTCCCCACCCCGCCCCGCCCCACCTCAGGAGGACTTGTGCAACTCCCGGAGCCTCAGGAAGCCTGGAGGGTGTTTTTAGAAAGTGTGTCCCAGGTGGGCTGACACAGGGGTATAACGTGTCTTTCTCTTTCTTCACTTCATCCAAAACAACTTGCAGAGCATCCAGGAGTAACAGCAGTCCCCTGTACTCACAAGTGTCTGCCAGCACGAGCTACTTAGTTTCGGGGTAGATACTGTTGTCCTTGTTTTCAGGCCTGTTCACTATGTGACCAGGTGCAAGTGACTATATCTGTGTGGCCAAGCCAGGGATTGTGCTCATATATTCAGACACCACAGAAAAGTGGCTCTCAAACTTGAGCAAGCACCTGAACCACAGGGGGGGGTTTGTTGAACCCGCTGGCCAGGCCCCACTCCCCATCTGTCTGATTCGATGGCCCTGGGGTGAGGCCAGAGAATCCGCCTGCCTAACCAGGCCCAGGGATGCTGCTGGGCCAGAGCCGCGCTTGAAGGATCACTGTGCAGAGGACCCCTCTGTTCCACCTGAAGAGCCTGCTCGGGCTCAGCCAGGGGGCAAAGAGGAATCCTAACGGGGCATCTCCACAGTGAAGCAGTGCTTTTGTCAGGATTTAGGGGGCAGGCTCTGATATTTAAGTAATAGAACAGGAGACATTCCTGTTTTCTCTTTGTATTTCGCCCAGTGAAGTCACCATATGATCCGTGGAGCTATGGTTCTCGCAAGTGGGCCTAGGTGGGTAATTTCCTGCCAGACGTTACCCGCTGGGGCTTCTGGCGAGATCCTCCAGGCAGTGTGTGTGTGGAGGGGGTGAGGTCAGCGCTTTGACTTGAAATCAGGGCCCCCGATTTAGAGTCACAGCTGCCAGTGTGAGCTGCGGGGAAGCCCTCACCCCTGAGCCCTGGCTGTTGTTGGTGATGCGTTTCATGTGTACTATCGACGCTCGTCCTCCTGTTTGTTTTTCACCCAGGTTTTAGTAATTCTAGTCCATCGTGACTGTGACACAGGAAGATGAAGCGAAGTGTATTTTCTTTTTATAATTTATTTTTTATTGATGTATAGTTCATTTGCAATGTTGTGCTAATTTCTTCTGTATAGAAAAGTGACTCAGTGTGTGTATGTGTGTACATATATTCTTTTTTTCATGGTTTGTCCCAGGATACTGACTATAGTTTCCTATGCTGGACAGTAGGACCTTGTTGCTTGTACCTTCTCTATGTGATAGTTTTCAGCTACTATCCCCAGACTCCCACTCCACCTCTCCCCTTTCGCCACCAGGAGTCTGTCCTCCATGTCTGTGAGTCTGTTCCATGCTGCTGCTCCTGCTAAGTCACTTCAGTTGTGTCCGACTCTGTGCGACCCCATAGATGGCAGCCCACCGGGTTCCCCCGTCCCTGGGATTCTCCAGGCAAGGACACTGGAGTGGGTTGCCATTTCCTTCTCCAATGCATGAAAGTGAAAAGTGAAAGTGAAGTTGCTCAGTCGTGTCTGACTCTTCTCGACCCCGTGGACTGCAGCCTTCCAGGCTCCTCTGTCCATGGGATTCTCCAGGCACGAGTACTGGTGGGGTGCCATCGCCTTCTCCGAGTCTGTTCCATAGATAGTTCCGTTTGTGTCATGTTAGATTCCATATGTAAGTGATAAGTATGGAGTTTGCCTTTCTCCTTCTAACTCAGTTCACTTCATATGATAACCTCTACTCTCATCTACATTGTTGCAAGTAGCATTATTTTGTTATTTTTTATGACTGAGTAGTATTCCATTGTATATACGGATATAGTCATCTTAAGCTGAGTGATTTCCTTTTCACAGGCAAAGAATGGAGGTTCCAGATATTATATTCCAAATAACAGAACCTGATGCTCTTTTCAGATTCCCATATGTTCAAGTCATTTTCTAAAGCATTGTCTCAAGGCATCTCACTTTGGGCCGGAGGTGCTGCTCCTCCTTGCATCACCCTGCTCACAGGTGATGAAACTGAGACCCAGGAGGGGAAGGAAGCTGTTTCTGCTCAGCTGAGGGTTAGCAGAGGCGTCGCATGAACCCAGACCCGCCCCCGCAGCCTGGTCCCCTCCTCTCCTCCCCGTCTCTCATCTTTATCTTTCTCTCTCTTTCCTTCCTCCCTTCTCTTCCTCCCTTCCCTCCCTCCATCCCCTTTCCTTTTTTGTGTGCTTTGCCATGGATCCTGAGCTCCAAACTCCCTTTTCAGGAGCCCTCTATGCCAGCCTTTCCTGCTCCAGACCAGCCTCCGGTCTGTTTCCCATTCCTCTCATTGACCCGCCTTACAGACCTGAGAAAGTGTTCTTAGTTCTCTACAGAATATAAGCAACTGACACATCAATAATATTTTATAGTCTACAATTATATCCCCACTTGTTTACTCATCTCAAGCAGCACGAACCTCTATCTTACAAATGATGACACCAAGGCTCCAGGAGGCAGCGTGACTTTGCTGGTGGGATGTCAGGGAGCGGCTTAGGGCGCTGACTTCTCTCTTCACAGATTCTGCAGGCAGCTGAGTTCAAGAGAAGGACTTTGGAAGGTGTGTCCTGTGAACATGGTGGCATTCTGTGATGCTAAGATCATGTGACCCCGGAACATGAAATATCTGGGCCAGGTTGACTTTTTCTTGGGCACACAGCCTCCTGGGGCAGGAACCCATCTAAATGAAATGCCTGGACCTCACGATGACTTGAAAGTGGAAGTTTCTCAGTGCGTGTCTTATTTCCAGTGCTGGCTTGGTTATCTCAACCATGATTCAAAAAAAAAAAAAAAGATGTTAGCTTCTTAGACGAAGAAAATACTCGTTCATCTCTACAGAGGCTGACTTTCTTAGGCTGCAGGGCTAGCCCATCCCTGCAGACAAAGCAGAAGGGACTGGCTCTAGGATGCATGCGTGCTCAGGTGTGTCTGACATAGACTGTAGCCCACCAGGCTCCTCCATCCATGGGACTTTCCCAGCAAGAATACTGGAGTGGGTAGCCATTCCCATCTCCAGGGGATCTTCTCCACCCAGGGATCGAACCCATGTCTCCTGCATTTCAGGCAGATTCTTCACCACTGAGCCACCGGGGAAGCCCTGGTTCTGGGATACCAGTTCTCTAAAAGCAGTTTGCTGAGCTGTTCCCATTTGTGGGAAGCACAGATCCTGCAGTGAGGTTCATGACACCTGCTTCCCAGTGGAGCCTGAGACTCAGAGCGCTGCCCTGACCTGGCCTATTCTGTCAGTACAGAGTGACGGGGCAGGATTTGAAGCTGTAACTTACTGGCTCTTGAAACCATTGTTTTCCTGCAACAGCCTGATTTGCACTTTGGCCCTGGGGTTTCATACCCCCAGGGCTAATTCTGAAGTAGGGGGCTCTCCCCTTTGTCTCCTTTTGCATGCCCACGTGGCTTAGGAAGGGATGGATGCCCAGGGAACACCTGTGGGGCTCTGGGCCTGGTGGACACTGTTCACACGGATGTGACCGAGTCCCGATTCCCACCTCATGGCGCTCCGGTCCTGTGATCAGACAGATTCACCCAGACACTTGCTGGACAGCAGTGACGGGGCTGGACCTGCGACAGCCGTGGGCACAGCAGAGGTTCCGGAACTCTCTCGAGTCCCCTCTGGCATTGTCTCTGGACTCCTACCCGGCTTCCTTTATTACACGGTCCTGGCAGCTCTGTGCCCTGCTGCTCCTGCCCCCTGGATTCCCGTGGCAGGAGCCCCCCAGACCTCTCTTCCCCACCTGCAGCCGCCAAGAGATAGACTGGCCTGTGAAGGACTGGGTAACTGACCCCTGGGGCAAGCTCTGCGCCATGCCACTCCAGGGGGCCTGATCTTGGGGGTGTCCTTATTCTTCTTGATGTTTCCCTTTTGGGAAATCTTGAATTTCTCCCTCATGTTGTAGGGAAGCAGCATTAAGTGTGCTGGCCCTGGCTACCTGGAAACATACTGCCTTTTGCTTTAGCTCCGAGCAGATGAAACGTGGGCCTTGGAGACAGACAAGGCATCTGGGGAGCTGAGCCCACACTGTACCTGACCCCCAGCATGGTGGCTTGAGCAGGGGGCCTGCCTCCTGAGAGGCCTTTGGGGAAACTCTGATGCTTCCCCAGGGAAGGGGGGCTGGTGAGGCCGAGTGGGGCTGACCTTGATCCCTGGGGAGGGAGAGCAGGGCTGGGTGCCCAGGCTTCCGCTGCCCCAGCCTGCCTCACCAGGCCATGGAACTGCTGGGAGGCCACCAGGAATCCAGTGTCCTTGTGTGCTCGTGGGCTGCATGTGACGTGAGCATGAAACACGGACGTGCTGGGGGGACGAGTTCAGTGCACTGATGAGCGGAGAGAGCTCAGAACATGACAGGTTGGGAATGTTGGTGGGATACTGTCTTTAGTATCCCGTTCGTATTGCTGTTGGCTGTGCCATTAATGCTAATGATAGCAGTGCTAGCTGGTGTCTAGTCGCCGTTCCATATCAGAGAAATCACTTGCATCTGGACTGGTCGCCTCGTTCAACCTCAGCTGAGTTTCAGAATAGTCAGATGGAGGGACAGGCGGGCAGGGGGTTCATCCCCACAGTGCAGCGGTGGGATTAGAGGCTGAGGGATCTCCGGCCACAGCTGCCCTTCCCTTATAGGGGTGGACAGCAGGGGACAGTCTGACCCTAGCAAGCATCCCATCAGCTCCCAGTTGTCCCGAGGAAATGGCCACCCAGGCAGTTTACTATGCACATCGCACGTGAGCTGTGGTGTCCTTTGCTGGCCATGGGGGTGCCCAGTGGGGTGTGAGCTTTATATCTGAAATCGCCGGTCACCCTCCCAGTGATCCTGCTGGTGTCTGCACATGGTCTTCCAGGGTGGCTGCCTTTGGGGTCCCATGGCTAGAAAGGTGCAGGTGTGGGCCAGAGATGTCTGTCTGTCTGTCTTTCTCTCCAATAACAGAATAACTTAGAATGTTCGGCCGTAGAATGCACTCTGTAAACATTTTTAAAGTATTTGTGTGTGTGCGTGTGTGTGTGTGTGGACGTGTGCATACATGCGTGCATCTTAATTTCTAGGTAAAACTGTAAATGTGTGATGTGTCTGTGAGAAAACGAAACCTCTCTCACGGGCGTATTATAAGAACTAAGTAAGAAAATATTTGTAGAAGACATCCTGCAGGGTCTAGCCCATAGCATTTTCTTCTAAATATTACTTACAGGTTCATCAGTTCATTGATTCATTGAATGTCCGACATCCTCATTTCACAGATGGAAAAGCCCCAGAAAGAGGCATTGGCTTGCTCTGTGGTCCTTGGAAAATTGATGGAGAGTGGGGAGTGGGATGAAGGTCTTGGTGGAATCCTTTGATTTGAAGGAGACGGTGTGGGAGCTGGATGGGAGATAAGGGGTCCTCGGGTTCCCTGTTCCTGAGTTGCCCCCCTGCTGCACTTCCAGGGAGCATGGGGGTGGGATGAGGAGGCCCCCACACCTGCTCCATGGGCACATGTGTTGCATGCTTCCTCTTGATTTGCTGGAACGGAGTTTGCCCCAGCTTAAGAAGCATTTTTGATACCTGGCCTAGCCCAGCATTTCTGGTGTGATTTTTCCTCCCAGGGATGCTTGGGTTGTCACACCCGGGGAGTGGTACCCGGCATCCAGGGCCCCTGGAGGACACCCTGAATCACCCAGGGCAGCCTCCCCGCCCCCAGCAAAGACTGACCCATCTGGTGCTGGGGGACCCAGGTCGAGAACCCTGCTGTGGCTGATGCTCTGCTCGCATGTGTGACTGGGGCCTGGAGTGGGGCGGCCATGTGGCGAGTTACTGAGAGGCAGGGCTGGGGCATCTCACTCCCACCGTCAGGCGCATACAGACCCCCCAGGGGTCTGGTTAAAACGTGGCCCCCTAGGCAAGGGTCTGGAGAGAGGCCCGCGGCCTGCATTTCTTGCCCTCCCCTGGAGGCATCCGGGCTGCAGATCTGTGTGTTGCCGCCCTCTGAGTAGGAGTATCTCAGCCATGATTCCCGTCTGGCGCATCCTCTGCTGCCACAGCGGAGAGCCTATGTCCAGCGTGGTCCTCACCCCATGTTAACCGCTCTTCTCTCTCTCCCCTCCTAGGGCTCCCTGGGCCTGCTGGGTCCCCCAGGAAGAGACGGCAGCAAAGGCATGCGGGTATGTCTGTTCTGGGGGCCTGCTGATCGGAGCCCCTGTCCTTGAGGGGGGGGTGGCCTTCGCCAGGGCCAGGCTCCAACTGGGCACCTTTGTACCAGGATCGTCCCAGGTCCCTGGAGGTCAGCCTGGTAACTATCACCACACCAGCAGCTCTGGCCACCGGGCGTCACCTGGCTGCCCCTGGGAGCTGTTTTCACAGTTGGTTGACCAGCAGTTCTGGGCTCTTGTCCCAGTGCCTGGAACTTGGAATGGAGCCAGGGGACCCAGTTCCCAAGTCCTCAGTTCATAGCTTAAGTTGGACGGGGCCCCATAGCCCACGTGTCCAGCCGGCCCGCCTGCAGTGGGCACCTGACTCCCCCTCTGCCTCCCCGGCCTCTGAGTCGGAACACACCCCGGGACCCCAGGCGGAAGTGATCTCAGCTCAGGCGGGTCCATCTGACCCGGGATAAAGAGGTCCTCTTCGCCACCAAGAACTCAGTTTGGGTCCTCAGTGGTTCCTCACCATCAACGCCAGCTGCTGTGCTTTCTCCGCTCTTCCCTCCGGCCTGGTTCTGTGGACCAGCAGAACTGGGGCGTGTTGGGGGTTCCAGTGATGAAGGCCTGCAGTGAAGATCAGCTCCTTTGCTTGTCGGAGGCACTTCTGGGGGGAGCCTAGGTCTCGGCTTGCTGGCCATTATGACGCTGTTTCCGTGCTGAGATCCAGTTCTGGGAAGGACGCCCCGGGGCCTGGGCCTGAGTCCCCCGGCTTGTGACCTTGTGCTGTTCTCTGTGCTGCAGGGGGAGCCAGGAGAACCGGGCGAGCCGGGGCTGCCCGGGGAGGTGGGCCTGCGGGTGAGTGTTGCTCTGAGCTCTTCTTCTGATGTTTCTGGGCTTCCCTGGTGGCTCAGCCGGTAAAGAATCTGCCTGCAATGCGGGAGATCTGGGTTCGATCCCTGGGTTGGGAAGATCCCCTGGAGAAGGGCTAAGGCTCCCCACTCCAGTGTTCTGGCCTGGAGAATTCCATGGACTATACAGTCCATGGGGTCACAAAGAGCAGACTGAGCGACTTTCACTTTCTGATGTTTCTAGTGCACAGATCTTGATGCAAAACCAACGTTTATGGGCCCACTCGACGCCCTGCAAATGCTTCTCATGCAGCCACATGCCTGCTCGTGTGTGTGTGTGTGTGTGTGTGTGTGTGTGTTCACATCCCTGATGTTTCCTAAATTCTCACAGAAAGTGAATCCTACCGTTCTGCCATTTATCTTTTCTAACAAGAGACGTGTCTTTCCTCCCCACTTCAGATCAATACCACCTGTTCTCTTAATTAGTGCTTACCGTTCCATGATACGGATGCATCATAATTTACATAACTTTGCCTCTGTTTGTGGCCCTCCAGGTTATTTCTAATTTCATTTGTTTTCCACAAAAATCAGTAAATGCACACACCACTGTTATTTTTTTGTTTCAGTAGAGTAGGTGACAAAAATTAGGGTATCTTTGGCTGAGGAAAAAGCACTTTTTAACATTCAGTTCAGTTCAGTTCAGTCACTCAGTCATGTCTAACTCTTTGTGAGCCCATGGATGGCAGCACGCCAGGCCTCCCTGTCCATCACCAGCTCCAGGAGTTCACCCAGACCCATGTCCATCGAGTCGCTGATGCCATCCAGCCATCTCATCCTCTGTCTTCCCCTTCTCCTCCTGCCCCCAATCTTTTATTAATGGGTTTTAACAAATATGGCCAGTTTAACAGCCTTAAAGTGGCAGCAGATCCTGGTCCAGGTAGCAGGGGCTCCCGGGCTCGGGACCCCAGGTGGGCTTTGTGAGGAGGTGTCCAGGCTGTGCTGGCCCCACGTGAGGTGTGCGTGATGAGCCACGGGAAGCCAGCCTGTGACCAGGAGCTCTGCACGTGTCCAGCCCGGGTCCCAGCATGGCCACGGGGCGCGGCCACACCAGATTGCTGCACTGGCCTCGTGAGAGCTCAAAGGCCGCTGTGGAAGTCGAGCCGAGCTGCGCGTGAATCCCAGCTCCCCCAGGCAGGGGGTGACATGAGCTCTTCATGGAGGGGGGCAGCAGAGGTGGGGGGGTCTCCTGGGGGGACTTTATGCAGGCGGCACGTGGCGGCGGATGAGGAGCAGCTGTCTCAGCCCCTAACACGGTTATTGAGTGCGTCTTCCCTCTGCCCCTGCCCTTTTCTCTCCATCCCCAAACCTCTGCTCTGGGAACTGTCTTCTGCAGGGATCCCAGGGACCGCCTGGACTTCCAGGACCTCCCGGCCCCATCGGTGCTCCCGTAAGTAGAGGCTGCTGCTGGAAGGGGCTGTGTTGCTGTCCTAGGGGACTGGGACCCAGGCCCTGTGACAGGTCCCTACCCCACATCTGTGCATAAATACAACTTGGAGCATGTGGTCAGAGAGGCCCACACCTGGGCTGCCGTCTCCATCACGTCTGCTCCCAGAGGGGAGGGTGGCCTTCACGCAGGTTCTGGGTGCTTCTCCTGAGGACAGTGTGTGCATGGAGGGCGGGGCAGTGGCCCTCTCCCAGGGGAGGGGGAGGAATGTGGCTTCAAGGGGCCCTGAGTCTCAGGTTCAATTCCTTGGTTCCATGATCAGATGGCAGTGGGGACTGACTCCAGGGCCACCTTGCTGCACTCGGCCAGCTGAGCTCAGGTCTTAGCTGGGGGTACCTGGATAATCCAGAGATGGGGGGACCAGCCCCAGGGGCTCTCATCCAGGCAGGGGCCGAGCTCACCACCCAGGCCCGAGGGAGAAGCAGGCTGCCGTGGGGAGGGAGACAGACCTTCACCACCATCCCAGGCGAGCAGGCTGTCCCGGGGCCTCAAGCTCAGTGCAGAGAAGCTGGACAGGGCTGTCTGCGTTGTTACTCATCCTCCCTTCCCTTCCAGGGTCTCCATGGAGAACGAGGGGAAAAGGGAGCCCGGGGAGAAAAGGTATTTACAGTCTGCTTCAGTTAGTTGTGCAGCTTTCTGTGGACAGCATGTGTGTGAGTGTGTGTGTGTGAACATGTGTGTGTGTGTGTATGTGTGTGTGCTATGGTAACTGAGGGCTGGTGCAGAGGAGGCATTAGCTTCTGACCCCAAATGTAAACTCTGGGCCCAGAAGGCCGTGGTCCCGGTACCTGCAGGGGTTGAGATCTCCTTGCAGAGACAGTTTGGGGTTTCCAGACCAGAGGGGTTTTAAAAGTGCCCAGGATTGGGATTCAAAAAGTTCCAGTTGCTGCTGGGGACTCACATCTTCCTTAGCAACTGGCCTGCATTCTCCATACCTCAGGGACGCTGACTGTCAACGGAGGGAGGGGGTGCAGGGACAGCTGTGGCTTTGGTGACCCACACAGCCTTGTGGACCGAGTGCTGTGACCTGACCTCAGCTGAGACTCTCCACGCCGAAGCTGGCTGTGCCTTCATATTGACGCCACCAGGTCACAAGTCATCCGCAGACCAGATCTTTCCATGGGTGGAGTGCTCAGGGCTCTGGGGGTGGGGAGAAGGACGGCATCCCACCTCCCCACCTCCCCGGACAGCAGCAGGCATCGAATTCCCAGGAATCCCAGGCCCATCCACTCACTGGGCTCCTTCAAATCAAAAGCTTAAAATTGGCCCTCTCGAGCTTAGCTGTGTTCCAGCCCCCTTTTCAGCACCTGCCCTGTTCCGTCTTCCTGGAGTACATGTTTCTCTCATTTATAGAACATTTCTAAAATATTAAGAAATTTAATTTTATTTCAAGCAACTTAACACACACACACACAGCCATATCTGGCAACAGGAAAAAAAACCAGCAGCCTGTAAGTGCACCATCCCACTGCAGCTGCAGCGACCACTCTGGCCCGTTTCTTGATTTCTTGCAGGACTCACTCCTGTGTCTCTGACGTCTTTCTACATCGTCACACGTGACGTGTTCTGCTTTGCGTACCCTCGTGTCTCCTCCTCCGGGTAGCATCTCCCCCGCCGTGCTGCTGCAGACGTCTATGATTTATCTTAAATGGCTGCACAGCGTCCCCGTGTGTGAATAGGCCATGATTTATGTGCTCATTCCCCTATTATCGATCAGGGAGGATTGTTTCCAGTTTGTCATGATTAAAAAATACTGCTTTGGTGAACATTTTCACACCAATGCCTTTATTTATTTATTTTTCCCAACTTAGGATGGTTTTCTCCGGCCGCTCCCTTAGAAGGGAGATTATGGTCAAAGGAGACGAATGTGTTGTGTGACTCAGGAAGCGTGTGGGTCCCCAAAAGGCTCTTCGGAAGGAGTGGGGCGAGAGCCAGGGTGACGCCCCTCACCTCAGGCCCCAAAGTGTGGTTTCTGTTTGTTCGGATATCAAACTTTCATCACTGCAGCTTCAACAGTGGAATCCCTTGCCCCGTGTGGTTGGGACGCGTGTCTCTTGGTTCTCTGGAGAGAGTTCTTGTGGCTCCGTGTGTCAGGTTTTGGGTGGAGGGCCTCTCTGTGGCCCTCTGCTCCTCCTCTGTACAAGGTGGGGACTGGGAAGTGACCCTTCGGGTAACTGGGGGTCCAGGCACAGGCTTGATGGGCATCCCTGGTGCACAGGGCGACAGGGGTCCAATTTGAAGGTCCCCCCACTAGGAGCATGCAGGGTTTGGGGAACAGACGTGGCAGGAGGGCTGAGCCACAGCCCAGCGCCCTGCAGCTGCCACCTGGCAGGGAAGCTGGGGGAGCAGGGGGTCACCTGCAGGGCAGGCCCTGGAGAGGAAGTCCAGCCGTCAGCCATCAGCCTCAGTCTACAGCGTGGCCCAGGGGACGCCCTGCATGGTGATTTCAGAGCCAGCTTGCCGGAGTTTCAGGCTCAGCTCTGGGGTCTGCAAGCAGTGTGGCCTTTGGAGAGTTCGTTTCACCTCTGAGTCTCAAGTGTCCTCAGTGTAGAGAGTAGTTATTATGTAAGGCTGCTATGAGGATTAAATGACTTAATGTTTGTAAAATGCTTAGAGCAGTGCTGGGCAACAGAGGCCGTATTTACGGAGGGTGGGAGACGAGAAGAAGAGAAACAGCGAGGCATAGCGGATTGGCAGGGAGGCATAACCTGAGCACTGAGAGCTCTGCTTTGACTCTGATCCCCAGCTCCCTTGCCGATGTTCTCGGCGACTCTGGGGGGAGCTGGTTCCTTCTCTGCACCTCTGTTTTCCCATCTGTCAAACCAGATGCTTGGGCTGCATCATCTCTTGGGCTCCTTTCCAGTTCTTATATCTGATAAGTACTTAGAACAGTTTATTTTCTCGTGAACCTCCTAAATTTCTTAAATCAGCAAAAAGGAAGTTTCCATCTCCCCTCGAGATAGGCGCATCCCGCTGCCTGGCCTCCTAGAAGTGGAGCATGGCCAGAGAGAGCCAGTGCCCACCTGCCACCAAGCCCAGCTCTGCTACCGCCTGTCAGGACCTTCTCTGCGGGCTTGGGGTGGGTGGGCCAGCCTTGCTTTTGGCATCTTCCAGAAAGGCCCTGCCAGGCACGAGGTATGGAGGCTCTGTGGACACAAGGACCTCCTAGTGACTGAGGGACAGTGAGGCCTGAATGGATTGTCCAGGGGCCGCTGGGCTCGGGGCAGTCAGCAGAGTGTACAGTGGGTCTACTCAGTCAAAAAGAGGGGTGCCCACTCCCTGGGGACCAGGGGATGGACACAGCCGCCCCCGCTCTGTCCAGAAGAGCGTGCTCTCTGGACAGCTTTGGCGGGGTGTGATGGCAACCTCCTGGGGTCCTGGGGAGGACATCCCAGGGTCCTGCCCTGTCTGGGGATGGAAGCCCGGGCGTTGGAGCACCAGCTTTGGGCTCAGCAGCCCATGGCTCTGCCACCAGCAGCTCTGGGACCTCCCTGCAGCTTCTGTGCCCCTTGACCCCCAGTACACGTAGAGTCCAGTCTACTCTGTGTGTGTCTCCTGGGTGTGTGTGTGTGTGTGTGTGTGTGTGTGTGTAGGCAGGGGAGGGGCTCTCCTGGTGTGTGTCTCTGGTGTATATATGTCTCCTGGGGTGTGTGTGTGTGTCTCTTTCTCTCCTGGTGTGTGGGTGTGTGTGTAGACAGGGGAGGGGCTCTCCAGGTGTGTGTCTCCTGGTGTATGTGTGAGTATCTCCTGGTGTGTGTGTCTCCTGGTATGTGTGTGTGTCTCCTGGTGTGTGTGTGTCTCCTGGTATGTGTGTGTGTCTCCTGGTGTATGTGAGTGTCTCCTGGTGTGTGTGTGTGTGTCGTGTGTGTGTGCATCTCCTGGTGTGTGTGTGTGTCTCCTGGTGTATGTGTGTGTCTCGTGTGTGTGTGTGTCTCCTGGTGTATGTGAGTGTCTCCTGGTGTGTGTGTGTGTGTCGTGTGTGTGTGTGTCTCCTGGTATGTGTGTGTGTCTCCTGGTGTATGTGTGTGTGTCTCCTGGTGTGTGTGTGTGTCTCCTGGTGTGTGTGTCTCCTGATGTATGTGTATGTGTCTCCTGGTGTGTGTATGCGTGTCTCCTGGTGTGTGTGTGTCTCCTGGTGTGTGTGTGTGTATCTCCTGGTGTGTGTGTGTGTGTGTGTGTGTGTTTGGGGGGTTCTCTCCTGGTGCCTGGTGGAGAGTAGAGCACAGTGGAGCACTAAATGCCTTCGCTGCTGCTTTGTTTCTGTGCCTCTGACCCTGGGCATGTCCCTCCATTGTTCATCTCACTTTCCTTCCTTTGCCAGGGGGAGCAAGGCCTGGATGGATTCCCCGGGAAGCAGGGGGAGACTGGTGAGCAGGTAGGTGGGCAGGACAGGGTGGGGCCTGGGTCAGGCTCATAGGGCCTGTGGGCTTCAGTCTATCCTGCTCGGCTGGGGGCTTTGGGAGGCTTAATGACCAGCCCCCAGCTTGCCACTCATGGACTCCTCCACGCCAGAGTGGAGGGATCCCAGAGAACACACCACTTTAAAACTGGTCTAACCGTAGTAACACGACAGCTGGTCATTAATGGGAAGACCACAGGCGATATGCGTGTGTTCAAAGTGATGGATGAGTTGCAGTCCTGTCTCCGAGACTAAAAGACTACAGACGGCCCAGATGCTCATAAATAAGAAACAAGTTGAATAAATCAGGGTGTGTATTAAATACAGGGAATAATATGAAGCTGTGCAAATTAACGCAACTCTCAAAGTCCTGACACGGGTGTTCCGTGAGATGCATCCACGAGCCCACAGGGAACCACGTGGAGATGTGGGCCTGGGGAAGCTTCATAGCGACAAGTGCAGTCTGGGAAAACTTGTGGAGGGGCCCTTCTGGGGAAAAGGCCAGGAACAGGTCTGGAGGTGTGTTACCCTCCGCCCTGCCGTTTCCACTCACTCCCCTGATGGACCCCGTGTTCTCTTTCCAGGGAAGACCCGGCCCTCCCGGTGAGCCAGGGCCCCGGGGGGAGAAGGTAAGCCAGGCGCTGGGGTGGGGACGGCTCCCGATGGGCAGCTGTGGAGCTGCTCCCCTGAACAAACTGAGGCCTGTGTTTTGGGGGGTGGCCACGCTAGAGCTTGGGAACGAAGGGCAGACAGAGGTGGTGAATCGTGCATTAGAACTCAGCCTACAAAAAATTTCTGGTTATTGTATTTAAACATGTTTTTCTATTTGGGGGAATAAAAATCCATCTAAAAAAACAAATGAAAATCCCCATTATATAACATCTGGACATACTAAAATGTTGTGCTACTTAAATGGCTTTTTGGGCTAAGGCAGAGTAGGAGCAAATAGAAAAATCTTACAAATTCCTTTTCCTCTTTCTCTCCTTTGCAGCGTTTACTGTTTTTTTTTTTTTTTTTAACCAGAATTATAATTCTGAAAATGTGCTGGGTATTTCATAAATAAAATAGAGGTTGCATCTCATCCTGCTGATCATCTGTGTTAGAACATTTTCACAACAAGGCTTATTAACTGAATTTGCTGCTTAGGATTTCTGTTATGCAAAGAACTGCATGTAAAATTGTGAAGCGCTATGAAAATGTATGAAGATGATAACCTTGCTAGGCCTTCAGGGTCACAAGGGAAATGGAGAAGGCAGGCTGTGCTCTGGATTTATGGCAGGAGGGGTGATGAGACCCAGCCCTGCATTTAGTACAAGAGAAAGAGTTTCTTTCAGATGATTAGGCCCTTAAGAAAGACATCAGACTTTGGGTCTGAGAACAGCCAGGAGAGAGACGGGGCAGCGGGGGGAGTCCGGCTAAAGCAGAGGGCTGGACCAGAGATGCGTCACTGCTCAGTGTCACACTGCAGAGCACAGGTCAAGGTCACTGCCCGACTCGGATGCCTTCCCAGCACATGCTGGAAATGAAAAAGGCTGCTCTGACTCCTTCCAGAAACAGGGTATAGTTATAAATAATACACCTGTGGGCTGAGAAAGCCTCTCTTTAGCAGTGGTGGCTGGAGAAGGTTGATCCCTTCCAGACTTGCTCACTTGAACTTCAGTTCTTGCCTAATTATTTTCTCTCTGTCTAAATATTTTTAGAGTTGAGATTTATACTGCTCTGTTATCTGGTGTCAGGATTTTAATGTATTCTTGAAGTTTCTTGACACCGAGGATGCTAGAGCCTAAAATAAGTAGTTTATTTCAAGTCACTAAGAGGGGATGATTCTTAAAGTTTGGATCTAGGTGACAGCTCTTTCCCACTACTGCGTGTGTGTGTGTGTATTATAAATTCCAACCTCCCCCTCATTTATAGAGATGTTTGGTCCCTCCTGATTGGGACCAAACTGATAGGTGAGTTTTCATTGCTTATTATGATGAATGCAGCAGAAGTAGGAAGACAGGGTCCAAGGGCCATGGTATGATTTGGAGCATTTGTTGGAAAGGTCTAGAAACCAGAGGTTCTTGGGTGATGATACAGTGACTCTCAACTCATGTTGAAGGAATGTTACTGGGACAGATCTTGGCTGCTTTACAATTTGAAACAGTCATTGGGGCTATAGCTCAATATCAAAATAGTTCCCTATAATGAAATGCCTGTCATTTCTCTGCAGGGTGCCGTGGGTCCTGCAGGCCCCCCTGGGCTTCCAGGCTCTGTGGTAAGTGGTGCAGCCCCTAGAGGGTAAAATCCCGGCCTCAGACACTGATCGTATTGTGTAGTTGGGAGAGTTGTTGCCTCTGAGAATGAGGAGGAACTCTTCTGATGACAAGAGAGTCTGAAGCTTTTGCACACTGAAAATGGGATAAAATCAGAGGAAAGTCAGAAATGGCTGTGCAAATGCCCACCATGGAGTGGAGTGAGGGTGACTGTTGAGAAGAGGCTGCCAGCTTTGCTGACGTCTGGTTTGTCCCCCAGGTGCAGAGAGAGGGCCTGAAAGGCGAGCAGGTAAGCGGGATGTGGGTTCTCTTGTCCTGGCACCCCAGGTGGTGGCAGAGATAGAAAGGCCACCAGCGTAGTGGTGAGACTGCTTGCTGAGCTCAGACGGAGCCCCTCAGAGACGCTGGGAACTCGGGAAGAAGACAGTCAGCAGAGGGTCCTGGTTGGAGGCCTGGGACATGAGGAGAGGGTGTCACGGCTAATTCGCGTTTGGCTTGTGTTACCAGGGAGCCCCCGGACCTCGGGGTCACCAGGGCCCACCTGGGCCACCAGGCGCCCCGGTAAGTCACCCCCACCGCCCCGCCCCCACCCCCAGCCAGGGGTCCACTCTGAATACCTCTAGGTCTGCAAAATCATGGCCATTCTCGCTGCCGAGTCATTTCAGGGTTATTTCAGAGTCTCATCCCGTCACCTTGAGTGACAGGGGTTGTTGCCAGCATCTAGCATGGGAGACACTGGGCCTTGAGGGCTGAGATTGCCGGGAGCGAGTCAGGCATGAGCACGTCTGCACCTGGAGTCGAAGCCCAGGCAGCCTGCCTCCAGAGTCCCCAGGCCCAGACTGGCCAGGGCTGGGGTTCTGGTGCTCAGTCTGGTGTTTTACCGTCCTTTCAGATAAAACAGAATTAAAAACATTGGACACTTCAATGCCGATTGAATCGTTTCCAGTGCACATTTGCTTTTCGCTTGTTTCTCATTAATACTGACTTTGAAGTGGCTTGGAACACTTCAGCCTTCGGTTTCTCCCTCTGTTAAGAATTTAATGTTAAGAATTACCATCTGGGAAGAGGCCTTTCAAAGGGACTCTGTGATGATTTTTGATGTGAGTTCAGATACTAAGGATAATGAATATGAATCAGTCAATTCCACATGGTGGAGGTTGAATCAGGTCCCTTTTGGTAACATACTTCTGCTTCTTTCAAGTGACTGTTTCATTGAAGAAAATAAAACAACTCTTATTTTGAAATGCCCATAGATCATACTTAAAGTAACTCAGATTTATCATAAGTCAGATTTATAATCAGATTTACAGTAAAGCCTATTCCTCATTAGGATAAATGTGGATATTCTTGCTGGGGTAAAACTAGAAGAAACTTAGAAGATGTATTTTGCTGTGGTTCAGTCACTCAGTCATGTCTGACTCGTTGTGACCGCATGGACTGCAGCATGCCAGGCTTCCCTGTCTTTCACCATCTCCCAGAGTTTGCTCAGATTCATGTCGTTTGATTTGATGATGCTAGCCAACCATCTCATGCTCTGTCACCTCCTGCTCCTCAGTCTTTCCCAGCATCAGGGTCTTTTCTAATGAATTGGCTCTTCTCACCAGGTGGCCAAAGTATTGGAGCTTCGGCATCAGTCCTTCCAGTGAACATTCAGGGTTGATTTCCTTTAGAATTGAGAAGATGTTTAATTCCAGTATAATTAGAAAATTTTCACATCAAAAAATTCAGGTTAGAATAGCTTCCCTTCTGTCTCTATAACCTTAGATACCTTGCTTAAACCCTTCTGAGGCTTGATTTCCAAATCTCTCCACCATTGTCAGTATGTTGAGAGATGTAAAGTAGATAACATGGGTAATACAGTGTGCTCAGATCAGTAAGTGGCAAGTATTGATCATCTGTATTGTAGTACATCTTGTAGGCAAACATATGCATAGTATGGAAGGGTGAAGTTTTTTTTTTTAACCAAAGAAGATATGCACAGAGATATAAGTAAGTAGCTTGCACAAAGTCACATAGCTAAAAAGCAAGACTGAGCTTTGAGCCCAGATCCATCTGACAGTCTAGCCCATCGTCTTTTCACCCCTGAGTGCACAGTGCAGCAACACGTCCTCCGAGTTGCACAGAGCAGAGTGACTTTCCCTCCCGGTTCGCACTAAGGAATAAGAAGGTAACAGTGCCCAGGCCTGCTTATTCCCAAGGCAGCCTTCTTGATCTCTCATTCGGGGGTCTGGGATGTAGTAACGGCAGTTTCCCCCTTTATGTAAAATTTGATAAATGAGGAAGGGAGGGAGGGAAGAAACCTCAAACATTTTGGTCACATGCTTTATATCAACTGAAATATTTCAGGGTGGAGATACAGGGATGAAAGCACATGGACTGATTTCATAGTTTGGTGAAGAGTGTGAAAAAGAAATAATTGTGAGTTGACACTTGCAGTGAGGATTCAAGTGTTTCATGTCATTCCTGCAGGCCATTTTCTAGAACAAGGAGAGGCTCCTGAACCCACGGTTCTTGCAAATACTGGAACAGCACAACCCTGCAGCTCAGTGGAGCTGTCCAGGGTCCTGAAGAGGGTATCGGGGCTAGATGCTCTTGACAGAATGGGATTGAGTACAGTACCTGGTGTTGGTGATGAAATTCCCTTGGAAGGAGTTCAAAAAGCCAGTAGCCTAACCTAAAGACCTTGTGAAAAATGAGGAACAGTGATGAAAGGCCCAGAGTGTGAGGTTCTTAAGGCCAGGGCCAGTGTCTCTCCATCTCTCAAATCCACAGTTTATCACATGGTGGGAACTTAATACATGCTTGTGAAGGAGTGACCCACAGCAGATATTTAGGAGGGACATCAAAGTGAGATCTGATTTCAGTTTGAGCTCATAAGGAGCACTGTGGCCACGGAAGACTCTTGGGGTTAGGAGCCCCAGACCATTGGTTTCACGTCCCAGTTCTTCCACCAAGTAGCTTTGGGTCTTGATGGCATCACTGTACCCATCTTATCCCCTTCTGTCTTCCTGGCTTGGAAATCATCATCATCAACGTCACCTCCTACATTAACGTGCTGTGAGAGTTAAACGGGTGATTGTAGGAAGCACTGCTCTAGGAAGCCTTATTAAGCCCAACACAGAGATCAGTTGTTATTTCTGGCTTTTCTGAATCTCTAGTAGCACTTGGCCTGGGGCCTTCTGCAGAGCAGTGGCTCTCATTAGATTGAATGAGAGTGAAAGCCTGGCTTCAGCAGCTTCTGTTGAGAAGGGAAAACTTTGAGTTTGTGACAAGCAATCCCAGAGAGTGAAAAGTGCATCCCATTCTCTAAGTGGAAATGGCACACAGCCTTCTGCTCCCGGATGCTGGGAGTCATTGAGGAGGCCTGCATCTTTCATCCTTTCCCCAAGATGGAACGGGTTGTGGCAGTTGTATCAATGTTTGATTGAATGTAATAAAGAAGGATCAGCTGGCAGATCAAATGAGAGACATGTCTTGATGCTTCATGAAAACTCACCTCTGCAGGGGCTTCCCTTGAAGTATGCCCTGATCTCACTGGAATAATCCTTGTGAGAAAGGGATATTTAAGCCTTTGGTTACCATAGTTGGTACAGTAACATGCTTGTTTTAATGGTGTTATTAAGAGAAAAGACCTTAAACCTCAATACAGTCCTGTCGCTTAATAGTTATGCAAAATGTGGCAATAATAGCTGTTTGTATGACAGTCATATTATTGAGTCTATAGACTCGCTTCCCAGGTGGCTCAGGGGGTAAAGAATCCCCTGCTTGCCAATGCAGGAGACATAGGAGACACAGGTTCAATCCCTGGGTCGGGAAGATCCCCTGGAGATGGAAATGGCCCACTCCAGTATTCTTGCCTGGGAAGTCCCTTGGGCAGGGGAGCTCGTGGGCTACAGTCCATAAGGCTGCAAAGAGTTGGACATGACTGAGTGAACAACAACATATTATTGAAAATGAGGAAATTGAAGTGCAGAGAGGGAGTTGTTGGCCCCAATTCACTGATAAAGTTGGTGATAGGGTCTCAGAGCTGAAGGCTTCATTTTCCAATCCACATTTCATGCCGTATTCTAGGCGACGTCATGCACATGAGTGTAAACCAGGGTGCCGTCAGGAGACCCGGGTGGATGTCGGGGCCTTGGCACCCATTCCTCGCTTTGTCCTCACAGCCACTCAGTAGAAGGTATATTATCCTCGCTTTGGAGATGAACTGACTGAGGTTCAAGGACGCCCAGTGTACTTGTCTGAGATCAGGCAGGAGATACATAGTGAGGGGTCAGAGGGCAGGATCTTTGTCAGTTCAGTATGACCCCTTCCTGTGCCCGTTTTCCTTGCTTAGTGGAAATTGATCTTCCTTAGACAATTTCATTTATTTATCCAGACAATCAGTTTGGATATCACTATGGATGGAGGGTCAGATAACCCAAGCCCGTCCTTGCCCAGCCAGCAAGATACAGCGACAAAGGCACCAGGCTTAGAGCTAAAGACACTTGGGTTCCGGGCGCTCTCTTGTGTGCACTCGATACAGAGCACTGAGGCCGGGCATTTGGTCCTTACTGTGCTCGTCTTCAGAGCATGAACAATGGTGCCTACGCCTTGCTTGTCAATCACACTTAATTACATCGGATAGGCGCACATGTTTAAGTGTTACAGACTTGACGGAATTAGACGGTTATTGTTTTATTTTTTTTTCCCCTCCTGACCTCCCAGGTTCCCCAATTGAACAGGGTGGTATTTTCCTATCCAATGAGAGTGTCCAGACAAAGTATGTCCTGTGGTGTTGGCTGTGTGTGTTTGCCATGATCCATCTCTGTTGTTTTTTCCCCTTTCTCCTCCTCCTAAAGGGTCTGATGGGTCCAGAAGGCAAGGATGGACCTCCTGGTTTGCAAGGTCTCCGAGTAAGTAAACTGTGTTTCTTTCCTGGTGCCCCAACTCAGCCACACCACACTCCCCATTTTAGCTGCTCACACAGAGGAGATAGTGCCGGTCTCCTGAGCTTGAGATAAATTCTGGAAGCAGATTGAAGGGTTAGCTGAGTTCGGCAGTGGCTGAGGATGGGCAGCCTCGAGCTGGGTCCTGGCTCATCTCCTGCAGACGAGTGTGTGGTTTTCCATGAGTTGTGTACATAGAAACTAACATCTCTGTGTGATCAGGGGACACTCAGTCCTGAGAGTACTGACCCAAGCTGGGGGCCAGCCAGGGCCTCCTGAAAGAGGTGATGTTTGAGCTAAGCCTTGAGGAGAAAATAAGAAAAAATAGCCATGAGATAATAGAGGTCTACCGATAGGCTCTCAGCTGCTCTTGAGTGAAGAATCCGTATGGTTTTTGAATCTCATAATTTCTTAGGAGCATGTCATTTAACCTGATGGAGCCCCCTTTTCTTTTTGTCCAGATTGTGCACACCTTACGGGTTTGACTCCTGTGTTGTAGGATAGAGGGTGTTGTGGCACACCAAAGCTGGCTGCCCATCTTGGTGCCCCACACCACCACAGACTAGGGCTGACCTTCAGCTCTGGGTCCTCAGTTCCCAGCAGGGGACCTCATGCAGAGTGAACACTCAGCTCACATTTCCTGACCTCTGGCTCTAATCTTGTAGCATCACGGTTTAAAAAAAAATTATTTTATTCAAGTCCGGTTGATACACAATGTTGTGTTAGTTTCTGCTATACAGCAAAGTGACTCAAACATACACATACGTGCACTCTTTTTTAATATTCTGTTCTATTATGGCTTATCCCAGGCTGTTGGGTATAGGTCCCTGTGCTATGCGGTAGGGCCTTCTGTTTATCCGTCCTGAATGTTTATTAGCAGTTTGCATCTGCTAATCCCAGACTTTCACTCCTCCGCTCCCCTCACCCCTTGGCAACCACAATGTCTAAACGTCTGTGAGTCTGTTTTGTAGCCGCTTTATTTGTGTCATGCTTTAGATGCCACGTGTAAATGACATGAAGTGGGGCTTGTCCTTCTCTGACTTCCTTCACTTGGCACCATCATCTCTAGGCATTGTTGCATTCTCTTTTGTACTGGAGTCACAGGGCAGCGTGGCAAGAGTGTTAGTAGAGCATGTGCCAGGGGCCCAAAGGACGGCGCCTGTCTCGTCCTGCATCCGCGGGTGAGCAGGGGGTGACGACCACGCATGTCCTTGGGAACCCCGGTCCTGCAGCATCACTGATGATCTCCTGACTCAAGTTGTTCCCTCCCATGGGTGCTGCTCATCGGCGGCCGATCCTGTGGACATGCTGGAGAGACAGCAGCCGATGTCAATGTGGCTGGGGTGCGGCCTCCTGTTGCACCGCCTCTGGCTGAGTCAGGAGGGCCTGAGACAG
The DNA here is from genome assembly GCF_002263795.3 of Bos taurus. Classification (NCBI taxonomy): domain Eukaryota; kingdom Metazoa; phylum Chordata; class Mammalia; order Artiodactyla; family Bovidae; genus Bos; species Bos taurus. Next base: position 4,200,083 of record NC_037341.1, read on the forward strand.
GGTGACGACTCACTCACAGCCTTATCCCTCCTCTTGCCGTGGGTGACCTGCCTTGTCAGTGTCCATTGAAATGTTGGTCTAAAGAGCTCCTGGTTTCAGCGCTCAGGCTGCGATGGGGGAAGAGATGAGACAGTGATGAGTCCAGGGACCTGGGAACTGAGACCCTGAGACTAAAACGTGGGTTGAGGAAAGGGATCCAGGCCCTTTACTTTAGAGATTAGCAACAGGCAGACAGCATAATTCCTGGCGAGGCGAACGCCTTCATTTTGGACAAAGCTGCTGTTTTTCCACAATGAGGACGTGAAAGGGAGGGGAGGTCGCAGCGAGGCACCCCCTTCCCCATCCACGTCTCCACCCCGTCTCATCCCGCTGCCCCCGCCGGTGGAGGCAGGGGTTGGGCACTCACTGCCTGGCTGGGTTCCCACCTTAGATGGAGGCAGAGGAGGCGCTCGGTCTGTCCCACCCTGTCCTGCTCCAGCTGTGTCCACACATCCATGCTCCAGGTCGGGGTCTGCATTTCTCCTCTGTGGATAGGTTCATCAGTCCCAGGACACGAGGAGAAAGTAGCATGCACATGTGTTCACTATCATGTGTAAAGGAGAAGACTAGCAGGAAGCTGTTACCACAGCTCCCTGATAACACCAGGAGCCCAGCCTGGTGCCCTGTGATGACCTAAAGAGGTGTAATGGGAGGAGACGGAGGCTCAAAAATTTATTTTTATAAATTTATAAAAATAAATTTATATTTATAAATATAAATTTGTATTTATATATATATATACATTATATATAGAGTTATGATTGATCCACATTAATGTACAGCAGAGACCACCACAATATTTTAAGGCAATTATCCTCGATTTAAAACAAATAAGATTGGCCGTTAGAGCAGACTGTTAAAACCAGTGATGAATGCAAAGATCAAGTCGTTTTTATGGATCTGAACAGATACCCTCTTTTGAATTGTCATGTTTTCTAAGTTAGCGGACCTGTATATTTTAATAAAGAATACTATGCTGTCAGAAAAAGAAAAAGGAGGTGCTCAAGCCTATCTGAGGTTCTGATTTCCTCGTGCTCGTCCGAGCGAGGCACTGGGGAGAGGGCGGTCAGGGGAGCACTCTTAGCTGGAGCTGGCAGCGCTGCAGAGCATCTGAGCCCAGAGTGTTCCAGAGTGGAGGCAGCCTGGCTCCAAGCCACTGAGGCAGTTGGACACACGAGAGCGTCCACGAGGCTAAGTTTTCCCCCAAGAATATCCTCTTGCGCCCTGATCATCCATCTCAGAACAGACATCCTGTCACTCTCACACCAGCCTATTTTAATTTGCTGTAGAGAACTTGTGTTTTTCTTATTTGAGAATCCATTTGTTTTTGTTTTTCTTCACTAAAATGTAAGTCCATGAGAACATTATTTTTGTATTTGTAGCACTTAGAGGAGTGCCTCACATTTATAAAATTATATATATATGAAAATAAAAGCATATATGAGTGCATAAAATATGCCTAAATGTATAATGTCATCAGAAGATGAAATTTATAGATGCTTGCTCCTTGGAAAGAAAGCTATGACAAACCTAGATGGTGTAATAAAGAGCAGAGACATCACCTTGCCAACAAAGGTCCATCTAGTCAAAGCTATTATTTTTTCAGTAGTCATGTATGGATGTGAGAGTTGGACTGTAAAGAAAGCTGAGTGCTCAAGAATTGATGCTTTTGAACTGTGGTGTTGGATAAGACTCTAGAGAGTCCCTTGGACTGCAAGGAGATCCAACCAGTCCATCCTAAAGGAAATCAACCCTGAATATTCAATGAAATGCCTGATGCCGAAGCTGAAACTCCCAACACTTTGGCCACCTGATGTGAAGAGTCACCTCATTTGAAAAGACTCTGATGCTGGGAAAGAGTGAGGACAGGAGGAGAAGGGGGTGGCAGAGAATCAAGTGGTTGGCTGGCATCACTGATGCAATGAACATGAATCTGAGCAAACTCCGGGAGAGAGTGGAGGACACGGGATCCTGACAGGTTGCAGTACATGGGGTCACAAAGAGTCGGATGCGACGTAGCAACTCAACAATAACATAATGTCACTAGTGAGCATCAGACACAATTAGGGTTGCAAGAGTGAAAGGCTCATGGGTCACGCATGAGTGCTGCAGTTGGGTGGCTGACACACCCAGGTGGTGTGGGCCAGAACAGGACCCAGGACTAGCCATCTGGCCATCTGGGTTCTGACCTTCCACAGGGAATTCCAGCTCTTTTTTTTTTTATCACTTTTACCACCTTTACCCATTTCACCCACCATCTACCCCCTCTCCTCTGACACCCACCAATCTGTTCTCTATGCCTATGAGTTCAATTTTGTTTTAGATTCTGTACTATAGGTGAGATTGTAAGGTACTTGTCTTTTTCTGTCTGATGTATTTCACTTGGCATAGTGCCTTCAGGATTCATCCATGTTGTTGCAAATAGCATGGTTTCTGTCTTTTTATGATACTGTTCTATTGCATGTATAATACCATGATATTATTCTTTGTCCATTGATACATCTTTGGGCATGTAGGGACCTTCTGTGTCTTGGCCATTGTAAATAATGCTGCGTTGAACATGAGGGTGCATATGTCTTTTCAAGTTAGTGTTTCATTTCCTTGGGATAAATACTCAGAATTGGGGTTGCTAGATCATGGATTGGTTCTTCTTCTTCTTTTTTTTAGTAACCTCCATATTGTTTCCACAGAGGCTGAACCAATTTACATTCCCACCAGCAGTGGGCTTCCCTTTTCTCCACACCCTCGCCAGCACTTGTTATTCTTTATCTTTTGGTAATAGCCATTCTAACACGTGTGACGTTACGTCTAAATTGTGGTTTTGACTTGCGCCTCCCTGATGATTAGGGATGTTGAGCGCCTTTCCATGTACCCGTTAGTCATCTGTGTACCTAGAATGTCCAGTTTTAAAGAAGAAAATGTCGTTCCTTCTGTACCTTTTACTTAGCTTTTATCTTGCTCTGTGGTCCTAGCCCCATCTGAAATAGCCTAGATATCTTCTTTCCCCTTTGGACAAAAATGGGTCGGGGGGTGGGGGGTGGGGAGATTTGCTTAATAGAATTCCATGTTGCCAGGCATTTAAACAATGTCAAATTTGAAATGGCTAAACTGGAGACTTGTCATGGTGGAGGGAGTCTCTGAGATTGATAGTGAGAAATTTAATGTCCAGAAATTCCCTGCTCAGGTCAGGGTCACTCAGGGCTCTGTCACTGCTCCTTCCACAAGCTGGGGACAGTCTCTTTGGTTCCTTTGATCATTTTATCAATATTTTTTGGCTTCTTTCCTCTCTTACCAAGAGGTGAGACCTGAAGAAGTGATGCTATCAAGTGTGATGCTCTCTTTCTTACTAGAGATAGAGTGATCCCCAAGTGTCTTATGGTGGGTCTGATTGTGCCAGTTGCTTTAAAAACAATTTTAAAAACAGAATCTATCCATACATGTGTAGAACTCTAGTATAAGATAGGAAGGAGGTGACATTGGTTGAGTCATTGCATAGCAGGCATTTAGCTGTTTGTTCGTTTGTTGTGTTTTGAACACATGTTTTGCACTTAATTCTCACAAAGGTCCTATGAGGTCTGGCAGTTTCAATCCCATTCTGCAAATGAGGAAACCAAGACGTGAAGGTGTAGATTGGATTACCCAGCAGCACACAGATTGTAAATGAGGAGGCAGGGATGAAAACTCAGGTCATCCTGGATCTAAACCGTTCCTGCCATTGCTTTAGGATGGGGTGTGTATGTGTGTGTGTGTCCACATACACACCAGAATTCTAAGCTGGACATTAATAGGCCTTTCAATGGAAGCTTTGGACAGATGTGGGACCTCTTAGTGGACTTCCCTGGTGGCTCAGACGGTGAAGAATCTGCCTGCAATGCAGGAGACCCAGGTTCGATCCCTGGGTGGGAAAGATCCCCTGGAGAAGGGAATGGCAACCCACTGCAGTATTGTTGCCTGGAGAATTCCATGGACAGAGAAGCCTAGCAGGCTGCAGTCCATGGGGTCACAGACCTCTTAGTAGCTGGCAGCACCTGGACCTCTTAGTAGCTGGCAGCACCTGTTCCGGTGGATGCACTGAGCACCCATCACTTGCATCTCTGACCGCTGCCCTTGGAGCCAATGGTCTCATGTGGCTGAATGTAGTCAGGCCCGTTAGCTCCAATTTCTGATAGATCTAAGAGAGAGAAGCACAAGAAGTCTTTTGTCAGTGGCAACCTGGGTTGAACTTGTTTTTACTTTTCGATTTTTAAAGCCTTTTTTTCTTGCCTTTCCCTGACCTACCAGATGGTAACAGCATCGTTTGGATCACAGGCTACTGTTTGATTCCTGTCATGGCGCGGAGCCAGGTTTATTTCAGGACACTCTAGGTTTTCCCTGAGCACCTGGATTCAGCTCTCACCAGTAGAAAATAATCATGTTTGACATTTGGAGGCACGGAGAACAGAAACTGAGCAAAAAGGACCATACGGCTCAGATTAGAATCACTTGCACAAGCAGTCTTTTTATCTGATAATGGTCCCTCATGCGGCCGTGTTAACTCATCCTGCCTGGGAAGGAGATGCTCTTTTGAATTTATCGACTTCTCTCTTCCACGGGCAGACAGGTGGCCTTGGAAATAGTGGTCTTGCTCAGCATCCAGACACCCAGAATAGCTTGAGAACTCTGCTATTACCATTGATAATACCATTGATTAAATACCATCAATACCATTGATAAACCACAGACATTTATCCAAACAATGTGTTGGGTGGCAATTTAAAAGAGAAGAAAAATGACAGGGAATAGGCTATTGTGAATGAATGGTTCTTTATTGATGCATAGCTTGCACTGGCCAGCACTTCTCAAATCCCCACACCCAAGTATAGGTCCCGAGTGCAGAGTTGCTGCTATGTCCACCACCACTAGGGCTGCTGCCTCCACCAGTAACTTTACCATTAACACCAATAACAGAGTCATCGTCACCACCACCATTGCCATCGACACCAATAACAGTATCATTGTCACCACCATCAATACCAATGATAGTATCATCATCACCACCATCATTACCATCGACACCAACAACAGTATCATTGTCACCACCATCAATACCAATAATAGTATCATCATCACCACCATCGTTACCATCAACACCAATAACAGTATCATTGTCACCACCACCATTACCATTGGTACCAATAACTATCATCACCACCACCATTACCATCAACACCAATAACAGAATCATCATCACCACCACCATTGTCATTGACACCAATAACAGTATCATTATCACCACCACCATTACCATCGACACCAATAACGTTATCATCACCACCACTGTTACCATCGACACCAATAACAGAATCATTGTCACCACCAATACCAATGATAGTATCATCATCACCACCCTCATTACCATGACACCAATAACAGTATCATTGTCACCACCATCAATACCAATGATAGTATCATCATCACCACCCTCATTACCATGACACCAATAACAGTATCATTGTCACCACCATCAATACCAATGATAGTATCATCATCACCACCCTCATTACCATCGACACCAACAACAGTATCATTGTCACCACCACCATTACCATCGACAGCAATAACTATCATCACCACCACCACCATTAGCATCGGTACCAATAACTATCATCACCACCACCGTTACCATCAACACCAATAACAGAATCATCGTCACCACCACCATTGTCATTGACACCAATAACAGTATCATTGTCACCACCATCAATACCAAAACTATCATCATCACCACCACCATTGCCATCGACACCAATAACAGTATCATCGTCACCACCACCATTACCATCAATACCAAAACTATCATCATCACCACCACCATTGCCATCGACACCAATAACAGTATCATCGTCACCACCACCATTACCATCAATACCAAAACTATCATCATCACCACCACCATTGCCATCAACACCAATAACAGTATCATCGTCACCACCATCAATACCATCAACACCAGTAACAGAATCATCACCACCACCATTGCCATCAACACCAATAACAGTATCATTGTCACCACCATTGCCATCAACACCAGTAACAGTATCATCATCACCACCCTCATTACCATCGACACCAATAACGGTATCATTGTCACCACCACCATTACCATCGACACCAATAACTATCATCACCACCAACACCATTAGCATCGGTACCAATAACTGTCATCACCACCACCGTTACCATTGACACCAGTAACAGTACCATCATCACCACCACCATTACCATCGGTACCAATAACTATCATCACCACCACCGTTACCATCAACACCAATAACAGAATCATCGTCACCACCACCATTGTCATTGACACCAATAACAGCATCATTGTCACCACCACTGTTTCCAGCACCACCATCATCAGCATTACCACCACCATCACCACCACCATCAATGCCATCACTACCATATTCACCACCACCCACCCCCACCATCATGACCACCATCATTCCCACCATCACCACCCTCATCACCTCTACCATCAACACCATCACCAGCATATTCACCACCATCACAGTCACTGCCACCACCATTACCAGTGTCATCACCAGCACCTCCACCATCACCACTGTGTACTTCTTAATGTCAGATCCTGTGCTGCGCACTCTGTGGACATTATCTTAGTCTTTACAGTGCTCTTCAGAGGTAGTGGTTTTGAAGCCGGACCGCTTGACACGTGGTCTCTCACCCACTTAAGGACTCAAAAGGGCCAGAATTCTTCTATTAGCATTTCTTCTTCATCAGAGTCACCGTCATCTTCCTTCTCATCCTCATAACTATCTATTATATTTGCATGATGCTCTGTTATGCTTTTTAAATCATTTTCTCAAATATTGAATTATTTCTTCTACTATTGTCTTTTCACATAATTACAATAATTATAATTTTCCACATGAAGAAACTAAGACTCAGCAAGTTAAATGGTTTGCCTGTCCTCATCTATGGTAGGTTTAGAACTCTTTTTCTTACAATATTGCAGAGGAAGGGGGTTGGGAAAAGAAAAGATCAAAGACCTCTTTGATTGTGGTGAGTGGCCGAGTTCTCATAGCCACTTACTTAGAGCTCCATGCCCTACCCCTGGCGATTCTAACTCATGAGTTCTTGAATGACACCTGGGAATCTGTCTCAAATATGTTTTTGCCCTATTTTGCCAATATTTCTCATTATAGCTGGGACTTCATGAAAGAGGAGATAGTGGAGTGGGGTGGGACTTTGACCAGTTGAGATGGAGCGTGGGTCCTACAGACAGAGGTGGCTTGGCGGGCCAAGTCCTTGGGATCTTTGGGGCCAAGCTAAGCGGCCCACGTGAGCTGTGGCTTAGGGCTGGGAGCAGGGCCACCGGACGCCAGACTGAAAGAGCAGGTCAGAGGGCTGGGCTGGCACAGTCTGCGGTCGTAAAGACACCTTCCCTCTGGGGGTGGGCAGTGCGTGGGGACAAACACAAGTGTACAGGAGCAGAGAGGGAGGGGCCAGAGTTTAAGGAAGAGGGGAGACGCTGATGTCATCCAGCTTCCGTAATCCAGCAGACTGTTAGAGACGCTTCATCCCAATGATCTCATTGTCAGAGCCCTGGGAAGGCCCTGCACACAGCGCTGGGGCCGGATCTTAACCTCATCAGGTTCTAGCTGGGTCCCCGGTGAGACTTGACTCTGAACCTCAGTGTCCCCACCTCCCAGTAGGACTGAGAGTGCCTGCATCCTGGAGCGAGGGGATTCCTGCAGAGTGGAGACACAAGGAAAATACGGGAAACCCCCGAAGAGGGTTTGACACAGAGGAGGTGCTCGAGGAACGTGGTTCTGATTCAGAGTCATGCCTTCCTTTTCATTTCTCATTGCAATGCTCTGACCTTGTGAGGATAACTGTAAGGAAGGAAGCAGATGAGCGGGCCTTCCATCGTCTGTGTACACGTATGATAGGGTACATGCTGTGTGTTGTGAGGACTCGCCAGCACGCACCTCACCCCTGTCCAGACAGGTAGACTCCGAGGCTTAGTGATCACACCCCCAAGGGATGACCGGCTGGGGTCATGCAGAGTAGCATGGATCCTGATGGCAGAAGCGCAGAAATGGTCCCTGTGACCTGCCTGCCCAGGGTCGAGATGCACCGCCTTTCATCCTCGTGCTGAAAGGTCTGTAACTGTGAGAAAGAGTGGAGCTGCTCCCCATGTGCTGACCCAGGAGCGTCTGGGTTAAATCCTCAAGCGAAATAAAGTGGAGTTTATCAGCGGATTGAATGTTATGCCATATTTCTAAAGAAAAAAAGGGATAGAGGGGGAGAATGTGTGTGCATGTGTGGGCGCATTTGTGTGTGTGTGTGTGTGTGTGTGTGTGTGTGTGTGTGTGCACGCGCGCCTGTGCAAAGCTTGCCTAAACATAAAATTGCCTCTGGAAAGCAACCAACATCTGGTAGGATTAGTTGTTGTCAAGGAAAGGGAATGAGTGTCATGGGGACAGGACAAGGGCATTTTTCTCAGGTAAACCGTGTGGTACTTTTTAAAATGTGGGGCCATGTGTTTCCAAAGTCATCCGCATTGCAGCGCTGACATCCAAAGGGGAGGCTCCCTGGCCCCAGACTTCCCTGACCCCCACCCCACACTGCCTCCTTGCAGGGTGTCTCGAGACGGACAGTCTGTTATCAGGGGGGTTCCTCCAGACGTGTCATTAGATGGGCTCTGGGCGCGGGCTGCCTGTTAATCCTGGCTTCTTCTTTTTGTCCTCAGGGAAAGAGAGGTGAGGCGGGTCCTCCTGGAGTCCCTGGCTTGCTGGGGCAGCAGGTAACTACTGTCTTCCTATCCTCTTCCTTAGCCACACTGCTTTCTCTGATTAAGGAAATGATAGGGTAGCAGTTCTCAGGTTGTAACCAGACTCTTGCATGAATCTGAGCAATACTCATCAGAGCATTAAAAACAATGTGCAGCGGGTCCCTCGCCCTCCCTGCATCCCACCTCAGTGCTGGGAGAACAGCTATTCAGTCTCCTGGGGCGTGGGGATTAGGCCTGAAGGAGAGCAGACCTCCTCCCCCGGCCCCAGGCTGGTCCAGCTCCCTACTCCCCCGTGGTCTCACGTGTGCCACCCCTGTGATCCCCCGTGGATCCCTCCAGCCACCCTGGCAGGTGGGCAGGCTCAAGGTCACCCTCCCCATTTCAGACCAGGTCGGGGTGCGACTCCCCAATACATGGACTCGCTTGGGGTAACGTGCTGTTCAGGAGGGCCCTGCCCCTATCCCAGGCCACTTGGGCCCTGACCCCTCTCAGTCCCCTTTTTCTATAAATTCAGAGTCACTGTGACACCCTCACCCTCCTCCCAACGCACACACTTCAGTGTGGACAGAACAGGCACTCAGCACTGGTGGTGATCACACCCCACTTTGTGATCTCTTTGCTAATTGCACCAAAGCTCGCCACTGACCCCCAGCCCCAGCCTTCCTGGAATTAGGGTCGGTAAATTCCTGGGAAGCACTGGGGGGGGGGTCACAGTTAGGGAGGCGGAGATTAGGAGCTTAGGGTCCCAGCCGCGGCCACTTGATGGCTGCGGCATCTTGAACAAGTCCCTTTACCTTCTGAACTTCTGCTTCATCATTTGTCGCAAATGCCAATAAAAACAAAACAGGGTGATGATTTCAGCAGAAGATGTGGGGATGTGGCCCAAGTGCTGGGGTCCCAGTGAGAGCACAGGGAGCCCTGGGCGGGGTGCTGTCCCATCTTTCTGGCTTGGTGGCCACAGCAGGCGGGCGGGATCAATACAGGCTTGTTTGCCGGCTTCCCACTGCAGTAAAGGCTTGGCTCTGGCGCCCACTTGTTCCTGGGCACATCTCCTCCACACCCAAGTCTGTGATGGTAGCCACTGTCCTTTAATATCTGGTAGGCACCCACCCAGGGCACGCTGCTGACCATGCTTCCAAATGGGCTTTTCCCGCTCTGAATATGAAGTGTGTGCCGGGCACCCCACACGTGAATCTCAGGCTTTATTCCAGCCCCTCACATGCCAATCAGGCTGTAACACAGGATAAGGGGCTGTAAAACCAGCCATTATTCATGGTCTTCTAAAGATTCCACACTCACTGTGACATTTTGATGTTAGTAGTGCAAGATAAAGAGTGTTTTTGCATTTGTTTTATGACCTTGTTTCTTGAGAGCAAAGCTTGTGTATTTCAAAAATTCACCATAAATACGGCTCCATCAAAATACTTTAAGTTACAGATTTTTTTCCCTATCACTGTTTTCTTGGCTACCCTGAAAAATATATTTCTTTCTTTTGTTTTAAATTCTGAAGCCTTTTTCCCTTCAACAAAATCTTTCCTGAGTGCCAGGCCTTGAGTTGGATGCTATAGACACAAATAGGGCAGGGATTTTGCCAGAAATGGGGCACCCTGATATACTCGGGGATCTCCGTGGTTCAGAACCAGAGGGTGTAGTGTATGATAGGTACCACCTGGCTCCCTGCATTGGATCACCACCGCACAGATGCAGAGCTGCATTCAAGCCCACCATGCCCACTTCAAGAGCAGTGTTTCCCTGCTGGATCCCTGCCCAGCTCGTAATTCACTCTTCCTAACTTACACGCACGCACACCTGCCCTCGGCCTGGCCACAGTTTTGTGCTGCTTGCCATCTGTGTGTTTGCTCATCGATTCATCCAGCAGGTGTTCACCTAACCCCCACCGTGTGCGGGTGCGGCCCTGGGAAGGGGAACCTCGTGGCCCCTGTCCAAGCCCAGAGGAGCCAGATGTGATGGAGGCAGGGAGAGATTCTGATAGAGGGACGATCCTCTGAGCTAAGGCCTGGGAGGGGCGTAGTCAGAGCTCTGGTTCTGGGGGACGGGGCGTCAGCCTCTCAGGCCCAGAGGAGGGTCCCTGAGCTGATCTGGAAAATCTGGGTTGATTCTGTCACAGCAGAAAGGAAGTTCCTGGGCTTCCTGGTCTGATGAGAAGGCTGAGGGTCCGTCCATTCAGTTTCTGCTCCTGTCAGACGCTCTCCCTGTGTCAGTATACAGTCGCATCTGCTCTTTACAGCCACCTGTGAGAAGGCTTATCCCATTTCCAATCGAAAGAAATGGAGAAGTGAAAATGAAAGTGTCAGTTTCTCAGTCCTGTCCGACCCTCTGCGACCCCGTGGACTGTAGCTCACCAGGCTCCTCTCTGTGGGATTCTCCAGGCAAGCATACTGCAGTGGGCAGCCCATCCCTCCTCCAGGGGGTCTTCCCGACCCAGGGATCGAACCAGGATCTCCTGCATTGCAGGTGGCTTCTTTACCATCTGAGCCAGTAGGGAAGGCCCCAACAGAAATGGAGCTTAGAGTTGAGTTAGCTTTGCTATAATAGGAAGAGCCAGCCTCAGGGTGAGCCAGGCCCCAGGGCAGCTGGCCTTCTGGAAGATGCTTTTGGTGCCTCTTTTTTCAGGATGAAAACGGTCATCCTGGAATGTTTTAGACTCAAGATACACATTCTAGGTGGTGACTCCTGTGTACTGGCAGCCTTTTAGGAAAAGTGGGAATTTGTGTCTGGTCTGGACGACTGTTTATGCGAAGGTATTGAGGTCAGCATGGCTGGCAGACCCTTGAGTGGGTGGGAACACAGCCAGGGGAGGGGCCGACCCCAGAGGACTGAGCTGGGTTTCTCAACCCAGAAACCCCCTCCCCTGAGGGGGGAACAATCCCTGTGCCCTTGGAGCTGTGTCCTAGAGGAAGACTTTCCATCATGGAGGAGGACTCACGATCACGAATAACCTCTGAAAACAAACATTTGCAAGTTGTTCAGGAAGTGTGACTAAGTGCTGATTATGCAAGGGATTTTCATGCATCTTCAGATTCCATCCAATTTCATAAATCTACTCCAGTTGGAACAAGGTGGTTATTAGGAATAGTTATTTGCTTTTCTGTTATCATTAATGCTAATTAGGTTAATTGGTTATTTACACGTCACCACTGCAATCACTGAGCATGTCGGTGTGTAGTGACCATCGTATCAAGAAGGATAAAACATCCCATTAATAATAATTAGACTTATTGGTTAATTGATAGAGTCATTACTCAGTTGTTTTTATTCATAATAATTAAAACAGGGATTTTGTTGTTAACATTTAGATCTATTGGCTAATTTGTCACTCTCTTTAATAATTAGGTGAATTGGTTATTTAGATATTGGCTTCCCTGGTGGCTCAGATGGTAAAGAATCTGTGTCTAGATTCTATAGAACCCTAGAACCCAGGGTTTTATCCCTAGGTTGGGACAATCCCTCAGAGAAAAGAATGGCATGTCACTCCTGTATTCTCGCCTAGAGAGTCCCATGGACAGAGGAACCTGGAGGGCTACAGTCCATGGGTTCTCAAAGAGTTGGGCACGACTGAGCGAGTAGCATTTTCACATTGATGATAAAAAGAGAAGAGCGTGAGCTGAGTTGGTTTCACACACCTTCGTTCATCGGCTGGCATGAGGCCCCTCCTGGTTTTATCATCACCCTCTGCCTCTATATTTAATCCTGCAGCCTCCACTCCCCGAGCTCCCAGGCACCTCTGCCGGGTGCCTCAAACACTCGCCAAGAACTCTCAGCCGGTGTCTGCTCCACCCGGACACACTCACCCCGCTGCATCCCCACCGCAGCGCAGGGCGCCATCACGGGTCCCTTCGTTCTGGTGACTCCAGTCTCTTGCCCCTTCGTTCCACACACCCGACCTGCTATCGAGTTTTGTCAACTTCTCCTTCCAAATGCTATTCCAGCCAAGTCAGACCGGCTCTTGTGTTGCTTCTCCACTGCTAAAGCCAGGTCCCGGGCACTTCCCAGCAGCTCCCCCTCCCACCACTGTGTCCCCCCGCTTCCTGGAGCCCTGTCTCCCACCCCACAACCCCATTCCACTCCTTCACACTGACTGTCAGTCCTGGCAACACATGGAGGTCTGCCTGTTCTCAGGCCCTGAACCTAGTGTTCTTCCTTTTCTGGACTTCCTCAGCTCTCAGCTTAGATGTGGCCCCTGCTGCAGGGCCTTCCTTGACCAGCCCCAGCCAGGATGGCCCCTCAGGTACAGGCACAATGATTTCATCACCAGGGCTTCCAGTCCCCAGAATGGACCCTTCACTTGCTCCATTTGTTCTCTCTGTCATCCCAGCCCCCCACCAGCCTCTAAGAGTGCCGTCAAGGGAACTGGTAACCTGGTTTTACAACGAGCTTTCCAGGTGGTTCTGTGGCAGATTCAGGATCCACTGCACGTGAGGGCTGTGTGACCTCAGGTGGGGCCCTTAGCTTCTCTGGGCCTCAGTTTTCCATATTGTCAAATAAGGAGGTTTAATTTCTAGTTGTTCAGTTGCTCAGTCATGTCCAACTCTTTGAGACCCGCAGGGAGCCCGCCAGGCTCCTCCGTCCATGGGGTTCTCCAGGCAAGAATACTGCAGTGGGTTGCCTTTGCCTTCTCCATTAGTTTATAGTAGAGGATCACTAAAACTCAGCCCACTCACACAGGCTGTGAGCCTGAGACAAGCAGTCGTCAGCCCACAGGGACTTCTGCAGGACGTGGAGGAGGAAGGGGGGACGGGTTCGGACTAACGAACTGGTCAGGAGGCCCGTTTCCTGGAGCGGCTACTTTGAAAGAGGCCAGGGTACTCCAGGGGGTGTCGCGTCACAGGAGGGATGGAAGCCAGGTGTGTCTGGTTTGCTGTTAGAGGGAGAGTTGCGTGTGGTGGGAAGGGGCCTCGGATGAGCTCTGCGGGGCTGAGGTCACTGTGAGAACCTCAGAGGTCAGGGAGAGGTGGGTCCTGGGAGTGCCACCTGCAGGACTGCTGCTTTGCCTGGAGGTGAGCAGAGCTGAGCTGGAGCAGACGTGGAGAGAAGTGAGGTCACCAGCCACTTTTGGTGCCTCCATCGTACCTGCCCAGTCCCCTGTCCAGCGCGGCCTGGCCACTCAGTTGCTCCAGGTCCAAGCAGATGTCTCCCAGTAAAAGTAGACGCTACCCCCCAAAGGCTCTCCAGCACTCAGTGAGCCACGCGGAAAACCAGGTCCAGGTGCCAAGCAGGAAGTTCTGTTCCGTTCACGTCTTCTTCGCTGCCCGTCGTTGACTCAGCAGTGCCCCCAGCGGGAGAAAAGGGAAGTGTCCGCAGCAGCGGCAACCATGGCCATTTTTTAGAGTTTACCTCCCTCTAGTGGGGATGGGACGCTCTTCTCTGAGTGCACAGCCCTCTCCCCAGCTGTTTGCAATCAAGTTGGCTTCAAACATTGAGTGAACATCTGCTCTGTTGCAAGCCCTGGGCTTGTCGCTGTGCGATAAGAGGTGCGGGGCGGGGGACGAGGGGGGAACTCTGCCTTCAAGGGCCTGTGAGTCACGTGAGCACCGTCACACTGGCCTTCAGCGTGGGGGACGCAGCGGTTACTTCTGCCGGGGGAATTGCAGAACGTTTCAGAAAGATGGAGATGGGAGGGAGGGCATGTGTGGAGAGACACCTGGACAAAGAAGGGCCAGAGGTGCGTCTCCTGGAAACTGTGTCGTGGTGAGAGCTGCTGTTTAACGGATCTGTCTGTTCACCCCAGGTGATCCGATGCTGAATAATGCTTGGGTACCGCTGTTCTAGGAAATTTTTGTTAATGGGTTAACTCCGTGTGTGTGTATTCACACACAGACACATTTATTTTAAATGCACAAATATTCTCAATAAATATCAGAATAGATACTATACCAGTTACATGCCCATCACCCAGATAGCAGACATGTTATCATGGTGTAAGTTTTACTTCAGATCTTTTCTTTCTGCTTTTGTTCCTTTTTGTTTAAAAAAAAAATAAGGTATTGCAATAAAACTGAAGCCCCACCCCCACCCCCATCTCTTGTGTCCCCATCCCTCTCCCTCTCGAAGGACAGTGCCACCGGGAGGCTGCTCCACGCACGTTTGTCACCCAGGCCCCCCTCTTTCTTTTCAGGGCCCCCCAGGACCACCTGGCGTCCCAGGCCCCCCTGGACCCGGAGGCCCCCCGGTGAGACTGGTTTTGACTTTCTCTTCCCAGGGCACTTAGATGGAGGTTTCATGGCCCCGGGAGACAGGGACATCGTCGTGTGGAGCCATCCGTTGGCTCTTTGTCCAAGAGCAGAGCAAAGGCATGAACAAGGAGGGCCCTGCCCACAGCTAGCTTTGGAGCCCGTTAGACTGGAGATAGCTCCTGAGCTCATTCAGCATGTTCGTGGCTGCTCCTAGAGAGTGTGCAGGAAGCGTGGGGTCGTCCTTCCCAGGGTTTTTCAGCAGTGTGTGGGTTGGCTCTCCTCCCCCAGTTCAGGAGCAGCTGGGAAGGTACCTGTGGGCAGAGTGGACGGTGGGGGGAAGAGAGAGGTGGTTCCTTCCACCCATCCCACCAGTGGAGAGTGAAGGTGCTGGTGGCCCCGACTGCAGCCCAGCCGAGCCCTGCGCTGGCCAGCCTGGGAGGTGTGTTGACCCCTCTGTTCACCGTGGTCCACACCACAGACGGCCAGATGCCCCCGAGGGGTGTCCACCCTGGGTGCCCTCGTCAGAGCTAAAGATCCGGGCTCCTGCCAGCAAAAGCGCCTGGAGAAGGGAGCCAGTGCTCGGAAGAGGTCAGACTAATGGTTCCCCTGTGGTTCCCCTTGGCAGGGTCTGCCTGGAGAGATCGGCTTCCCGGGAAAGCCTGGGCCCCCTGGGCAGGCGGTGAGTGACCGGGGCGCCCCTCCCCGCTCTCCCCTCTCCTACCCTTCCACGTGGGAGGGGCTGGCCCTTCCGCTGGCCGCCCAGGCTGCTTCCCGGTGGGTGACGCTCTGTGCTCTTCCCTTCTTTTTGGGGGGACCAGGGCCCTGGCACCCTGCCTCCTTCTCCTCCCTTCCATGGTGCCTGCTGCATGCTGTCTCTTGAGGGCCTCGCCCCGAGGGTCCCAGCCAGGCTGCGGATCAAGGCGCCCACTCCTCAGGCCACTGCCTGTGCTCTGTAACCCCGAGGCACAGTTGACAGCCCTTGGCTGTTGGAAGCGTGGCTTCTCGTCTGTGGAGACACCACCAGGGGGTCATGGAAGTAATGGGCGCGGAGACGCGAGGCTCGGTCCAGGACGTGGCAGGGCGGCCCTGCCTCTGTGCCTGCTGTTTCCTCTCTCCCAGTCAGCAGGATCCAGGGAGCCAGGCCTTCTCAATCCTTTTAGGTCCTGAGGGTGGAGATCATCAAACCTTAACGTCCGCACAAGCAGGGTGCAGATTCCAGCTGGGTGTCTCCTGCCTCTCGGCCAGCAGCTCTTCAGGGCAGGGTGATGGGTGATAGAGTGGCCTTGGGCCCCTGAGACCATGTGACCATGATGGGTGTCAGAGGTGATGGCCCTCAGGAGGCCTCTGCTCGTCCAGAAGGAATTTCCTTACTGCTGCTTGTCTGGTGGGGCCAATGGGTGGGGAAAGGCTGTGGCTACAGAAGCCAGTGGAACCCGCACTACTGGTGGGGGCTCGGGACATTGGAGAAAGGGTGACTGAGGGAAAAGTCAGTCTGGGCAGCACGGGCAGTTGTCCCCCTGTCACTGGGCGCTGGATCCACAGGCGGCTGTAGGTGGAGGCCCCGGGATGCTGAGATGTGATGGCTGGATGCTGGCATGCTGGGCTCTGTCGAGCTCCGGGTACCACAGTGAAGGCTCTGGACGTGAGGTCCAGTGTTGTGAGGCCCATTCTCAGGGGAGCCTGTCCAAGCTTGGAGCGCATGCTTAGCTGCCATCCACAGATGTTCCTGAACACCAATCCCCACGGTTTCACCCACTAACAGTTTACGACAGTGACCGCACCTGAGAGCTGGCACCCAGGAGCGGTCCCGCATGTGTCAGGCACCACCCGGCCAGCTCTGGCTGCAGAATCCGCTCCTGGCTGGAAGCAGTTCAGCGCAGTGCTGCCCTGACCGGGCCTTTTATGTTGGTCTGTTTTTTCCCTCTCTGCCCAGGGACCGCCTGGAAAGGATGGGCCGAATGGACCCCCAGGCCTGCCAGGACCCAAGGTTGGTATGAGTGAGGGAACCCAGAACCCAGAAGCCAGAGAGCTCTTTGATGGTTGGGTGCTCCAGCTGTGGATCACGTTTGGATCCTGAGTCATGCAGGGCTCGGAAATGTTTAATATTCAAGGTCAGATATGGGTGAGCCCGTTATTCCTACCTAGGTAACTGGTTGAGGATTTGGAGATGGAAGACTTTTAAATTATTCTGTTAGAGATATGCATCTATTTTATTTGTAAGGAGGAAGCCTTTTCAGAGACTCTTACATAATAAGAGACTTCAACTTAAAAATATTCTGGGGCTCATTACAGTAAGATCATTAAGAGGAGTCAGAGGTTAACTGTCATAAAATTGGGAAGCAAGTTCACAGTTTACTCACTTCAGAGGGATAATTAAAAACCCATACAGCCAACAGTTTAACAAGTGAACCTCACCTTTTCATGGCAAAGATACAGAAGCTCAAGGATGAATGTCAACAGTCCTTGGAAGGCAACTTCTGGATGTTACAGGCGTTTTCACCATCCCTTTCAGTAGGCAGACTTAGAAGCTCCACTTTTTCATGACAGAATACAGAATACATACGGATGTAACTTACTTTAAGAACATGTCATGTAAATATTCTCCATTCTCCTCTCTTTAAAAACAAAAGATAAGGGCTGACCAAGTATTTTGTCGTCTCAAAAGCACTTAGGCAGGGTCTCCCCTGCTCTGAATCCCTCATTCCCGCTCACTTGAGTCTGTAAATCAAAAGCAGAGCCGGTGAATCTAGGAGGTGGTTGGAGCTGCTGTTTTGGACCACTGCGGTCTCACAGAATTAAAGGAGCTCAGTAGCACCCGGGTCCGAGTAGCTTTCCTGCTTCCAGCCTGGAGCTGGTCCTCAGTTGCTTCCCTCCACTCCCGGCTCCTGCTGTTGACTCTCCTCCGCCTTCCTTGCAGGGAGACCCAGGAGACAGAGGGGAGGACGGTCTGCCCGGACAGCGCGGCCCGCGGGTAAGGACTCTGACATCCTCCTCTCGCGCCTGTTATTCTAAGTGGTGTGTTTGAGGCTCTGTGTGAACCCCCACTGTCAGAGCCTTGTAGGCTGGGGTCAGGCAAGGAACAGCCAGGGCCATCGCACAGGGGCTGTTTGAAAGGCAGGGGCAGGTTGGGGTCAGTGGTGACACCCTGGACTGACGACCGCTGAGAGCCACACCACGGCACGCCCAGGGAGAGGAGCAGGGAGTTCCTGGAGGCAGGGGGCCCTGCAGCTGGAGGAAAGGACCCCATCCCCACGGGAGAGCCTTGGCCTCAGGAAGAGGGACAGCCTTGCTAACCAGCCCGTCTTGGGGGGTGAGGGGCCAGGGGGTCAGTCCCTGCCCATCCTGTCCCCTGAGCTTTCCCTGCCTCAGTGTCCCTTCACACCTGACCCCTCCAGAAGGAAGGAAGCCTGGGGCTTCCAGGGGTGCAGACGTGTGGAGACTGGATACATGGAGGCGGCGGAGGCAACCTACGTGCCATGCAGAGGGGGCACCTCCTGTGGAAGGGGCCCAAGTGCTGGATTTGGGTGACTGTCCGTATGTGCTCTGGGTGTGTATATGGTGTGTGAGTGGGTATGTACATGGGTATATGGTGTGTGTGGGTGTGTATATGGTGTGGGCATCTGTGTGTGCTGTGGGTGTGTGTATGCAGTGTGTGTGTGTATGTGAGGTGTGTGTGTACACAGTGTGTGTGTCTGGTGTGTCTATGTCATGTGGGTGTGTCTGTATGTTATGTGAGTATGTGGTGTGTGTGTGTGTGTACATGGTGTGTGTCTGTGTGGTGTGGGTGTGTGTATGTGGGATGTGTCTGTATGTGAGGTGTGTGTGTGTTGTGGGTGTGTACATGGTGTGTGGGTCTGTATGTCATGTATCTGTGTGTGTGAGGGGTGTGTATGTGTGTGTGCATGGTGTGGGTCTGTATGTTGTGTGTGTGTGAGAGGTGTGTGTGTTGTGGGTGTGCACATGGTGTGTGGGTCTGTATGTCATGTGTGTGTGTGTGTGTATGCAGTGTATGTGTATGCATGTGAGGGGTGTGTGTGTGTGTGCATGGTGTGTGGGTCTGTACGTTGTGTGTGTATGTGAGGGGTGTGTGTGTGTGTGTGTACATGGTGTGTGGGTCTGTATGTCGTGTGTGTGTATGCAGTATATGTGTGTGCATGTGAGGGGTGTGTGTGTGTGTGTGTGTGTGCATGTGAGGGGGGTGTGTGTGTGCATGTGAGGGGGGTGTGTGTGGGTATGTACATGGTGTGTGGGTCTGTTTGTCGTGTGTGTGTGTGTGTGAGGGGTGTGTGTGTGTGTGTGCACATGGTGTGTACGTTTGCAGGCGCCTGTGCTTCTGGAGGGGCCTGTGTCCAGACAGACACTCACGCGGAGGCGCTCTCCCTCACACTCTGTCAGGGTAAGAGCTAGTTAAGGGCTGTGACTGGCTCTTGGTGACCACCCTCCAGCCCCAGCCCACAGCAGGCACCTGCAGGCACTCAGTCAGGGCTCACTGGTGGCCGACTGATAACTCACAGCCCAGAAAGGGCACAGGTATGGTCTGTACTTGGCCCAGTGGTGACCCTGCTGTCCCGGGAGGCAGGACCTGGGTCACCTCGCTGGCCAGTGAAGGCTGATGGGCAAATCCCTGGACCCTTGGTTCCTTGTGGCCTCGCTTTTTCAAGAAGTGATCATTCTTTAGTGAAAGTCGCTCAGTCGTGTTTGACGTTTTGCGATTCCATGGACGATACAATCCATGGAATTCTCTAGACCAGAATGCTGGAGTGGGTAGCTTTTCCCTTCTCCAGGGGATGTTCTCAACCTGGGGATCAAACTCGGGTCTCCCTCGTTGCAGGCAGGTTCTTTACCAGCAGAGCCACAATTTAGACCAAATTAAAATGGAGCAGAACACATGTGGGTTACCACGTGCCCGCCCTCTCCAGGATGCCCAGTGGACTCCCTGGGGAAAGCATCCGCTAGGAGCCCCTGCGCCCCGGATTCCTCAGGGCTCCGTGGGCCAGCTCACTGTTGCTTACAAGCACAGCATCTCCATCTTTTAGGACTCAACATTCCTGTTTTTAAAAAATATCTGTGATTGAAATGTAATGATATGTAACTGGCTGCGTTTTGTCCCTCCATTGCTGTGGGGTAAATCATGTGGTCTTTTAAACACCAAAGGCCACGTTCCTGTTTTTGATTGATAGGCTGAAATTCGATCATCTTCCAGAAATAACTTAAAGCATTTGCATAGCTCACTATAATATTTCATTTTTGACTGCTGGGATTCTATGGACTCAGCCAGACCTGTGAGCTGTGTTTCCATAGATCCTCCTTGGATTTTATGGGGGATTTGTGGGGTCAGCCAGACCTGTTTGAGCTGTGTTTCCTCACATGTGTGAGTTGGCTCATCCTTCTGAGCTTACAGTGTGTAAATTCCCACATTCAATTAAACAGTCTTCAGAAGAACCTGTTCCCATCGAGTTCTTTGTGTGGACGATCTGAAGTATTGGGGTGAATTTGAGGTGCCCTCGGCGTTGTCTTTAGTCTTTCCAGCTACGTGTTCAGTATTTATGCTCGCCCCCAGTGACTGAAAGTTTCGGAGAGGTCCGTAACCACAGCTCGTCTGCCGTTTTTGTACGATTTCTAGTGTAGTGCAGTGCATTTAAAAATTTTCTCTAGGAAGTTGGAAACTGAATTTCCACAGTTACGTTGCTCTTAGAACATCCTTTGTAGCTGTGAAGGAGACAGGGCAGGAGGTCTGTTGCTTTATTTTGACATCACGCCTCGTAAGGTAAGTATCTCTGAAGAAGGTCGTGGGTGCATCCTGGACCACGGGTCTCAAGCCCACTCGGAACAGACCAGCTGCGGGATGAGCAGGTGCATCGCCCTCTTGGGCTCAGGAGCCGCCCAGCCCTTCGTGGGTCCTGCTCTGGCTTAGGATTCACAGCACGGATTCAGGAGGCACTTCAGGAGGCCTTCAAAATGCTTGCTACCCAACCTCAGCACCACCCCCACCCAGCGCCTTTCCAACTGTAAAGGTTGTCCTGTCCTAGCAGATTTAAAGTGACAATTTGTGTAGCAAGTGTTTGCACAGATCCAGTAAGAGCAGCTGTTTCTAATGGTGCTTGTGAACACTGGGGATTGATGGGAGAAGCGGAGCGCATCTAGAATTTCTATATGCACCGACTCAGGCACCAGTGGCCCTAGTGGCACCAGAACTGCAGGATGAAATGTGTGCTTCATGCTGAATAGTGCTTTTAGTTTCTTTACTTTCTTTTCCTCTGTCTCTCTCAACATGCGGTATAGACTTCACTACCACTGGAGTCTGGCATAGCTGCAGGGGAAACCTTTATGTGTTTGCATAACCACTCATTCATTCATTCATGTGTCCACTTACCAGAAAACCAAATTTCCTTATGGAAATCTACATAAAGATTTTAATAAGGACCATACTTAGCTTCCCTGGTGGCTCAGACGGTAAAGAATCTCCCTGCAATACAGGAGACCTGGGTTCGGTCCCTGGGTCGGGAAGACCCCCTGGGGAAGAGAATGGCAACCCATGCCAGTATTCTTGCCAGGAGAATCCCCTGGAAAGAGGAGCCTGGAGGACTAAAGTCCATGGGGTCGCAAAGAGTCAAGACGTGACTGAAGTGACTATGTGTCCATGCATAATGATGTTAGAAACTGGCATTCAAGAAGTTAGTGTTTCTGAAGACACATGGCTGGTTAGAAATTGCAGTCCCTCCCCACTCCTCCCACCACAGGCCTCTTTGCCTCAGTGACTTACAGGGACCTGCTGAGCGTAGCAGCCGGGTGGGGTCAGAGAGTGGGCCCCTCTGGTCCTGTACCCCCTGCCCCCCACTTCAGCAGGACCAGGGAACGCTGGTCAGAAACCTGATGCCAGAGGACACGACTTCATCCACGCGACCGGAAGCCCTGCTGAGGGCTTGCTTTCCAACGTAATATAAGTTTAGATGTTTAAGCAGCATTTTACCTGAGACTTGCCTATAGCAACACACCATGGGAGGGGAAATGGATCTCTCTCCTGCCCGTGAGTTCCTCCACCCCCAGCTGCCTGTGTTTTACCAAGGAGTCTGAACAACTGTGGGCTGCTTGGTCAGCTCGGACAAGTTCATCAACAGCTTCTCCACCACTGGACCCAGCTGGGGGTCTGAGATCCCCCTGGAAGGGAGCAGAGCTCAGAGTCGGGGCGGCTCCAGGACTCCCTGTGGCTCTAGACTGTGATTAGAGTCAGAATCACTGGATCCAACCTGTGTAAACTCCCATCAGGGCAGCTCCAGAAACCGTTTCTTTTGAGGGAAGGTCAAGCCAGGGTGGGGCTTCCCGGGTGGCCCTAGTGGTAAAGAATCTGCCAACCGATGCTGGAGATGCAGGAGACCCGGGTTCGATCCCTGGGTTGGGAAGATCCCCGCAGGAAGGAATGACAACTCACTCCAGGATTCTTGCCTGGAGAACCCCATGGACAGAGGAGCCTGGTGGGCGACAGTCCATGGGGTCGCAAAGAGCTGGACACAACTGAGCGTGCGTGCAAGACCATGTGGGGAGTGTGGAAGCCTCCCTCCAGAAACGCTCAGCACTTGGGGCTTCAGGGCCTGTGCTGCTTGTGTGAGCATCGAGGGTGTGGGTGCCAGGTGCTCTGAGTCTGCGGGACCACCTGGGGGTGACAGCCGTCTCTGCAAACGTGTGTGGTAAGTGACGGGGTGTCTGTTATTCTATCTGCAGGGTGAAGTTGGGGAGCAGGGCCTGGCTGGCCGACCTGGAGAAAAGGTCTGTTCATTCATTCATTTTTCGTTTGTTCATCCAATGTGTGCGTTTGTTGGTATCCGCTGCGCCTGTATCGCTTGTCTCCCTGGAGCTCACAGCACGCCTGTGTGCCTTCGTCTCTTTGCCCTGTGACCGTCAGCACGTCCTGTGCACCCCTTGCTGTACTGGGTACCAGGGTCACCACCGTCAGCCAAGAGCAGTTGAGCAGGTTCAGTGAGTGGTGCCTGCAGGTGACCAAAGGGGTCCCAGGAGGCCCCTCACTCAGGCTCAGGGAATGTCAGGAGACGTGGCCCGGAGGTGACGTTGTGGCTGACCCAGAGGAATGAGGAGTCAGACAATGAGAGGGGAAGTAAGGGCTCCCGGGCGAGGGGCTGCAGAGTGGGCCCGCGCCTGGGGCCGCCCCAGAGCACCGTCTAGGATCCCCCTCTCTCCGCTGCTTTGTTTCCATGTTGCCCTGCTCCTGCAGAGGTCTGGGGCAGCCTCCCTCCTGAGAGCCCACTGATGACGGCGCTGTGTTCTTTCCACAGGGAGAGGCAGGGCTCCCAGGCTTCCCGGGACTCCCAGGTGCGAGGGGAGAGAAAGGCGACCAGGTGAGGCCGTGCGCCGCGCCTGAGGAGAGCGCCCCCAGCCCTGGTTTGCGCGTTCGGGCACGGGCTGACCCGGGCTGGGGTTGGAGCATTTTCCCCAGTGTCTAGGAAGAGGAAAGTCAGGGGATCGGGCCACCGTGGGCCACGCGCTGGGACGAAGGGGCGGTGGCCAAGGGGTCCATCTGGAAAGGAGGGTGGAGCAGCTTAGATGAAATTTGTGGGAATGACCAGGGACGTCAGCTGTCGGGTGCCGAATGGAGCACTTGCCCCTTTGCACAACCAACATCCCTTGAACTCGATCCTCCCCATGGCAGGGCAGGCTGGGGAGACGAAACTGTATTTTGCCCAGGGTCCCCCCTTGCTCTCACCTGGAAGAGGCAGCAGTTACACTCAGTTGCGTTCTAATGTCTCCTGGTTTTTATCTTTTCTCTGTAGGGAGAGAAAGGTGCCCTGGGGCTTCCGGGACTGAAAGGCGACCAAGGTGTAAAGGTAGGAGCCGCTGCCCTTGTCCGGGGCGTCAGTACCCCGTGTCGCACAACCGCCTGTCCGTCGTTCACGTGGAGGGAGTGCGTGCTTGGAGTTGCAGCGGTGGCCTGGGTGGCAGTCCTGGTTTTCCCTGCTGTGGTCCTGGGCATCCCATCTGATCCTGGAGTCTCCCTTGCTGGCCCGAAAGCAGAGCTGCCTGTGTAGGCTGGCATCCACGGGCAGTTGGTTCCAGGAGCCCTGTGGATAACTGAAATCCGTGGGTGCCTGAGTCTCTCGTATAAAGTGGTGGAGCCTGAGAACCGTGGGCCTCCAGGAACCAGCGCCAGGGAGGTGGGACCCGCCACGGGCCGGGGTCGTCGTAGCGAGCACGGCACACATAGTGACTTGGGTGATCCTGGTGGCATCCGGAGGTGGGCCAGATTATCAGTGACACCCCCCACCCCGTTTATAGGTGAGATTGAGGCATGGAAGGGCCAGGCTACCGGCCCAGGGCTGTGTGGATGGAGGGTGGTGGGAGTCGATACCTGACTGCAGTTCAGGCCCAGCGTCCAGGCTCCGAGCGGGTCGACATGGCACACCGGCCTGGCCCAGGGGAGCCTGGGCAGCCTCACATGCCCAGCGGGGCCCTGCGATCCCCCCTCTGCTGCCCAGGGGGCCACCTGGTTCTCCCAGTTTGAGCTCTGCACCCTCCCGTGTCCCGCTTTCCTGCCCACCATCCTGCTCAGCAGCCCCCATCCCCGCTCCCAGGCTGAGGGCTGAGGTCTTTGTTCTGAACGGACCTGCGATCTATAAATAGAGATCCTGCAATGGAAAGGGCTTTGGTGGATAAGCCGTTCAGGCCCACTGCTCTCCTGGACTTCTCAGAAAAGCAATTTCTATTTGAGAAACTCATTTCCAAGATGCAGAGGACTCGGCGAGGCCATTAAGCCCCTTTTATTGCTTTGGCAGAATTGCCGGGGCCACGGCAGAGTCGCATTCACGATTCCGAAAAATCTGGCCTGCTTTTCTTTGCCTCTAGAGGAATATGTCATCATAGACAATTCTGCGTTTGAAAAAAAAATGACATTGAAGCAACACTGCCCCCTGCTGGCCGTGCCTGGGTGTCCCTTCCTCAGTAGTCTGGTCTACCTCCTCCCAACCCGGCACTGAAGCATTTGACCCCAGGGCATCTCTGAGAGGATTGCGTCAGCTGGGGCTGAGACACTTAAACTGCAGAGAAGCGGGAATGGGAGCCCCCGCCAGCCCCACTGACTCCAGATCTCAGAGACCCTTCTCTAGGCGAGCATCTTTCCTCAAGTCAGAGAGCTCCTGGGCTCTGCCCCGCCAGCTCATGGTCCTGTGTTCACCCCACAGCCTTCAGGGCGGGCAAGGCTCTTCCAGAAAGGTGGTCTTGAGGACTTCGGGGTTGGAGACACATCTCTCCTCCAACCCTCTTCTTGTTTATGTCTGTTCATACCTTGCACTGTCATGCTAATGGTAAAGAACCTGCGTGCCAGTGCTGAAGACGTGGGTTCAATCACTGGGTCGGGAAGATCCCCTGGAGGAGGGCATGGCAGCCCACTCCAGTGTCCTTGCCTGGAGAATCCCATGGACAGAGGAGCCTGGTGGGCTACAGTCCATAGCGTGACAAAGACTCAGGCACAACAGACAGAGCTTGATCGCACGTGCATTGCACGGGGAAACACTGAACTTGGATGGTTTGGTTGAGATTGGTTCTGGAACTCGGCACTAGAAAGGGTGCTGTGTTCTCTCTGGAGCTTCTGCAACGTGGTCAGGGGAATGCCTCGCAGTAGTTACGGGCTTGGGCTCAGAGTTTGCCACCAGGCTGCACCAGCTGCTGTCTGTGTGACTTTGGGCAGGGGCCCGAGTGTGGCTACGCTTCAGTTTGCTCTTCCATGGAATGGGGGTACACATGAAGTTCCAGGCATTTTGGTGGTGATGAAGGGAATTAATGCATGTAGGAAAGTGAGCTGAAACCTGGGATTAAATCCTGTATAACTGTAGAAACAAGCATAGAAGACAATGTCACCACTTAAAAATTTTTTTAATCAAAGTATAGTTGATTACAATATGGTGCCAATCTCTGCTGTACAGCAGAGTAACTCAGTTACACACATGTAGACATTTTTAAAGATATTCTTTTCCATTATGGTTTATCATGTAACTGCTTTCATTATCATCTTATTGTTGTCACTATTAATAAGAGAAGCCTAGCCCATCTCTCAGTCAGCTTTATTCATTCATTTGTCCACTAATAACCACTTGGGGACCCGGGGCTGCTAGGATACACGTGGGCAGAGATATCCATGTCCCAATACCATTGTGACTCACATGGAATGAAGGGCTTTGGGGGCCGTTCCTCCTGATGGAGCAGCCCAGTAGCCTCTTTTCCTCGAGGCAAATGGAATAATAATTTCCTCCTCATTGGGACCCCGCTGAAGGTCTCACTCAGTCCCCAGAGGACGCTGTGAGCTGTGTGTACCATCATCGTTATTTTGCACACAGGAAAACACGCCAACAGAAGTAAAATAATGTATAAAATGGTGGAGTTAGGTTTTAAGCTCAGGTGAGTCGATTCCCAAGCCTGTCATGTAACACTCGCCCCTCAGGCCGCTGAGAAGAGCCTGAGCCCTCGGGAGAGGGCAGGGTCCAGAGGAGCCTCTCAGGGGGCTCAAGCTTTGGCTTCAGGACAGAGTGTGGGGACGTTGGCTGTAGCAGGTGGGAAACCACGTCAGTGTTGTCAGCGGAGGATGGATCACGGGTCACTTTGTCTCCGTGTGCGCCATGGAATAAGTGGTATAAACGACCTACAGCTACACGTGGCCGCATAGATGTTTCTCAGAGCAGAGTTCTGGTGTGTTTGAAATATTTTATAGCTTGGATCTATATATCTATCAGTTGCAGTAGAGGCAGACTGGGTGAGTCTGTCTTCTTAGGAACGGTATCCCAGGATAAGCAGGGCTCTGTGTGTGAGTCGCTCGGTCGTGTCCAACTCTTTGCGACCCCATGGGCTGTAGCCCATCAGGCTCCTCTATCCATGGGATTCTCCAGGCAGGGATACTGGAGTGGGTTGCCATGCCCTCCTCCAGGGGATCTTCCCGACCCAGGGATCAAACCTGCGTCTCTTACATCTTCTGGATTGGCAGGTGGAATCTTTACTGCTGTTTCCATTTCTTCATCTAGGGGGAAGTGGGCCCACCAGGGCCCCCTGGATTACCTGGCACTGTAAGTCACTCTGCTTCTAATCCTTTCTCCTCCTGCACACCAACCACATAGTTGTAAACATCTTTTTAAGGGAGTCTGCCCATAGCCAGACCCATCCCTGGGTCTCGTGATCCAGAAAGTGCATGAGCTTCTGTAAGAACCACCTTGTGCTTATTGATTTAGTTTATTCGGCCGCACGGTTATCGCTGGTCAGAACACTGGCTAGACACTTGGCGCCCATGCCCACCTGCTGCCTGTGGGCATGAGGTCAGAGGCAGGAAGCAGCTTGTCCAGGGTGAGACTGCAACGTGGGTATACACCCGTGACTCACACCTCCACCCTCTGCAGGTCCCAGGGTGGGCATTATGAGTTGGGGTTCAGGCGTGAGTAAAGAGCAGGGGCTTTGAAGCCAGAAGAAAAGAGTGGGTTTGAATCCCAGCTGTGCTGCTCACCAGCATTGTGATCTTAAACATGTTATTTAGTGTGAAGAAGACTCCATCTTCTCATCTGTTAAGAAAAAAAAAAAAAAATACGGAGCTGTGTCTTGTACATTTGTAGTGAAAATTGACTGAAACATGTAAGGTACATTGTGTAGTTTCGGATATATAATAAATACTAAATTAAAAAAACAAAGGCTATATAAATATGTGAGCATGGTTTGCATGTTTTTTTTTTTTTTTCACTTGAATGTTTCTTTCCAGCCTTGGTATTCTATGCTTTAATCAATTTCGGGGTGGGGGGTGGTGCAGAAAGGGAGATGAACATGGCTCTGGGAACTGGCCTTGTCTGGGCACGTAGGGATTGGTCAGTTAGTAGCTGAGGCAGGGGATGGCCTCATATGGAGGGTAAGGACTTTAAAAGGAATGTGCGATTCTATTGAAAATCATCCTTAAAGGAGCCCCTGAAGCTGCATTCACCGGTAGGTCTGTCCGAGGCAGGTTGCTGATGTCCACTTACGTCTGTCTTGTTTCTGTGGTCTCCTTTGCAGACTTCCCTGTTCACACCACACCCGAGAATGCCCGTAAGTAGTGGCGGTGCCTTGTGGCTGCCCGGTGCCCCCTGGCGGGGCTTGCGATGCCCCTGGGTGCTCTGGGGGGCAGGGGGCTGGGCTGCGTCCTGACCCTCGGCCCTGACCTGCCAACTGTTGTCAGGCCTCTGGGTTCCCGACCTTGTCCTGGCAGCCGGCAGGGAGCGGGCTGGGTGAGGGACCAACCAGCTCCAGGGGCAGATGGGACCTCCCGGGTCAGGGGCCGGGACGGGGCCTCCCAGTAGCCGAGGGTAAAGGCCACCCCTCTCTTTGGGTAAAGTGACCCCCTCACTGCACAGGGTGGCCGGTTGTTCCAAGCAGGACAGAGCCCTGTGTGCGGCAGAAGGTGAAAGGGCAGAGGGGGCCGGCCTGGGGGTCTTGGGGGCCAAGTCTTAGAGGGCCATTCAGGGGCCAGTGGGGACCGAACCTGCTTGGGGAGGTGGCTGGTGGGAGAGCACGTGGCTCTTTCTGAAGACGGAAGCGCATGATGGAAAAGGACACTCAACGTGGCCACAGTCTCCAGGAGCCTTTCCCTCCTCTTTCTCGAGGGGCTTCTGTGAAAACGAGCGTGTTCAGGGTCTCTGACATCACCAAGCTCGCCTCCTTTGTTGGTTCGCTCTTGGGGACATGGTTCTCCTGTGGTTAGGACTTGACCTGCTGCACCACGTGTGTTGGCCAAGAGGCTTAGGAGAGGACCCTTCTCCACATCGCTGCTATTAAGTAACTACAACTTGAGAAGCTAAAGAGATCCTGGATGTGATGGAAAAGAACAGAGCAGAGAGAGAGAGAGAGACTGAGTGCCAAAATCGTCACGGAAAGAGAGGGAGGACTTTGAGCTGCTTTGGAGGAGGAACGGGCAGGAAGGGAGGGCAAGGGGGCCGTCCCTAGGTGGTGGGGGGAGGCAGGGGACTGCAGGAGTGTCCAAGGATGCTGAGGGGAGAGCAGGCAGGGCTCCGGCTGCGTCTTCTCTCTCGAAGGAAGGGCTCAGAGGGACAAAGCAGGAGAGCCTTGAATGTGGTGGGCACAGGGCAGACATCGCTCTGACTGGCCCTGTGCCCAGCTCACAGATGATGGCCCGAGGTTCGAGGAGCAAAGCACCTTGCACAGGGCCTTCCTGGAGTCAGGAATCGGGATGTAGCTATCGGCCGTAAGGCCCTGGCTGAACCGCTGTCCCCGCCGGTGCCGAGGTTTGAGGCTCTGTCACACTGGCCCACCACCTTCCTCTTCCAGAACCATATCCCCCTACACGATGCCTCAGCCCTTCATCCTCTGGGACTCCTCCCTTTTGCCCACCCTGAATCCCTAAAGCTTGCGGCAAACCTACACATCCCGCCTCTCTGTAAAGGAACCGCTCCATCCGTAAAAGATGATGTCCAAGGTGTTCTCACGGGAAGGGACTGAGAGGGGCCAGAGGTCTGCCCAGCCTCCCCTTTGAATCCTGGTGAGGGGGACACCTTCCTGCAGGGTCTGAGCTCTGCAGAAACCAGGAGGCCACTTACAGGTGCAAAGCAAGGAAATTGTGTCCACGGGAAAAAGGATTCATTGGGGGTTACTGCATGAATTCCTCTGGGGCTGCCTCGTTGCCGTGGTAACCGTGTTTGTATTGGTGGTTTTGGAAGCCATTGTTCTGACTTCTCCCTGCTCACCTCAGTGGTCTGCCTTTGAGTCCCTGTACACAGCGAGGGCTGGAGATTTGGAGGGGCAACCAGATCCCTTGGACAGAGGAGCCTGGCGGGCTATAGTCCACAGGGTCACAAAGAGTCGGACACGACTGAAATGACTTAGCATGCATGTATGCACAAAGTTTGCAGCATAATTAAGGTGACTAGAAAGGGGAGGAAGGCTGGAAGGAGAGCCCGAACTCTTGTTGCAGGAACAAGAAGCCTCCTGGGGATGTCGGGGATCCCATCTGGGGAAGCCACGAGGCAGCATGGTGATGACAGTGGGGAGCAGAGCAGGGACTGTTAGCTGGTGTGCAGATTCGATGTCAGGAGCAGGAACCCGTTCCTTGTCTGGAGGATGGAGTGACAGGCTGTCTCAGGCTGGGAGACAGTACAGCTGAGAGCTTACGGGGGCTTTGTAACTGGTTCAGAAGCCGCTCCCTGGAAGAGCAGCCTGACCCACCCCCTGCGCCTGCAGAGGGTTCTGGGAGGCCTGGCCAGTGCCTGCAGTTGTTGAGCCCAGAGCGGGCATCTCCCTGGGCTGGCATCACCAGCGGGGAGCGGTGGAGGACAAGGAGGCTCCCGCGTTCAGCATTCAGCAGCTGTTGATGGGCGCTTGCTGAGCACCCCCATGGTGAAGTCTGCTCCTGGATCTCAGGCCCTGGGGAGAAACGCCTGGAGCATCTTGTCTGAGAGCGTCAGGGTCCCTCTCCTGACCCGACCCCCATAGTCCCTTCCCCCGCTGGCAGAAAGCACGCAGCGGTCCTTCCCTCTGTGTCCCCCAATTCCATCCCGTCAGCCCTTCCATCTTTATGGGTCGTGTCTCCAGTGACTTGAGGACCAGACAAAGCGCTTTTGCAAATTCCTGCCTTGGGAAATTTTCTAGGGGGAAAGCAAGCTAGAGATAAGGATATTGTCTGACAAATGGAGCCAGAGTGTGTTCTTCTGAGCTGGTGGGAGATGGAGATTCTGGAAGGAGGAAGGAGCTTGCCTCTGTTGAAAGCCTCGTTGTCGGGGTGTCCTCACTGAACCCCGGCCCTCTGCGGTGGAGCGTGCACATTCCATCAACAGCTGGTGTAGGGGGAGCGGGGCCCCAGCCCAGGCGGTGGGGATGCTAACTCAGGGATCAGGGATGGGCTTGGGCAGTGGGGGGCAGGCAGGAACCTCGGGGGCAAGGTCGTGGGTGGAGAAAGCAGTGTGGAAACTGCACAGGGTGGTGCCGGCTTCTGCTCGCTTCTCCAGCGCAAGGTGCCTACACAGGCCTGGAAGGTCTGTGCGGCCAACCCGAGGGTGAGCCAGGCGCAGCTGCCTTACTCTGCTTCTCTGCCAACAGGGAGAACCAGGGCCCAGGGGAGAGAAGGGCGATCCTGGCGTGCCTGGGGAGCCGGTGAGTGCTCTCTGCTCTGCACTCCACACCCCTCCTGCACCCCTCCCGCACCCCTCCCCTCATCTCTGCCCGCACCCCTGCCCCTTACCCCTCCCTTCACCCTGAACCCCACCCCGCACCCTGCCCCACACCCCGCCCCTCACCCCTCCCTGCACCCCTGCCCCTCATTCCTGCCCCACACCTTGCCCTGCACCCCTCCCCGCACCCCTGCCTGCACCTCTGCCCCTTAACCCTCCCTTCACCCCTGCCTCTCACCCCTCCCTGCACCCCTCCCCACACCCCTTCCTCTCACCCCGCCCCACACCCCTGCCTCTCACCCCGCCCCTCACCCCTTCCCCTCACCCCGCCCCTCACCCCTGCCTCTCACCCCGCCCCTCACCCTTCCCCTCACCCCCGTCCACACCCCTACCCCTCATTCCTGCCCCACACCCTGCCCCCGCACCCCTCACCCTGTGTGTCTGCTTTCCTGAGATCTGACACCTAAGGGCCTGTCTGAACTGCACACAGGAGCCCTGCTGAGCTGAATGTAGCTCCTTCCTCCTCCCTCCTCTTTGTGGATCTCAATCCCTTCCCGTTGCCCATGTTCATGCCTCCCCAGAGCAAGGGTGTGACCTCGTCTGCTGATGGGTTGTTTCATTGCAGGGGTCGCCAGGTCATCCTGGAGAACTGGGGCCTCGGGGACCCACTGGACCACCGGTAAGAGAGCCCTCTGTCCGCCGTTGGCTCCCAGAGCAGAAATTCCTGCTAGCTCTTCCCGCCCCTCGCCGGCCCCTCCACCCTGTCATTCTAGGAGTGTCCACCAGGGGGCGCCGCAACAGGCGCTGCTAGGACTGAGTCCAGGGCCTGGGGAGAGAGGTTCTCCCAGAAAACCCCAAAATGCAACCTCTGGAGCCCAGGAGGTCATTTCTCTGTCACTGAAGTGTGGGTTTAGGAGAGCTGGTAACCTGCTGCACCCTCCCTCCCCGACAGCTCTTAAAATCCAGGGGGTCCTGACTCTCGGAGGCTTTTCAAGTGCAGGAAATCTCCAATGCCAATTTAAAGGACTCCTAGAGAGTGTTGGCATTTTGATTGTATTTTGATTGGCTTCTTAACTGGCTCTGTGCTGGGCAGTGTTTCGTGTGCTCTGAGTGGCCTGTCCAAGCTCAGATCCCAGGGGCCCCCGGCTGCCTGTTTGCACCTGGGCAGGCCCATCCCTCTGCGCCTCGTATACGTCAAGATGAAGGGTAGGGGCTGCTGCCTGTGTCCTGGGGGTGGTGAAGACTGAAGAAGTTTAGGGGGCCTGGAGCTGTGATCTCTGCACCTATAAACCTGCTCCCTGTCCTTTCAGTTTGGTCGTGGTGGTTTAGTCGCTCCGTCATGTCCGACTCTGTGACCCCATGGATTATAGCCCACCAGGCCCCTCTGTCCATGGGATTCTCCAGGCAAGAATACTGGAGTGTGTTGCCATTTCCTTCTCCAGGGGGTCCCGACCCAGGGATCAAACCTGCATCTCCTGCATTGGCAGGCGGAATCTTTATCTCTGAGTCGCTAGGGAATCCTGTCCTTTGCGTTTGGGTTGCCTGATTCTGATGACAAAGTGCCCCCACGTCGCTGCGTAGGACCGAGAACGGCATTGCAGGAGGTGTCTCACTTCTTTCTGTTTCCCTTGCAGGGCGCCAAGGGACAAGAAGGCGCCCAGGGAGCGCCTGGAGCATCCGGGAGCCCCGTGAGTTCTTCCTGGCCACTGCCTCCCGGGCCCATGGGAGGGGGCTGGGCTGACCCCTGCCCCCGGGCGCCCAGCTCCCCGCTGAGTGTGCGGACAGGGCTGGGAAGGTGCTGTCCACACTGGAGGGCTGGCCGGGCCCAGGGCTGGCTCCTGTCCACCCGCCTCACCAGATCCTCTTGCTCGTCTCCAAAGCTTGTTCGCACCCTTACAATCAACTTACATTGTACCAGAGCACGTGTCTCCGTAGTGCACATCTGCAGATTTTCTTCCATTTTCAGGGTTTCCATTCCCCCATGCTCGGAAGCTAGAGGCCACGCCCCACCTGAGACGTGTGCTTGACAGCACCTGACCTTCTCTGCCCTCCCCTCAATACCCACTCCTTCTCCCTGCCGCCTCCATGCCGTGGCCTTAGGATTGTCCCAGAGTCCTCCTGGCCTCCTGTCACCCCTCTCTGTGCTGGAATCCACCTCCTTTGAGGCTTGGACCCTCCCGGACAGGAGGGTCATCCTTCCTGTGGAGGGAATGTCATCTAGAAGCATTTTTAGCAAATCAGGGAGAGTTGAATAGGAGGCAAGTTTGGAGAAAGACTGGGGGAGCCGCTTGTGATCAATTGCTTGGCTTTCTGACCGTCTTCTGCCTCTCTATAGGGAGTTCCTGGACTTGTAGGGCCCCCTGGCCCCAGCGGCCCCCCAGGGAGCGTGGTGAGTAACTGGGGTGGGTGGGGAGGGCAGGGACACCGGCGCTGGTTGTGGATCCATGGTGTCCATCCCCCTAGTGAACTCATGTATCCTCCACGACAGAACTCAGGGTGTAGGCATCCCTGCTCCCATTTCACAGATGGGGAAATTGAGGCCCAGCAAAGATACCTACAAAGCTACAACCTGAGGCTCTCGGTAACTCAGGAGACCTCAGTGTGGTGAAGGAAACTGTTGGGGGCAGAAAGCTGTAGTAGTGCTGATGCAGGATCAGCGTCACAACTGGCCTTGGCAGAAGCAGGATGAACCTGCAGGAATGTGAGACGCCCTGACTGTCGGGTTGCCGGGTCCTAGCCGCAGCTCACTGGCTGCCAGGCCTCTGTGGGGGCCTCCTGAGGCCTCAGCTTTCTCTTTAGCCTGGAGCGTGTGGGCTGTGTAGGCTCACCTTCGTGCCCCGCTGCGCTTGGCCTGCGGAGGCGGCCACCCCATGGGGCCCTGGGGTCTGCTTGTGACCCGCGTTAAGAGCCACCCTGGACATTGATTTCTATTTCAATTGTGGAACACAACACCCAGTGGCATCCGGTGGAGGGCATCGGTGAACTGTGCTCCTCAGACAGGTTGAGTCCAGTCCTGTTCTGTCACCAGCTTTTCTGTTACTAATCGCAGCGGCTTAGAGGACAGATGTGGGTGTAGGTGTGTGCCAGGCACTGTTGTAAGTCCTTCACACTCCCTGACTCCTCACGACCCTGGGAGGTGACTGTCAGAAGTGGCCCCGTTTCACTCAGGAGGAGACTGAGGCACAGGGAGGCTGCGTCACGTGGTCAGTGGTTGCTGTGGAGACCACGAGACCCTGGCCAGTGTCACGTGACCCTCCCCCCGCAGTGTCAGCACACTTTTCCCGGAGCCAGCCCTGCATCCCTTGGCCCGAGGGTTTTCTCTGGCCTTAAGAGACCTTATGGTCCAGCCACATGGCATGTGGCCAGTAGCAGCAGCAGAAGCAGCCCTGGCCGACAGGTGTGTAAACGGCCCACCTCCTTCACCCCTGGGGGAGCTGCTCCAGGCGCACGTCTGCCGTTGGACCACGGAGCCCCCAGCAGGACCGGCTGCAGCCACGCGAACGTGTCCCTACCCGCCCGTCCTCTTCCTGACGTCCCTGCTGGTGCGTCCACGGGATGCCTGCCCTGAGCCTTGCCTCGAAAAGTCAGCCTCTGGGGGACGCTCACGACACGGGCAGGTTGCCGACGCCAAGGCTGTGCTCTTGGGTCACCCTCTCCTCCCTGAGGTCCCCTCCGTGCCACACCCTGCCTGCCCTCTGAGAGCCACAGCCCACAGTGGGCAGGCCGCCGGGAAGCAGGGCCGCGTGGTTAGAGCTCCGATATGCGAGGATGTGCGAGGATGCGTGACGGTCCCCGGGGGACAGGGAGGTGGTGGGAGGGCAGCGGAGGAGGAATAAGTCAGAGGTGGAGAACGAGTCAGGAGCCTCTTACCGGAGGGGGCCCAACGCTCTTCTCTGAGTGCCCTGGGCCCTCTTTAACTTGACCTTGTCAATCACCTTTCTGTCTCTAGGGTCCCCCGGGCTCCAGAGGCCCCCCTGGGAAAGATGGGGAGCGTGGTGAGAAGGTAAGACGCAGGGTGGTCTCCACCCTCCGCGGCGGTTCTCAGCTTTTAAGAGGCAGGAAAAGAGCCCGCTCTGCTCAGACCCACTTCAGGACCCGGTGGCCGAGGGCTCCTCTGCAGTCGGCTCCTCTAATCCTCGCCACAGACGCAGGGTCAGATGAGGCCCTGCCCAACAGAGGTGTAGACTGAAGTTCTGTGTCCTGCCTCCCATAGCTGCTGAGCCGGAGAGCTGGTCTGTCTGCCTCCCAAACCCCCCTTTCTCTCAATTCAGTGCTCCAGCATAGCCACCCCATACTATCCCATGCGCAATTAAACCTTCCCAGGCTATGAGAAAAGCTTTATTCATTAGGAAGAAGAGAGACATGGTGTCCTCCCCCAAAACAGCAATACCCCGAGGGCAGAGGGGCAGGCTCCCCGGCACGTCCTGACCTCACATTCTAGCATGTGTCTCCCATGTTTACTCCGACTTCTGGCATCTTGTGGGTGGAGATGGGGATTCTGAACACCCACAGGACTGCACCCCTTCTCAGTGCAGACCGTCTGCCGTGAGCATCAGCAGTGTCAGGGCTGAGGAGCCCGGGTCTCAGGCTCGCACTGAGCCCACACGGACCGCAGGGCCACACGGGTGGCGAGGAGGAGCTGAGGCCCTGATGTGCGGCAGAGAGCAGGCGGTGAGGGGGGAGGGGCTTGCTGTCCCGAGCCCCCAGCGGAGGCTTCTCATCCAGAGACAGAAATCCCAGTGCCCCCCCTCACCCCACCCCAACTCCTGATGCGT
Organism: Bos taurus; assembly: GCF_002263795.3. Classification (NCBI taxonomy): domain Eukaryota; kingdom Metazoa; phylum Chordata; class Mammalia; order Artiodactyla; family Bovidae; genus Bos; species Bos taurus. The sequence goes on from NC_037341.1 coordinate 4,236,018, forward strand.
CCTCCGCAGCCAACCCTTACCCAGCTCTCCTGTCTCTGAACTTACCAATGCAAATTCCTTCAGGTCCACTTCACCTGGGACCTTTGGAAGGTGTGACCATTTTATCTTTTCTATTTTGGCAAAACGTTGTAATAGGAGTAAATACAAACTTTTACGTTTTGATGGGAAGGCTGTTTGTAAATGCATCCCTTGGAGAAGGAGTGATCTGTTATGAAGAAAAATAATTGACCAGCCTGTGGAAAATCTCCTTAAGCGAGGGAGAAAAAAAAAAAAAGAAAAGAAACCTGGGCCATCTGTTTGCTTTGATTATTACCATGTGTAAAGGATGGGCCTCTATTCTGGGACACACGGGCACTGACAAATTAGAAGGGGCTTAGAAGAGGGTTGGTTAGAAGGGAATGTTGAGGACTAGTTGAGCAAACGTGAGAACGTCTGGGGCTTCCCAGGTAGGAGACTCGATTTTGATCCCTGGTTCAGGAGGATGCCCCAGAGGAGAGAATGGCAACCCACTCGCGTATTCTTGCCTGGAGAATCCCATGGACAGAGGAGCCTGGCGGGCTACAGTCCATGGGGTCACTAAGAGTCATGACTTAAAAAGACACAACTTAGGGCTTCCCTTGTGGCTCAGCTGGTAAAGAATCCGCCTGCAATGTGGGAGACCTGGGTTCGATCCCTGGCTTGGAAAGATCCCCTGGAGGAGGGCACAGCTACCCACTCCAGTATTCTGGCCTGGAGAATTCCATGGACTGTAGTGTACATGGTGTAGCAGAGTCGGACAGGACTGAGCGACTTTCTCTTTCATTAGTGAACTGAACTGAACTGAAACAGTAACAGCAGTTGGCTCATTCAGCCGCTAGAGGGAGCCAGACACCTCTGCTCTGATGAGCGGAAGAATGCATTTGCAAGGGGACTACCCCTCCGGTGCTGTACAAAGTGGTAAAAATCCCTCACAGCAGGATCTGCTCTTCTCTCTGACTGTCCAGTGGGTGGCCTGAGACTTGCAGAAGCTGATTCTGCCCTGTGCCTGGAGAGAGGTCCTCTCCATCCTTTGCTTTGCCCTCCGTGGGACACGGTACCTCCCCTCACTTCCGCATCCGGAATGCCTGGTGCAGGTGGCAGCTTAGGCCCAAGAAAGCCCTGCCCGGAGAGGGACTTCCTGTGGCCACGGGGTCTCCGCAGCAGTCCAGGCTGGAGCTGCACGGGGCACTGGCGTGTGGTCAGAAACGGGAGCAAACCCCGAGCCCAGCTCCCTCCCTCATCAGATCCTGGCTCCCTCTCTCTCTCCCCACTTTGGATCCCCACGTGGTGCTCGCATCACTGAAGGCCTGTCGTGTGAAGAGGAATTGGATGTTGTCTGCATAGCCCTGAGTTTGAAGTCAAACCTCTGGAAGATTTCAGAGAGGACTGTCTTGGCTGAATATAAAGACAGCATCTAATGGAGCTGCCCAGTAAGGAGATGAGCTGCCTGGGGAGGTGGTGAGCTCTGTGCTCTCGAAGGAGTCCAAGCAGGAATGGGAGGGCTGCCTGGAAGAAGCACACCTGATGGCTTCCTGCCGCGGGCGGAAGGTTGGACCAGAGAACTACAGTGTCCTCCCATGCCCATGTTCCACGCTGTATAGTTTGCTAAGGCTGCTGTAACGAGAGCATCACAGATTGGGTACCTTAAACCACAGAATCGCGCTGTGTCACCATTCTCACTGCGTTGGGAAGCCCTAAATCAAGATGTCAGATGTGCTGGTTCCTCCTGGGGGCTGTGAGGGAAGGATGTCTTCCAGGCCCCTCTCCCTGGATTATTGATGTCTGTCTTTTCTCCGTGTCTTCACATGGACTTCCCTCTACACAGGCCTGTGTCCAGATTTCCCTTTCTCGTGAGGACAGCAGTTCTTTCTGGGTTAGGCTCCATGCTACTCCAGTATCAGCACCTCTCAACTAATTACACCATATTTCTACATTGAAGTGCTGGAGTTGAGGGCTTTGGCATATGAATTTGGGGGTCTCATTACACAGCTTGTCCTCTGTGCCTTCAGAAGGGGTTGGCTTTCTGAAGCAGGGCATCACCAGGAAGCCCACCCATCCCTTTCAGGAGGTGGTGGCGGTTTAGTCACTAAGTCGTGTCTGACTCTTTTGCAACCCCATGTGCCTTGCCAGGCTCCTCTGCCCATGGAATTTTCCAAGCAAGGTTACTGGAGTGGGTTGCCATTTCCTACTCTAGGGGATCTTCTTGACCCAAGGATTGAACCCTCTGCCCCTGCATTGGCAGGTGGTTTTATGACCACCGAGCCGCCAGGGAAGCCCTCCCTTTAGATTGGTCGTCCATTGAAAACCTTACTTTCTGCATCTCGTTGATCCCGGACACTGTCACTTGTCTTTCCAGGGAGCAGCAGGAGAAGAAGGGAGCCCAGGGCCAGCCGGCCCCAGGGGCGATCCTGGTTCCCCCGGGCCCCCCGGGCCCCCTGGAAGAGGGAAAGATGGAGACCCGGTAAGTGTCGGGGGCTTCGGTGACTGTAACAGCCACGATGGAATTAGAAAAGGAAAAAAGGCTCCGCTGTCAAACTTTGCAAGAAAGCCGCTGGGCTGGGAAAGGGGTCTTGTATGGGGGCAGCAGCTGGCTCCCGCCCGCATCAGGCCAGCACGGCACAGGGTCCCGTGTGGACTGCTAGCTGTGGGTCAGGCTCCGAGGACGCAGACATGGGTTAGAGCCTGTGCTGTTGAGATGCTCACAAGACAGCCGAGCAGTCTGATGACCGTAGCTCGGCCATCCTGGAGAAGGGTTTCCCTGATCTGTGTAAGCCGGGGAAGCCTCACACAGGAAGTGGCATCTATGCAAAAAGTGAAAGTTGGAAGAAATTATTTTTTAGATGGACTAGCACAGAGTGGGTGTTGCAGACAGATGAGCTGTGTGTGTAAGTTCATGAGGGTGTTACGTGCATGGGGACTTAAACACATTTTAGTGTGTCCTGGACAGAAAGTGGTAAGTAAGAAAGAGACCAGAATTTGGGATCAGAAGAGCCCCTACAGCGAAAAAACCTGAAACCTGGCCTTGACCTTATTTGAGGGAATCTGAAAAATAAGGATCTTTCAGGGAGGGATAAGTTAGGAGGTTGGGATTAACATATACATACTACTATAATATAGGTAGTCAACTAGCACCTCCAAGCCCAGCAAACTCTGCTCCATACTCTGTAATAACCTATTTGGGAAAATCTGGAAAAGAGTGGGTGTATGTATGTGTAATCCTTCTGCCAGCACCAGAGGCACAAAAGGCAGCTTGATCCCTGGGTCGGGAAGATTCCCTGGAAAGGAAACGGCACCCCACTCCAGTACACTTGCCTGGAAAATGCCATGGACAGAGGAGCCTCGTGGGCTACAGTCCATGGGGTCACAAAGAGTGGGACACGACTGAGCACACAGCACACATGTGTATATGTAACTGAGTCGCTTTGTTGTACATCTCAAAAACAGCACAACACCTCAAGTATACTCCAATACAAAATAAAAATTAATAAAATGAAATTTCACTACCTAAAAACAGGAAAAAAAAAAAAAAGGATCTTAAGAAAGGAAACTAAGAGAGATCTGAGGGGTTTGCTCGAGGTCATGCAGAACTGGTAGGTGATAGGGTCAGAATTCACACCCAAGGCTCCTGTGTCTCAAAACCAGCTGCTTTTGCTTTATGCACAGCAGGTCGTGGAGAGAGCCCGGTCCTGTGTGTCCCCAGAGCACAGGGTAGATGGGTAGATGGTCACTCGTGGTTCCATGATCGTCTTTGTCCCATTTGTTTTCCCAGGGACTTCGTGGCCCACCTGGATTGCCAGGACCTCTGGGAACCAAGGTGAGTATTTATCTACCAAACTGTACATACCGTGGGTTGCACTTAGAAAGTGAACATGCCAGAGTTAATTGTGAGCATCTCTGGGCACCCCTGTTTACTTCCACGTTCATCGCTTGTCACCTAACAAAAGCCTCTGCAGCTCTGAACCATGAGATGGAAGTGGGTGCCACACAGTTGTTCCTTAATAAATACTTGCAGTTAAATTAGTCGCAAAAGATGCATGCAGCCAGTGAAGGAGTAGATGTAGTCTTGTACTGGGGTCTTCCCTGGTAGCTAAGTGGTGAAGAACCCACCTGTCAATGCGGGAGACCCAAGATCGATCCCTGGGTTGGGAAAAGCCCCTGGACAAAATGGCAACCCACTCCAGTATCCTTGCCTGGGAAATCTCGTGGACAGAGGAGCCTGGTGGGTTACAGTCCAAGGGATCACAAAAGAGTCGGACATGACTTAATGACTAAACAATGACAAGTCTTGTTGGTTTAACTGGGGACACAAAGGGTCCTCGGATTTCAGATGATTAACGTAATATAACTTTATTCTGCATTCACGTGAAGTGTAATGGGAGTTTTGGTGAGTGGAGAGTCCTGACCACACGGCCGTTCAGGGGCCCACGTTCCTGGTCCCGTGCACTCCCTCCTGTAAGACTTCAGTGTCTCCTATCGAGTCCTCCGTACGCCGGAGTAAATGATGGAAAAGATGGTAGAGGACCTTGTGGGAAGATTTTGTGGGCCAGGCCCGGAGGTGGTCACTCATTTCCACCAACCTCCTGACCCTGCAGGGGAGGGGGTTGGTTGTCATCTAGCCAGGCCTCCTAGAGGAAAGGCAGACACTTCAGTCAATAGCAGGCGTCTCTTGTTCAATTTACTTGTAACCATGACTCAGAAAAGACGACTTTGCCCATGAGGGAGTATTCATAAGCGAACTTTCCTGGGTGATGAGGACAGTTTTCCTGAAGTTATCCTTACACTGAATCAATGAGTTCATTGAGTCATTCATGCATCCATTAACGACATGCTTATTATCTCATTCATTGCGGATCTGCTGAGCCTCTGGTGCGTGTCAGATCTGGAGGTGGGCTGGGGGATGTCAGGGATGAGTGGCACGTTTCCCCAGCCCTCTATTGGCTCAGGAGCTGGGGGAGAAGCAGATGAACAGATGCTGGGATAGAGGGAGGCTTAGGCACAAGTGTTCAGAGGGGGCTCCCGGCCCAGCCTGGTTTGACTCTGGAAGGCTTCTTGGCAGAGATGATGTTTGTCCCGATTCTAAAATGTGTGTAGCAGCTGAAGGGGAAGACAAGGAAGGAGTTCTCTGCAGGGTCCTACCATGGGAGAAGACCAGAGGTGCACGAGATAGAATGTGTTCAGAGCAGAGCATGTGTTGTACAGGCCCCCACAGCCAGTGAACGACTGCTTGACCAGCTCAGATGCATAAACTTATGAACGTGGGTGACATAGTCAGTGAAGGACATTAGAATGTTTATTTTTTGCTTTAGTTTAACAAATATATTCAAAATTATATGAAGCATTAGTGTAGAGTTACCATATTTTTATCCATTTGCATATATTTATACAAACAGATTTTTTAAATTTCTTTTTATGTGCCTTTGGTGTCACCGGCTATCTTTCCTGGACCCACTTTCTGAGTCAGCCAGCACTTTCCTAAACCACATCCTTAGCACCCAGCCCAGTTACTGAAGATACAACACTTTGGGAATCCATTTATGCTGCTCTTACGGGAAGTTTTATCTGAAGGCCCAGATACTCATTCTTTTATTTCTCTCCTTTTATTTTTTGGCTGTGTTTTTGGGATCTTAGCCACAAAACCACAGAGTATATTGTTTTTATAGTATGTAAAATCTTGGTTTACAGTAATAACCAGGATATGGAATTTGAGCACTCAGGAGTAATTGCTGGGGGCTTCCCTTGTGGCTCAGTTGCTAAAGAATCTGCCTGCAATGCGGGAGACGTGGGTCCAAGCCCTGGGTTGGGAAGGTCCCCTGGAGAAGGGAAAGGCTACCCACTCCAGTATTCTGGCCTGGAAAATTCCAAAGACTGTATAGTCTGCAAAGAGTCGGACCCGACTGAGTGACTTTCACTTTCTAGGTTAAACCTGCTGCCTGATTTTTTCCACCCTTCAGGCAGGTGACCTCTGCAGTCGTACTGAGGTTGTACTGACGAAGATCAAGTGCGTTCCCTAATGGTGATTTTGTTTTTCACGATGAAAGTAAAAAGAAATGAGGGAGTTCTTTTGAGTGATCTGAGCAGATATTTGACAACTCCCTAGTTTCTGAAGAAGAAAAAAAAAAAATGGAAACAACTTTGCCTGAATTTGCAGGCCTGTAAAATAATTCCTTGTGCCCAGAGCAGTGGGCTTGTGTGAAGCAGGGCGGCAGGACCAGGGACTGGAGGACCCCTGATCCACAGCCAGCTCAGCCGTGTGTCTGAGGTCCCTGCGTGATGCCGTGAGCCCGGCTTCTGCCCGGCAGCACTTTGAGCTCTCAGTTCCCCCTAGAGGAGGGATTTCAGGATCTGGGAGAAATCAATTGCCTCTTAGAAGGCAGGGAGGCAAGGGCACTGGGAAGGGCACCAGAAACGAGAGATGCGGAAATGGGTAAAGACGTCCTTTCTCTGGGCTGCTTATTTATGAGGTTGATAAAAATCTACCTCCCAGGCAGAGTTTGGGGAAAAAATGATGTAATGCAAATAAAGTATTTGCCTGCCTAGCCTTATGTTTGCCGCATGTACGTGCCCAATAAATATTAGTGATCCTTATCATTAGATCACCCTGTGGAGTCTACTTTAGGGTTCAGCAAGAAGGTGAGGGGTCTAGAGAGACCTGACTCATCCCTGTCGGCCTGTTTTTGGAGAGAGAAGCCCCAGTGGAAGTGCTGGGAGGCGGCAGTGAGGCGTGGAGAAGAGAGGTGGGCGGAGACCTGGGGTGAGATGTGCAGAGGGCCTTGCCCTGGGGTACAGTTGACCAGCCAGTTTCAAATCCATGGGGCCCATGGTAAGCTGTGCTCTCTCCCTGTTTACATATGAGATGTGTAAACAGATGACCCTTTCAGCGTTAATACTGTATATGTTTGCAAGGTGGAATGTAGTTTAGAATAAAAGTTTCCCTAGTCAGCTGGCATTGGGAAGGTAAATTGGAATCAGAGAGATCTTTAGTTGTAGAATGAGGGGCTCGTGGGGGGACAAGGTGGGAGGAAGGGGAGAGACGCCCTTCCTCACAGCGTTTAGCTGTGGGCCTTGCCTGGGTGCTGTCCCTGGTGCTGAAAACCCCTGGGGACTTAAGAGTGCGCTACAAGGATTTTCCTTGGTGCTTTCTCAGCCCTTCATAGTGACTTACAGCCACAAAAAGACTCTTAAAGATGCCTTTCCTTCTCTTGGGTGGACTTGTTTCTAGCGAAATGAACAAGCTTTGCCTTCCGACGGAGCTGGGTTAGGATCCCAGCCCAGCTACCTGTAAGATAGATGCGTGCATGCCCTCGCTTTAGTCCTGACTGAGTCTTTGCGACCCTATGAGCTATAGCCCTGCAGGCTCCTCTGTCCATGGGATTCTCCAGGCATGAATACTGTAGTGGGTTGCCATGCCCTCTTCCAGGGTATCTTCCCATCCCAGGGAGCGAACTCACATCTCTTATGTCTCTTGCCTTGGCAGGTGGGTTCTTTACCACTGATGCCACATGGGAAGCCCAAGATCTATGACATAAGGGCAAGGGGCTTGTTGTTTCTGAGACTCTGTTCCTTTTCTGTATGAAGGAGTAAAACGTGGTTAACCCCCAGTGGGCTCCTGTGGATAAGTAATCTCACAGCACATAGTTTTTCAATAAATGACCTCCTCCTTCCATGACCTCACACATTTTCCTCCCTAAACACTGTTGGGCTGGCTCAGAGTGTCTTCCAAACAGATAACACAGTCACTATTCTAGATTAGAGCTCACATGCCCCCTTTCTTCTAATCAGGAACCTCCTTGCTTATTCTGACTGAGCTTTAAGGTCTTTGGCTCTTTTCTTGGAGCCATTTTCTCCGAGTTTCAGTCCATTAAGCTGTTGCTTCGGGGAAGTGTTGGTATCACAGAGGGCCATAAGCATACAAATGGAGCCAGGCCTGTGCTCCTGCAGCAGAGATTAGTTGTGACTCAGATTCTTGGCAGGGCTGCCAGAGGTCATTCATCATATTCCCTCCTGAGCAAAAAGTTGATTTTGGTCAACAGCAAAATTTAGTACCTGACAAAATGCGAGTGATGATAGATTCACTTATTCAGGCATTCAGGGATTGGCTGTTAAAGGGCTGTTCCAGGCCCAACAGTAGGCATTGTGGGTGCAGAACTGTGTAGATGCTGTGCCCAACATAGAGTCTGACTCCATTTAGGTACTTGACAAATATTTGTTGAACTAATGGATGAATGAATCAATGGAATATTTATTCTTTTAAGATACTTACATAAAAGTCAGAAGGTCAGAGACAATGGGAGGGTGGTGTCTTAAAGTTAACGAAGATACATTCAAATGTTTTTCGAAGGCTGAGAGGCGGGCAGGCAAAGGTGGGTTTATAGAAATGAAATGATTGGGCTGAGTTTTAATTGGTGGGTAAGTATTCAGAAATAATGGAAACCATGAGAGACTTTTATTTTGGGGGGGCTCCAAAATCACCACAGATGGTGACTGCAGACATGAAATTAAATGATGCTTGCTCCTTGGAAGAAAAGCTACGACCAAGCTAGGCAGCATATTAAAAAGCAGAGACATTACTTTGCCAACAAAAGTGCATCTAATCAAGGCTATGGTTTTTCCAGTAGTCATGTATAGATGTGAGAGCTGAGCACCTAAGAATTGATGCTTTTGAACTGTGGTGTTGTAGAAGACTCTTGAGAGTTCCTTGGACTGCAAGGAGATCCAACCAGTCCATCCTAAAGGAAGTCAGTCCTGAATATTCATCGGAAGGATTGATGTTGCAGCTGAAACTCACAAAGAGCTGACTCATTTGAAAAGACCCTGATGTTGGGAAAGATTGAAGGCAGGAGGAGAAGGGGACAATAGAGATGTTGGATGGCATCACCAACTCGATGGACATGAGTGAGTAAGCCCTGGGAGTTGGCGATGGACAGGGAAGCCTGGCGTGCTGCAGTCCATGGGGTCACAGAAAGTCAGACACGACTGAGCGACTGAACTGAAGTATTTGGAAGCTTAGAACCTGGATGAAAGAAGACCCGCATGTGAGGATCAGCTGGTTCGAGAAGCAGGAGTGTGAACAGCTACTTAGAAGAACACAAACTGCAACATGGGTGTGGTTTAGCTTGCAGCTGTTACGGTTTTGTGCTGTGCATAAAATATAGCCTTGGGAAGAAGAAAGGAGGCGAGCTAAAACAAAGTACAAGGGAGGTCCACTCCCTTGTTAATGTTCTTTTTTTTTTTTAAGTTTTTATTCATTTTTGGCTGTGCTGGGTCTTCATTGCTGCACTCGAGTTCTCTCTAGTTCCAGTGAGTAGGGACCACCCTCTAGTGGTGGAGTGCAGGCTTCTCACTGCAGTGGCTTCTCTTACTGCAGAGCACAGGCTCTCAGGGCACGGGCTCAGTAGCTGTGGTGCACTGGCTCAGTTGCCCTGAGGCATGTGGGGTCTGCCGGAACCAGGGATGGAACCCGTGTCCCCTACATTGGCGGGCAGATTCTTAACCACGGGCCACAAGGGAAGTCCCTATATTAACTTTTAAAGGAGAAACTGGGATGCAAAAGAATATGGATTTTTCTAATATGTATAGTGCTTAGTTTATTTTTTGTCTTCTAACTTGGCTAACTAACTTCTAACAAAGGTAGTGGAGGTGATGGAATTCCAGTTTAGTTATTTCAAATCCTGAAAGATGATGCTGTGAAAGTGCTGCACTCAGTATGTCAGCAAATTTGGAAAACTCAGCAGTGGCCACAGGACTGGAAAAGGTCAGTTTTCATTCCAGTCCCAAAGAAAGGCAATGAATGCCAAAGAATGCTCAAACTACCGCACAATTGCACTCATCTCACACGCTAGTAAAGTCATGCTCAAAATTCTCCAAGCCAGGCTTCAGCAATACATGAACTGTGAACTTCCAGGTGTTCAAGCTGGTTTTAGAAAAGGCAGGGGAACCAGAGATCAAATTGCCAATATCTGCTGGATCATCGAAAAAGCAAGAGAGTTCCAGAAGAATATATATTTCTGCTTTATTGACTATGCCAAAGCCTTTGACTGTGTGGATCACAATAAACTGTGGAAAATTCTGAAAGAGATGGGAATACCAGACCACTTGACCTGCCTCTTAAGAAACCTGTATGCAGGTCAGGAAGCAACAGTTAGGACATGGAACAACAGACTGATTCGAGATAGGAAAAAGGGTATGTCAAGGCTGTATATTTTCACCCTGCTTATTTAACTTGTATGCAGAGTACATCATGAGAAACACTGGGCTGGATGAAGCACAAGCTGGAATCAAGATTGCCAGGAGAAATATCAATAACCTCAGATATGCAGATGATACCACCCTTGTGGCACAAAATGAAGAAGAACTAAAAAGCCTCTTGATGAAAGTGAAAGAGGAGAGTGAAAAAGTTGGCTTAAAGCTCAACATTTAGAAAGCTAAGATCATGGCATCTGGTCCCATCACTTCATGGCAAATAGATGGGGAAACAGTGGAAACAGTGTCAGACTTTATTTTTCTGGGCTCCAAAATCACTGAAGATGGTGACTGCAGCCATGAAATTAAAAGACGCTTACTCCTTGGAAGGAAAGTTATGACCAACCTAGATAGCATATTCAAAAGCAGAGACATTACTTTGCCAACAAAGGTCTGTCTAGTCAAGCCTTTGGTTTTTCCTGTGGTCATGTATGGATGTGAGAGTTGGACTATAAAGAAAGCTGAGCACCGAAGAATTGATGCTTTTGAACTGTGGTGTTGGAGAAGACTCTTGAGAGTCCCTTGGACTGCAAGGAGATCCAACCAGTCCATCCTAAAGGAGATCAGTCCTGGGTGTTCTTTGGACGGATTGATGTTGAAGCTGAAACTCCAATACTTTGGCCACCTGATGCGAAGAGCTGACTCATTTGAAAAGACCCTGATGTTGGAAAAGATTGAGGGCAGGAGGAGAAGTGTACGCCAGAAGATGAGATGGTTGGATGGCATCACCAACTCAATGGACATGGGTTTGGGTGGACTCCCGGAGTTGGTGATGGACAGGGAGGCCTGGCGTGCTGCGGTTCATGGGGTTGCAAGGAGTCTGACACGACTGAGCAGCTGAACTGAACTGAACTGCACTTGGCTAATAAAATACAATATACACCTTTTAACACTCCATGTTTTATAGTTTCTTACCTTGTAAATGAGTCTGCAGTAGGTACGTGGGAATTTGGTAAAATGTTCTTTTGTTTCCTCATTGATGAGGGTCTTAAGGGTGCCAGAGAGGTTATGGGAGTCATCCAAGGTCACAGGACCAGGTTGACATTACTGTGTGACTGAACCAAACTTGAGGACGCTTGCCTGATGCACAGCAAAGCCAGCCTGCTGCCACGGGGCGAAGGACAGTAGTGTCTGATGCCTGGAGCAAAGAGAACGGGGAGGCAAGTGAGACCCGAAGCCCTGGCAGCTTTCAGACAGGGTTGAAGAGCAACATTTATATGAGGGTCATGGGGTGTGTTGGTGGACATCTTTCTAACAGGTTGATGGTGAGGTAATAGGGTGATGTTTGGAAATCTTAATCATCAACCTTCTGGTTCCAACCAGTCCGGTATCCACATGCTGGTCAGCATCCTCTAACGCGAGGGGATCTTGGTTTCTGCACGACAGCTCAGAAGTGCATGGCAGGTTTTTATGTATAGCCCTTCAGGAGAAACTAGGAGTCCTGCGACTCTGTCTCACTGCTCAGCCACTGTTTAGGTCATCATTCCTTTTCTTGCTTGACTGCGTTTCCTTTGTTTCTGCTTTTTGCTTTGTTGCTGTTCTTTGCTTTCTTTCCATTTTCCTGTTTTTGCTTCCCCTCTCTTCCCTAATTAGTAACTGCTTGAATCTGCTCTTTGGGACTTGGGGAAGGCCAGACAAGAATCGAGGACAGGACACGGAGGGAGTTATACCCGGGAAGACCCTGCAGGGTCCTGCTCAGTTTCAGTCCCCACCCCCCACCTTTTTCTTTGATCCTCTTCTATCCTGGGGGGAGCAGGGGCAGGGCAAGGGTAGGAGTAAACTTTTGGATAGAGAGGTTAGTCGTGAACCTGCAGGGGAATGTGGTTTTAAGGGGGACTCAGTCTCGGTCCTGAGACTGGACTTGCTGTCGCTCGGCGGCAGCGTGAACTCCTCCGCCTCGTCCTCTCACCGTCCAGGATGCTGGCGAGGGACCCGGCACTGATCGTATCTCTCTTAGTTATTGCACTTTTTTCCACCTTCGCCTTATTTCTTGACTTCCTCCCCTCCCCGCCCTCCCCCTGCGCACAAATCAGCTTTTTTGGCAGTCCCAGAATCAGCCACAGCATTTTATTCTAAAGAAACAGGATGCACCATCTGGGGCTCTGAAGAGGATTTCTCGGGGACTGTTTGCAGAGGCGAGGGTGGGCCAGAGGGAGGCTGTGGTCCTGAGGACACAAGGCCACCGTGGGCCTGGGGGCAGGAGGGAGAGAGTGTTACCAGAGTTTAGGGAGCGTTTAGGCTGTGGTTCATCTCTTTCGTGAGAACTTCTCAAGCCTGTTCCGATCTCTCTCCTGAATTGAACACAGAGCATTGGAAATGGGCAGGGCCCCTGAATGAGTCATCTTTGGTTGTGGAGCCAGATTGCAGTTTGCTGTGAATAAACAACCAACATTTGTTGAATGAATATATAACTTACAAACTTGTCCAAGCAACAGTCACACTGCAGGAAAAACAAATCATCTTGAAGCATTATTTTTCTGAAAGGTCCAGATGTAAAGTTTTCAAATTCAGATGGTGGTTGCAGGGTAAGCCAGTTATTAGTAGGATTTTCATTTAATGCTTAAAAACATAAGCCTCGATAAAGTAGTGTTGCCTAGCAATGTTGGGTTCTACCTGGAATAAATTTGTTGCACATTATCTAATTGGCTCTTCGTGACGACCTCCTAAGGCTACTTCCATTTGCCATACAAATTAGCTCACCCTGGAGATGGTAAGTGGCTTGAATAGGGTCACCTCCCATTTCAGTATTAGGCTTGGCTACGATCTGCTGACCTAATATAGGGGTACAGTCTCTTACGTGAAATTGTGTGGGTCCTGTGTGCTTTGGATTGGGTTTATTTAGAATTTAGAAAAGTAGTAATTTATAAGTGATGAAAATAGCATTTACTGTGGTGTGTGGGGCAAAATTCCTCGTCAAACTCATTATAATGATGCCATGCTGCTGCTGCTGCTAAGTCACTTCAGTCATGTCCGACTCTGTGCGACCCCATAGACGGCAGCCCACCAGGCTCTCCCATCCCTGGGATTCTCCAGGTAAGAACACTGGGGTGTGCTGCCATTTCCTTCTCCAATGCATGAAAGTGAAAAGTGAAAGTGAAGTCGCTCAGTCATGTCCGACTCTTCGAGACCCTGTGGACCTACCAGGCTCCTCCATCCATGGGATTTTCCAGTACTGGAGTGGGGTGCCATTGCCTTCTCCAATAGTGATGCCATAGAAATGTGTAAATATCCATGGAAAAGGGGATGTCTAAAGATTTTAATTAGCCTTTAAGTCAGTACAAGTCAGCTTTTGCTACCTGATGAGTTAGGGTAAACACTTGTTTTCAGAGGTCGAGAATTTTGAAATTGTGAATACAAAGATATAACCGTCTCAGTGTCCTTCTATAGAAAGTAGCAAACAGAATTCCTCCCCTGCTTTCCTTTCCTTCTCCTTTTTCTCGTCTGATCAAAGTCCAGAATGATGGGCACCTGAGACCAGCAACAACCACAGCAGCTGAAGTGCATTGACTGCCATGCCAGGCACTCTGTTCTCGTGATCTCTGAAAAAACATAGCCTCTGCTGGCCCTGCAGCTCCTGGTATACCCTGGCCTTCGTAAATGAAGGAAATTGTTGTCCTCTGAAGCTGGCAGTTACCAAGTGTTGAAACCAGAACTTAAACCTACACTCTATTAACCACCATGCTTGAAGGCAGAGATTGTATCTCAGTCATTCTTGCCCCTTGCAACCCCTGGGAAAGTGACTCACAAAATATAGGTACTTGGTACATTATTGGCAAAATGATGAATTCATTTATTGATGATGTGGGGACTGGGTTGAAATGTGGCTACATGGTCAACTCTGGGGTGAGTTCAGGATGGTGGCAGGAGAAATGTGGAAAAAGCCCAGTAAAACTTGAAATTGTGGTCACCTGTGGTGGGGGTGATATTGTTATAATCACATCTGGAGCCATGGGCAACAGTGGGGCACAGTCACTGCTCAAAGGTGAGTCGTCACAGATGGTGACTGTGGTCCAGGCGTTTTGGACTGAGTGGGATGAGGGGCAGCTTGGATGAACTCCAGGGAGTGTGCAGAGTGAGGTGCTGGGAGAGATGCTGGCTGGAGGGTGTGGTCCAGACAGTGGGAGGAATGGAACTGCCTTGCACCTTTGCTCTCTCCTGCCCAGAGGTGACATCTTGACTGTGTTGTTTTCTCTTTTCAGGGGGACCGTGGTGCGCCTGGGATCCCCGGCTCTCCTGGCAACCGTGGAGAGCCAGGCATGGCGGTCGCCGGCCCTCCGGTGAGTCTTTATTCACCCGGCACCTCCTTGCTCCAGGACACACAGCCGGGGCCTGCTAGGACCGCAGGGCCACTCCTTTCCGGGCTGATCTGGTGGTGGGTCGTGATCCCTGGGTCAGTGAGGCTGTAGGCCTGTGCACTGTGGCTGATGCTGTTACCGTAACCTGGTGTACTTCTTATGGGAATAAGGCCTCTGGGGAGACCAAGATGTGTCCTTTCAAAGAGGAGTGAGAGAACAAAGCTCATTAAAAAAAGAAAAGGGAGGAAAAAAGGACTCACTGTCCAAACTTGGCAAAACCTGAGTGGAAGCCAGTGAACCTGAGCTGGTTGGGTGAGGGGTGTGGTCTTGGAGGAGTGACTTGCCTTCATGCTCTTTCAGGCAAAGGTGAGTTCATTATCCCTCTCCAATTAATATATCGCTGACGACATCAATAGAATCAAGAAAGTTTTTTTTCTTTTTGTAATAATTTTATTTTATTTATTTATTTCTGGATTTTCTGGGTCTTCATCGCCGCGAGGGCTTTTCTCTAGTTCCGGCAAGTGGGGGCTACTCCGTAGTTGGGGTGCTCAGGCTTCCCTGTGGCGGCGTCTCTTGGTGCGAGCACACAGGCTGGAGGGCACGTGGCCTGCGGCAGTTGGGGCAGTGGGTTCAGTAGTTGAAGCTCCCAGGCTCTAGAGCACAGGCTCAGCAGTTGTGGGCCATGGGCTTAGTTACTGTGGGACAAGTGAGATCTTCCCAGATCAGAGAGTGAACCTGTGTCTTCTGCATTGGCAGGCAGATTCTTTACCACTGAGCCACCAGGGAAGCCCCCAGGAGAGGTTTTTATCTCCAAAATAAAATCCTGTGACGTGGTCTTTGGATTGGTGGTCTTGGTGGATAATTCACATCAGTCTACTAGGAAGCTCCAACACTCAGTGGTTTTCTGATATAGCTGCTAAACCTCACAGAATCCAAACTGCCCGTGTTTCATTGATGATGTTGTCGTCGTCATCATCTTAACCCAGAAGCACGATCAGACTTTACTCCCAGTAAACGAAATCTGAATATAAACTGGAGCAACGCATGGCCTGGTCTCTGCCTGGTTTCTCATTCAAAAAACAGAGCAGCAGCGTGCCTGGTTTGTCTCTCAAAGAGCTTGAGAGGAAGCCTGGTGTATTACAGTGTGTGTACAGTCACGGAGTCGCGTCCACTCTGCCACCCCGTGGGCCTTCTCTGGATTTCCCAGGCAGGAATACTGGAGTAGGTTGCTATTTCCTTCTCCAGGGTTATCCTCCCGACCCAGGGGTCAAACCCACGTCTCCTGCTTCCCCTGCATTGGCTGGTGGATTCTTTACGACTGAGCCACCTGGGAAGTGCCGTTACCCACAGCACCACAGTAAAAACCCTTCTCCTTGCCCCAGTGCTGCTCTTACGCCTCTCATTCTCTCCCTGAAATTCCCCCCAGGGACCCTCGTCTGTGTTCTCTTCCTCCCAGGAATGACCACCTCGCTTCCACTCCACTCCCAGCAGTGGGGCTGCCTTCAAGGCGGGAAGACCAGTGCCTTGTGTCTTCCTAAAGGTCCCTGGAAAACAGGGAGAAGGCAGGTGGTATCCTCTTGGAAATGTCCAGTTTTAATCTGTCTTTCTTAATTTCTCTGCTAAAATTTCTGATGGAAAAAAAAAAAACCCTCTCTTGCATCAGCTTTATCTTTTGTCTTTGGCTGTCTTTTACAATCTGTTGGTAACTAGAAGAAACAATATGGAAAAAGATGTAGTGAAGACATGCAGCAGGTTCAGGCTTTCTTTTTGTTTCAGAAATCCTGCTTTTAATGGGGCCTTCTCTGCCAGAGTCAGGATTCCGAGTCCTGCAGGCGTTAGCTGCTTAGAAGAGAAACTGTGATCTGGAGTGGTCCCACCGTCATTTCACGGGCCTCTGCATGTCCCGTCCACTCCCCAGGGATTCACTGTAGGAAAACCTTAATCAGAAAGCCAGGCAGCAGAGGGGGATGCTTGTCGCCCCACCTCCCAACGCAGAGCCATGAAATCGCCCCTGAAATACGTCCCCACCCAAGTGATTCCACCTGAAAAGTAATTGGCTGCCTCCAGCCGAGAGGCCACAAGTCAACCGCTCCGGGTCCTTCCTCCACTTCCACTGATTAAAAGCTTCCGTGGTGGGTGAGACCTTATGGAGCTTCCATAAATCCTGTCTTTGGCTGCTGGCCCCGGCTCCTTCCCGCTGGCCGGGCCATCTGTGTGAGGGTTCAGGGGGATGTGGAGGTGGAGCGGGGCTGATAACAGGGTGTGAATGCGCCCCTCATGCCCCCGGGCTCAGCAGCCCCCTGCCACAGGCTGAGTGGTCTGTATCTGGTGCTGGGTCTAGAGCATCCACGTCCTCAACCCTTGCGTCCTGTGAAAGCTGGTTTATCTTTTGTTGAAGGCTGGGCTTCTGCATTAGCATCTCCCGAGATCAGAATTCAAGGGCTGAGGGTTTATTGGGGGAAATTATCTCAGAAATCACCCCTTGGGGAGTGGCATCCTCCCCTGGCAAGGCCCTGGAGATGCCGGTGCAGCTGCAGAGGTGATCTACACAAGTTGGGGTGGAGCCAGGGTCGACTCCTGGTGGGAGTCAGTGAAGGCTGCTCCAGGGTACGGGGGTTAGGGGGCTGGAACTTGGGCTAAGCATCCCCTCATGGCTACATATGCCCCAGGGCAGGCACCTCAACCAGAACCTACCAGGTGGGTGTGTGCCTAGAGGTGCTGGAGAGGGTCACTGAAGGTGTCTAGGGCTTCCCTGGTGGCTCAGTGGTAAAGAATCCTCCTGCAATGCAGGATGACACAGGTTCAGTCCCTGGGTTGGGAAGATCCCTTGGAGGAGGAAATGGCAACCCGCTCCAGGTTTCTTGCCTGGGAAATCCCATGGACAGAGGAGCCTGGTGGGCTACAGTCCATGGGGTCGCAGAGAGTCAGACACCACTGAGTGATCACACTCATACTGAAGGTGTCTGCTTCTTCAGTGTTCTCCAGGTAAACTGTCTGAGGCTCAGAAGGTGAGGCGACTTGGCTGATGTCACACAGCTAGTCCAGGACCAGGACCATCGCTTCCAGTCCTCTGAAGCCAGCTCTCTTCCTCTGCTTCAGCTGGCCTGTGGCTTCCCCAGCGTGGGTGGGATTGCTCATTTCCATCACCTCCTCACATTAAGGCTAGGTTCCTCTGGTCCCTCCTCCTGTGGCTCTGTGCTCCAAGGCTTGGGCATCCAGGAGCAGCACTCACCCCACCTGGAAGGGAGCCCGAGCGAGGCTTTCTCTGCCAAGCTCTGCGCATCACCGGGCAGGGGACTGGATGGAGAGGCAATTGTTTGGCGTTTCAACTGCTCCCTTCAAGACATTAACAAAACATCCCTTTTATCTTAAGGTTGCCTGTGATCTTCCTTAGCGGGATCTGATAAGTTTGAAAATGACCCAGTTAGGCCTGAGGGCAGATCAAAGTGCTGTTGAACTTCACTGAGCCTCTGAGCCTGAGGTCAGCAAGGGCGGGGCTCCCCCAGCAGCACCCCAGGACCCCGGCCTGAGCAGTAGTTTCTAGATCAAGGGTGTAGGGAGGGTTGCAGCGCGGTCATGTTGGTAGTAACACCTAGAAGCTTGCCTTGAACCTTTAAATGCCATAAAACTCCTCGCCTAACATCTTTTTCAGCCTCCGTTGCCTGGAATCACCTCTCATTTCTCTGTCTTCAGCGTTCCCTCTCTGGAGTCATTTGTTCTGACTTTGCCCAGACACTGAGGGTTCACATACAAAGAAAACGAGCTCACAGCCCTTTATAGACCTACAGACTGCGGGAGAGAGGAAGCATGGCGCTGATGATGTGGGAAAGCATCTGTCATGTTTCCTGAGTGGAGCCGTTCTTTTTCCCACTCCCCCCTCTTCCAGGGAGTAATAGAACAAGAATGGAAATGAAAGCCTCTAAAAGCTGGAGCGCTTGTGACCACAGCTCACATGGCCTGCCCACTTGCAGTGTCCAGCTCTGAGCAAGATACCCACATCCATCCCCTCACTTAGCTCATGGGATCCTCTCACCCAGTCCTCCCAGCCACCCTGCCAAGCAGATCCTGTTCTCTCTTTCATTTTACGAATGAGGGAATTCACGTAAGAGATGTGACATTTGCCTGAAGTCATAGTTAGGACGTCGGGGAGCTAGGATTGGACCCCAGCGTTCTAGCTCCGAGCAGATGCCCTTAGCTGCTCTCCAAGCCAGGGCAGCAGTAGAGCAGGAGTTCACGTTTACATGGTCCTTCCTTGTAAAGTCCTGTAGCACCAGACTTGCCCGGTGGTGCTAGTGGTAAAGAATCCACCTGCCAAGGCAGGAGTCTCAGGAGATGCGGGTTTGATCCCTGGGCTGGGAAGATACCCTGGAGGAGAGCACGGCAACCCACTTCAGTATCATTGCTTGGGAAATCCCATGGACAGAGGAGCCTGGCAGGCTACCGTCCATGGTGTTGCGGAGAGTTGGACACGACTGAGTGACCGAGAACACACTTTTCTTCGTGCCAGGGTCATCTCACACTCTTCGCTGCTTTTGAACTACTGACCTGTGAGTCTCACTGTTGCTTCTGTTCGTATGTCTTGTCTCCTGGTTGAGTCCAGTTCCTTTGGTTCTGAGAACCACACCACCGCTCCTGCCATCCCCAGGTCAGGCTGGCCTGTTGCCCTTCTAAAGGAGTGTGTGCAGACAGGTAGCCCTATCTCACCCGGCTGCTACTTGGGGACCCCAGGCATTTCTCGGCAGTCACCCCAAGGACTTAGGACAGGCGCTGCAGCTTCATTCACGCCCAGTGCTCTCATCCTGTTCTGTGCACAGCGAGGTCCCCTGGGCTGCAGAGGAGGGGCTGTGCACCGCCCCGGACCCCAGGAATGTGCTCAGTCGCTTCAGTCGTGTCCGACTCTTCGTGACCCTGTGGACTGTAGCCCGCCAGGCTCCATGGGATTCTCCAGGCAAGAATTACTGGAGTGGGTTGCCATGCCCTCCTCCAGGGGATCTTCCTGACCCAGGGATTGAACCCATGTCTCTTACGTCTCCTGCGCTGGCAGGAAGGTTCTTTACCACTAGTGCCCCCTGGGAAACCCAGGCCCCAGGGCTCTTGTATAACCAGGAGCTGAGTACCCCAAATATCCTAATCTTGGCTTTTCGACTGAAGTCTCAGGGGGACTCCTCTGTTGTTGGAAGAAAAAAAGGTTTTAAATAAATTTCTACTCTCGTTTCCAATTGAAAATGCTCCTTTCTAAACTCAACAAGGCTTTTTGAGGTTCCTGTAATGGTTCCCAAGGCATACTGAGCACTTACACAAATGGGCAAGGCTCCCGTGTGTGGCTTTGCAACACATCACCTTCCGCAGTCTTCTCAGTGGTCCTAGGAGCCCGAGCTGTGATTGTGTTCAGCTTACAGATGAGGAAACTCAGGCTTGGAGAGGTTCAGACAGTGGGCCTGGCTCAGTCTGCTGATGAAAGGCAAAGCAAGTGTTTGAACCTGCCCCGGGAGCCCAGCATGTAGCGTGGTACCCATGAGCCTTTCAGATAAAAGATGATGGCGAATAAAATGGGCTGTGTCTTTAGATAGATATCTACGGGAGGAGGAGCAAGGTAGAGGGGATCAAATTTCAAGTTTAGATACGTATAAATTGCAATTTTTTAAATTGGTGAAACAAGATTTATTGTTAGGTCTTATGGAGCTTCTGGACTTTGCTCACAGAATAGCTCAGGGCTTCCTGGTCCCCGTGTTGCCTGTACACCCATACTTGGGCCTCAAGGCTGGAGCAAATTCAGGTTTGATCTTTCTGACAAGACTTCACAGGCTGTGTCCTTCCAGCAGGAGGTATCTGACGTCTGGTGGTGTCTTGTCTTGACGTGCACAGCCTTTGATGTCCAAGCCTTAGATCAATTAGCACATCAAGGCTTTCAAATTGGTGCTCTCTTAGTTCAGTCAGTTCTTTTATGTAGTAGCTCCAGTCCTTCTAGGTGGAGAGGTGTTCCCTCATTTTTCCTGTTAATTATTTTCAAATAACGACTTGGTTCCCTGGTATCTCACAAAGATGATCAGTGAGGTGTTTTTGGTTTTTTATCAATCATTTTGAACTCAGATTTAAACACATTCAGTTTGTTTTAATGTGCGGCAGATATTCTTCCTTTTGCTGTCCAGACTGTCTTATTTATGCAAATAGGAGCCTCTTCGGGTTGACCCTAAGTGCTTTTAACACATGCCTAGCAGTCTTCGGGCTTCCCAGGTGGCGCTAGTGGTAAAGAAAGTGAAAGTGAAAGTTGCTCAGTCGCGTCCGACTCTTTGTGATCCCATGGACTATAGAGTCCATGGAATTCTCCAGGCCAGAATACTGGAGTGGGTAGCCTTTCCCTTCTCCAGGGGGTCTTCCCAATCCAGGGGTCAAACCCAGGTCTCCCACATTGCAGGCAGATTCTTTACCAGCTGAGCCACAGGAGTAAAGAACCCGCCTGCCAATGCAGATGTAAGAGATGCTGGTTGGTAGTTTCCCTGATCTTTGGAATGATAGAAGGTTCCAGATTTGAATATGTTCCTTGTCCAGATGTGGGATCAGTCATTTCTCCAAGGAGTTGTAGTTCCTTTTAAGTGGAACACGGTTTCAAAGGCCAAAATATGTGTGTCAGGTAAAGTGACTCATGAATAAAACCCATCAGAGGGTGTGATCTCAGAAATGGGGTCGCTATTGTGGAACACGTGTTTAGGCTTCAGATTTCAGACTGACACTGGGAAGTCATTATACAGTCCTTCCTCCACAGCACACTCCGCTATTTCTTAAAAGTATAGTAGCAAGATGGCTGTGGGAATGCCTGTTACGGGCCAGGCACCGGTCCTGTTCTCTACTTAGAGGATCTTCTGCTTCTGATCATAGGAGCCAAGGTGATCACCCAGCTTTGTGTTATAAATAAGGAAGCTGAAGCTCAGAAAAACAAATGTGCTCAAGCTCAAACAATTAATAATTGATAGAACTAAGATTTGAAATGAAGACCTTTTTGACAACCAATTCCATCCTTCACATGTGGATGTTCTATTAAATGACAGATGAGAGGAATCCAACGCTTAGTCTGATGAACAAGTCAAATGCTTCAGGTGCATCTTGGAGTTCAATTTGGAAACAAAAAGTGCCTCTAAACTCTGGCAGCATTCCCCAGGCCAGTAATAAACTGTCCTTAAGTCCTCTCCTTGAGCAGTAAGTATACAGCCTCAGTAAGGAGCTACTATGGTAGGAATGACATTTGGATGTATGTATATTGATCCATGGGTGCCATTGACCTTCAGCTTGACGAGAGTGTGAAAGCTCATGGAGGGGGAAGTGATCTGTGAGTCAGGGAGATTCTGGGTGGGACTCTGAGTCCATTGTCTTCTCTTTAAAATAAAAAAAATTGTTTACTTATTTATGTTCAGCTGTGCTGGGTCTTCACTGCTGCACGAGGGCTTTTTCTGGTTGCAGAGAGTGGGGCATACACCCTGATTGCAGCGCTTGGGCAGCCCTTTGCGGTGGCTTCCCTTGTTGCAGAGTATGGACCCGACGTGCCTGGGCTTCAGTAGCTGAGGCTCTGGGGCTCTGGAGCAGAGGCTCGGGAGTTGTGCACACAGGCTTAGCTACGCTGCGGCCTGTGGAATCTTCCTGGACCAGGGATTGAACCCGTGTCCCCTGGCTGCCACGCCTGGTGTATGTGAGGCTCTCAGTAAATATTTGCAGAGTGCAATAAGGAAAGTATTTCATGTATTACTCTTAAAGAAATCTTCTGTGAGGGTTAAAAGGGTTGTTTGTGTTTCTTGAGAGGAGTTTTTAGGTTGATATGAGTAAAGTACTGGAGTAGGAAATGGCAACCCACTCCAGTATTTTTGTCTGGAAAATTCCATGGACAGAGGTGCCCACTGGGGCTCCATGGGGCCCCAAAGTCCATGGGGTTGCAAAGAGTCCCACTACTGAGCACCCCCCACTGACCCCCGCATTGCAAGGCAGATTCTTGCCCACTGGACCACAGGGAAGCCCGGAGCCCACTGTCTTCTTACCTGCTTGACTTAGTCCTCTGGAAGTTTCCCCTAGTTTAGTGCTCAACTCTGCACTGAAAATGATGCTTATTTTATTTTATCAGGAATTTCTGGGACATATTTAATGGGCAGGCTTTTAGGTTACCTGGTCTGTCATGCTGTCTGGGACCTGTGCCTTTGTGTGAAGACTCTTCTCACTCTTCGGATATCTTGGAGGTTCTCCCGGGTGCCACTTCAGGGACACACAGGTGCCCAGGACCAAGAACGGGTGGTGGGACTCACTGCACCTGGAGAGTGACTCGCGATGTGGCTTGGGCTGTCTCTTTGTCTCTTCTGGCCTTAGTTTGATCATCAATGATGAGGATGATAACACTTGATTTTCAAGTTCTCATACCATAAAATTTTAATTTTAGCAGCATGCCGTGTGCTATGCTCTGCTGTGTCTGGCTATTCCCAGGGTGGTGCTGAGTCCTGGAGAGTGGGTGCTGAGCACCCCCAGGGCAGAGGAGAGAGGGCAGATGAGCCCAGAAGCAATGACAGTACCAGGCCATCTGTCCCAGATGGGGTGACCCAGGGGCTGGGGACCGGTTCTAACGAGCCTCCTGGGAGAAGCCTGGGAGATGCCCAAGGGTGCCGACATCTATACTGGGAACCCACGTGTGGCAAGGAGAACACGTCCAGGCAGGAGGGCAGGGCGGCATCTTCTCTGCAGATGCGAAGGCTTGCGGCCCAGGGCCAGTGCCGCTCACTCGGGGCCTGACACTCGACGATAGTGCCTCAGGCAGGGCACGCATCTTCAGTGCAGCTCGGGAAGCCAGGTTGTAGGCTGCTCACATGTGTGGGATGGCAGACCGTGGTGTGTGTGTGTGCACGCACACACACATGTATCTGTATGTGTGCATGTGTGTGCAGGAAGGGGTACCACTGCAGCCTCAGCCATGCAGCCCACTCTGGGGAGTCTAGACGTGCCCCTTCCCCCACCCATCCCACCCAAGCAAGCAGGGCATGCAGCACAAGAATGCTGAAATGCAGGGTCCACTGCACACCAGGGCTAGAGATGGGCTAGGCGTCAGACACCCGCTGGCTGCCAGGAGGGGGCAGCACCAGTGCAGGGCAGGTGGAGAAAGTTCCAGGAGGATCCCCACACACAGCGATAGTGGGTGCATGAGAGAGGGGGTGACACTGCCTTACACATGCAGGAAGCCATTAAAAAGAATGGCATTGCCATTTGCAGCAACATTGGGTGGATCTAGAGATTGTCATAGTGAGTGAAGGAAGTCAGGCAGAGACGTAGAAGTATCATATGCCATCCTTTGTATGTGGAATCTGAAAAGAAATGATACAAATGAACTTACAGAACAGAAACTGACTCACCGGCGTGTGGTTGCCTCGGGGAAAGGATGGGAGGAAGAAGGGATAGTTAGGTTTTGGGGTGGACATGTACACACTGCTGTATTTAAAATAGATGGCCAACAAGGACCTACTGTCTAGCACAGGGAACTCTGCTCAAGGTTATGTGACAGCCTGGATGGGAGGAGTTTGGGGGAGAATGGATACATGCATATGTATGGCTGAGTCCCTTTGCTGTCCACCTGGAACTATCACAACACTGTTAATCAATTATACCCTGATACAAAAATAAAAAGTTTTGTCTTAAAAGAAGATGGGAGGGTGTTAGCTTTTCCTTAAGGACCCAGCCTTACATTTAAACAGACGTTTCACTTCCAGTTTGCTTACTTACTTGTTTGTTTGTTTCTTAGGGCCCCTCTGGACCACCAGGAGAAAAAGGTCCTCCGGTACAGTATGACTTAAATACAGGGTTGTGTCTTGATGGGAGAAATTATGCGCTAATCAAAGCCATTTGAAGTTGGAGAGGCCAGCAAAGACAGTAGTTTAAAAAACAACAACTTTAACGTTATACAGTGCAGACTCTCGAAGATACAGGCACTCACCTGTGGAATGGTGGAGTCGGGAGGAGGGTTGTCCAGTGCCCTGAGCTCCAGTGACAGCTGGGCAGACCGGCACTGCCTTTGCTTTTCGCCGCCTCTGCTTCCCTCTAGACGGACAGCTGTGGTTTCACGCATGTCATCACATTGCCAGAGGAAGTAATTTTGAATCCCAGCTTCACTGCCCCCAGCCACAGAGCCAGGAGCCAGTGAGGGTGCTCTTTTAATCTGTGAGGCAGGCGGGAAAGTCTAGGAAGATTCCTGCAGAAAGTGAGATCCGTAATTGAAAGATGATTTGGGCCGACTCCCAGTACCATCTAGAAATTGTCAGCCAGGTGGCAACGACTTTCCAATAAAAATATCTAGCAGTCACCTGAGCGCCGGCCTCCGCACTGGTCCTCTCACAGGTCAGTGTGTCCAGCCAGCGGGCTCCTGAGGCTGGTAATCGACCCTGCACCCGGAGTGAGCTCAGGCCCGTCTCACTGCAGGAGTAAGAAGGGGGCTTGCGAAGGGGGCCTGGGCAGTCAGCCTCATGGGGAAGGTTTTCCAGAGCGTTCTATCTGTGTGTTGAAGACAGCCAGTCCTCAAGCCCTGGCTGCTCTCAGGTACCTCCGTTCCATCAGATTGGTCAGTGCGCCAGGCGATTGGACAAGGAGAACCAACCCCACGCAAGGGGGCCCTTGGTTTTTGTTTTAAGTGTTGGGGGATGTCTTCTTTCTCTTCAGGGATCTCGAGGCCCGCCTGGGTTTCCCGGCCCCCAGGGACCAGCTGGCCAGGATGTAAGTAAAGGCAAGGGGTGTGGGTTGTGTCCCTGCCGACCCCCCTCCCCCTCCCCTGGCCTCCCTTGACCAGGAAACCCCGGGGGAGCTGCTTTGTGCACCGAGCCCCGCCCGCTCCCCTGGGAGCCTGTTGTGTGTTTGGCCTCTTTGTCCACCGTGGCCTCTAAGCGTGTGTTGTCTGCTTGCACTTCTTTTGCTTCTGTGTGATGCTGTCAGAACCGTGCAAGTTCCTGGCTATATCCCACACAACACCTCCTGCTGTTCTGCCCTCCTCTCTTTCAAAGTTGGTCCTTCTGCCTGTGTTTGGAAAAAGACGGCCTGAGTTGAAGATCAGATGTGTGAGTGTGTGTCCACATGTGCACACACACGTACGCACTTTCAATTTTGTGTTTGGCAAGGAGTTCTGAGAGGGGTGGCTTACTGTTCTGAATATTTGCCCTGGTTGATATATTCTGAGAAGCTCTGGGTCTTCAGCTGAGGTTGGAAGCTGTGAGTTTTTGTTGGTGCCAGTCTTCACGGTCGGGTGATCTGTTTTCTCCTGAGTTGCACTTGGCAAGATAGAGAGGTTGAGGGAGAGAGTGGGCAGAGTGGATCAGGATTATGTGCTTAACAGAGTTAATGTTCTTTCTTTCTTCTTTTAGGGTATACCAGGAAATCCAGGAGAAAGAGGGCCTCCTGGCAAACCAGTATGTGATCTAACTGTTCTGGATGAATCTTGACCATCAGGGGTTCAGCCAGAATAAAATGCAACTCGGATGGCTCAAGAAGCTTTAAGAAGGGGCTTTTTACAAAGCTGTGGGCGGAGGGAACTAATCAGAGGTGGCTGTGATGCCCAGAGATAAACACAGAAGCCAGTACCACCTTGCACCCATCTTCAGAGCCAAGAGAAAGCGGGAACGGTGGGGACGGGGCTGCCAGATGGGAGCGGAAATTGTGGGTTCAAAGCCACTGCCAGGAAACCTGGCCAGAGGCTGGGAGGGAGCAGTGCCCCCATCCCGGTTTCCCCATGTGCTTCTCTTTGGGCCAGCTCACCTGAGCGCCAGAGGCAGGTGAGTCCCTGATACCCCCAGGACTTGGAGCAGAAAGGGATGGATGGGGACCTGGGGGTGAGCAAATGGACAGGAGCCACTTCTTGTCCAGGGCTGGTTCCTCACTGGCCTGTGTCCTGACCTTTTCCTCAGTAATGTCAGTTCCTTCTGGTTTCCCCCCGTTAGAGTAGAAGCTTCCTTTCCTCTCTCACAAGGAGAGCTACAGCAGCTTGCGCAGGATGAGAGAGTCCTGAGCGTCTGGTCCCAGGCAGCATGGCCGGGCTCTCAGCTCCAGCAGGCTTCCCTCGTGTGCAGTGCATCCCCTCTGGGAACCCAGCCCCCAGATTAAGTTACCAATGCCAGAGATGCTCCGAAGGCTTAGCCAGCTAACCAGGCTACCAGTGGGCCCTCCAGGGAAGGAGCAGTGAGGATGAGTGGGTCTGGGTGGGCAGGTGGGAAGATACAGGAGAAATCAGCCCTTTGAAACCTGCTGCCTGAGAAGGAAGAGACAGTGGCAGCCACGACTGGGGAGTCCCAGGCCTCGAGACTGGTTTCAGACTGGATCTCCCCTGGGCAGAGGCTTGCCCTCAGGATGGCCGTCTGTCTGCTCTGCAAGCCCGGCCTGCTGCAAGTGTCAGTCAGGCAAAGACCCAAGACCTGGAGGCCCCTGAGGGCGTTAGCATCTGTCTCTGCCTCGTCCAGGCTGCTGGGAACAGCAGACACCTGGACGGGCACCCTGGTCTCCTAGAAGGGTCCTGAAACTTCACTAAGACCCGCCAGAAGGGTGAGTGAAAAGTCTTGCTGGAGGTTGAGGGTACTTATTCATATGCTCCTCCTCCTTCACGGAGTCAGATTTGCAGCAGCCAAATAAAGCTCACAGCATCCACCCTGATACCCAAGTGCCAGGCCCTGGTGAAGTGGGTGGAAGAGTAAGGTTCAGGCCAAAGGCTGAAGGGGTTCAAATGACCTCTGCCAGATCCAGACCTTGATACCTCTGCAGAGGGAAGTGCATCCACAGAGTCCAGCGGACAGGATGGGCTCACCTTGACGTGACTCAACTGGTTTCCGGCAGAGACTGAGAGAGCATCGGTCTCTCTTGACTACCTTTAAGTTCACAGAACACCCTCCCCCAACGTGGTCCCAGGTATTGCTGTCAGGGTCTCTGGTCTCGATAATCAGATGAGTCACGTTCTCAGGGGTCCCCAGGACCCCCTTCAGGTTCAGTGACTCACCAGAAGGGCTCCCAGAGCTCAGGAGAGCTGTTACACTCAGGATGACGGTTTATCCCAGGGAAGGAGCCCCCAAGACACGAGGCTGAGGCCTCCACGTGTCCCCTGCCCACACTCGGCTCTCCCAGAAGTTGTGTGTAATCTGAATCCATGGAGGTGACCCTGAGTGGTCTGAAATTCAGCGGGTGTTGCCATCAAGGGACTCTTACCCAGACCAGGCATGCCTCCCTGGGTGGTCTTGGTTACTCCACCATCTGCCGTCCTCCCAGAGGTCAGACTGGCCCCAGGCCCCCAGCAAGGACACTGTTAACTGCATGGCCCAAGGCCCTGGGCAAACAAAGGCACTCTTATCAGGGAGGGCATTCCAAGGACTTAGTACATCTCTCCAGAGCAGCCGGGGCCAGACCTGTCTTGGGAATGTGCAGGGTTGGGACAACCAAGGCCTCTCCTGCAGTCACCAGCCCTCCAAGGGTGGACAGTGGGCCCTGGGCGGGGTTCCCCCAGGGCTGCATCCCTAGAATCCCTGTAGCAGGAGTCCCCTGTCTACCCTCGGGTGCTCTAGAAGCAGAGCCTCTGGTGGGGATTCTTGTGCCTAGTGATTGATTAAGGTGAAACCTGTTAAGATTGAAGAAAACAGGGCATGGTGAGGGAAGAGGCGGTCAAAGCTGGGGGTTCAGCTGGAATCTAGCCTCAGCCTGATCCCACAGGGAGCTCTCGGGTGTGAGCAGCAAATAGAGCTAGCCCGTCAAGAAGCGGTTCTTACTCACCTCCACGTCAGCCCGTCGTCAGTGGCTGTGTAGCTGACGTCTCTGTGACCAGCCAGCCAGCATCCTGGCAGCAGGTGGTCAGTGCCCAGGAGGTAATGACGGCCTGGGCAGGGCACAGACTCTCTCTCTTCACCCCAGCACTTCCCTCCCATCAACAACCGACTGGCCACTGCCCCCGCACGGGCCTTGCTCCTGTGTATTCAGGCCTCTCTCTGGAGGCCCACAGAAATGGATCACAACAGGGTGTTAATTAAATTATCCCCCAGGGCACGCTGTACCTAGACGGGAAATCCACCCCTTCTTCTCTCTCTTCTAACTGATGCCCAGCCATGCTCATAGAGCTTTAACAACTCTACAGAGGGCTCAAATGACAGCAGAAAAATAGCCCCAAGAATACAAGGCCAGCAGTATAAAAATCTCCCAATTTGTAAAAGAAGGAAAAAAAAAACTCCCAATTTGGACAGTATAAATCTTGCATTATTAACTTGCCTGAAGAAAACATGCAATGTCAAAATAAAACCCCTTTCCCCTTTTAAAGTTTTACTCAATTAGCGTGTAGCATGGGTTGGCCTTCCTCCCCAGGGTCGGTCTCCGATAACTAAGGGTATTCTAGGCTTTTTCCAGCAGATGCAGCCTAGGCAAGCTTTCCCTGCAGGCGAGGGGCCCCTTCAGAACCGCCGACTCTGACTCAGCCCGACCCCAGTTTGTCTCAGGTGGTGTCCTCTTGCAACCCAGGGCAGTGATTCAGTACTTGAGCATTTCAGCTTAGGAAGCATGACGTACACCCAGCCAGTGCCAAGGTTATCCTATGTGAACTTACACAATGCTTCTGCCACTGTCTGCAGCCACAGGATGTGGCAGAAACCCCATGGAGTCAGGGAAAGTGGGGAAGCCAGGAAATTGTCTCTGTAACAGGCTAGACTGGATAAACCTGGACTCAATCAGAAGGAAGCAGCCACCACAAGTCTAATAGTGGTCCCAGGCTTCCAACATTCTGGAGGAAGCCTGCCATCTTCCCTCTGCACCGTGGGCTCTCTGGCACTCCTTGTCCACTGCGATGTGCAGAAGTGTGCAGAGCAGCACGCCAGTCTCCAGTCCTTACCTAAGAATCCCTCGTCCCTTCAGCATCTGCCTTTGTATTTCCATTTTCCTTCCCAGCTTCCTGTCCCTTGCACCCTGGGGTGAACCCAGCCTCCACTCCACTTGGGCTCTGGGCCTGCCATGGTCATAACACGCCACTTCCGAACTCACTGTGGGTTTGAGTGTGAACTCAGGGACCTGCAGACTCCTTCACACCTTCAGAGGCTTTGTAATTACTCATGATTTCTGAACTCCCCTCCTGAAGTTAGAGACTTCCAACTCATAAAGACGAATGAGGCTTAAAATGCTAGTTCACCTGGGGGAGCTGAAGGAATTGCTTTAGGTTCATACTAGATGTGAATGACAGCGGCAGCTATTACCCACCTGGAGTAAAGGACAACCCGCCCCCTTCGTCTTCCACAGTACCCATAGGACCTGCTGGTGGTGATGGAAGGGGGAGGAGGGGCCAGCAGGAGAGAGAGAGGGCCAGGAAGGCGGGGACCAGAAAGTCTGATGTTAGTTAGGACAGCTCAGAAGAGTCTGCCTGTGGTTCCCAAGCGTGGGGCGTAGACCAGGCTCTTTGTGTCCTGTGTAGACATGTCACCTGTTACAGTCACATTTTGAAGGCTGCTCGCTGCAGAAGCATGGAATATGCAGTGTGCACTTGTGTGTATGTATTTATTTATTTTTACTTTGACAGGGCCCCTCTTCAGTACTGTCTCCAGGGGACGTAAATCTCTTGGTGAAGGTAAAAACAAAAATGTGCATGCCTTTTGAGAGTTTTGACGGGGAGGCTGGCGATGTCAATGATATGGTCTTTTTTTTTTGGTCTGAGCAGAGTATAAACAACTATAACAACATTTGTTGAGAACATGCCGTGCCAGCAGTGCGCTAAAATCCACTGTCCAGCACAGAAGCCACTGGCCACATGTGTGAATTTAAACTTGTTTAACTTAATGAAAAAAAAAAAAGATTCCGGTCTTTGATCACACTAGCTACATCCTAAGTACTTACTGGCCACCTGTGGCTAGTGGCTGTCTTACTGGACAATAAGATCCGTTGTCACGGGAAATCCTTCCGGGTGGTACTATGGTTAATGCTTCACGTGCATCTCTCTTGTCTACAATTGCTCCATGAGGTTGGTACCATTATGTTCTCGTTTTGCTTGTTAGTCGCTCAGTCGTGTCAGACTCTTTGAAACCTCATGGTCTGCAACCTGCCAGGCCCCTCTGTCCATGGGATTCTCCAGGCAAGAACACTGGAGTGGGTAGCCGTTCCCTTCTCCAGGGGATTTTAAGGCTATGCTGGTGTGTTTCTGGTGCAGTCAGTTAGCACATCCGGCGATTAACCGAAAGGTTGGTGGTCTGAGCCCACCCAGGGATGTGTGTCAGCCTTTATAGGGCTTCCCTGGTGGCTCAGACAGTAAAGAATTGGCCTGCAATGCAGGAAGCCCGGGTTTGATCCCTGCATCTGGACTATCCCCTGGAGAAGGGAATGGCAACCCCCTCCAGTATTCTTGCCTGGAGAATCCCATGGACAGAGGAGCCTGGTGGGCTATAGTCCAGGGGTCGCAAAGAGTCAGATAAGACTTAGTGACTAGCTCTTTGTTTATTAGAAACCTGAGTCACCATGAGGGTCAGCGACTTTCTGGGAATAGAATCCACTCCTCAACGAGTCCAGAGACTGACTTTGGACCCCACACAGGACTGCGTCCTAGGGTTCTGAAAAGATATTCCTGGGCAGAATCCAGCAGGTTGGGTGAGGATCCTGCTGGTGCCAGGTCCAGGGCGCAGGTGCCGAGCGGTGAGTGAGCTGCTGGGCCCTTGGCCAGGTGGAGTCTGGATCTGAGCGCAGACGGAGCTCATCGTCAGAACCACAGCACCCTCTCCCCGGGGGGTGGGGGACGTGAGCTGAGAGAGCTCGGTTGAGATAGGGCGGAGAGTTGGCTGCCTGGGAGCTCGGCCAGGGACCTCGGGTCTTGAACGGAGAAGAAGGGGGACAGGCAGGACAGAGCGGGGTAAGATCCATGTTTCCAGAAGAGCGGTCCTATGGCCACACACGTGGGGGACCATTTGCTGCCTCTGTTCTCAGCCTTGGTCTGAACTTTGGGTGGAGCCCGGCCCTGCCTTTTGCGTGACCACCCCTCCCTCATCTCCTGTCTTCTAAAAACCACTTGGGAGGCATTTGAAAGCACCCGGTTCGTGCATGAGAGCAAGGGAGGAGAGCAGAAGGAGAAAGGAAATCTCAGAAGCCTGGGACTTTTCATCTCTCTACACATTGAGACGCCTTGATGGAAAACGATACATTTTACTTAAAAATGAGGAGTGGAGCAATCTTTCTTGATTTTTACTGACAAGAGGGAGTTTTTTTTTTTTTTTTTTTTTTTACAACCAGGACATGGCAAGAAATCATTATCTATTGAAGTCCTATTTAGTACAGGCTTTTTAGTCTAGGTGATTTTTCTCTAATTCTGTCCCACTGGGAAGGCGTTGGATTTGCCTCAGTTCTTGTCCCCCACCTCCCCTTAAGGATTACAGCCTCAAAGTGTCCCAGTCTTTAAGGCAGAGATAACAGGAGTGACTGCTGTGTGCTTTACAGCTGCAGCATTGAAACAGACGTTTAGTCAAATTGATACTTCTGACCTGCCAAAGGATGTAGCAGCCAGGAACTACGAGAGAATGTGAGCACCTACATTCAGGGCAGTACCTGACACTCCCTGACCTTCCAGAGCTGTGCTTTGCCTGGAAACTCTGTAGATGGAAGCCTGGCCCTCGTGGGTTTGCCCAGGTCTGCAGAGTCACTATCCTGGCTCCCTAGTTGATAATCACCCACTGCCATCTTGATGTCAGTTAAAGCCTGATGGGGTGGCTGTGGAGTGGGGGAACCCTCTCTTGCTGAGAAGGCATCTTTCGTTACAGAAAATTTGCCTCCTCCTGGTCATTGGAAGACTGCCTGAGTAGAAACTTTGTATTCTAAGAGTTCCCGTTTACTAAACTTCCATGGTTGGATCTGTGCCCGAGAGGTCCTCCTCAAGGCCTCTCCTTTAGACGATTCCCAGGATAAATATTGTTTCACCCAGTCCCTGCCAACAACCCAGTTACTGTTATCATTCAGTTGCTCAGTCGTGTCTGACTTTGTGACCCCATGGACTTGCAGCATGCCAGGCTTCCCTGTCCTTCACCATCTCCCAGAGTTAGCTCAAACACATGTCCATTGAGTCAATGATTCCATCTCATCCTCTGTCATCCCCTTCTCTTCCTGCCTTCAATCTTTGCCAGCACCAGGGTTTTTTCCAATGAGTCGGCCCTTCACGTCAGATGGCCAAAGTTTTGGAGCTTCAGCCTCAGCATCAGTCCTTCCGATGAATATTCAGGGTTTATTTCCTTTAGGATTGACTGGTTTAATCTCCTTGCTGTCCAAGGAACTCTCAAGAGTCTTCTCCAGCACCACAGTTTGAAAGCATCAGTTCTTTGGTGTGCAGCCTACTTTATAGTCCAAGTCTCACATCCATACATGACTACTGGAAAAACCATGGCTTTGACTAGATGGACCTTGGGTACTATCACCTACTGCCTTTTGCAGAGCAGGAGGTGGCAGGGATGGGCCAGACACTTGTTCAAGGTGACAGAGCTGCACGGTGGCAGAGCCAACACTCACTCCCAGTGTGACCAGTTCCAGTTCCTCATGCCCTCGACTCCTCTGCTACGTGACCTCATTTTTGCGTGTATCCAAGCTTCCTGACGACCACCTGATGCAGGACAGGCAGGTAGTGAGTTCCTTGGCTGTCAGCTCGAGGTTTGAGGTATAGGCTACACGCTTGGCATGAACGTGCACTGAAGGTTCAGGAATCCAGCAGAAGTTCGTGTGAGATGATCTGGAGATGATTTCTGTGCCTGGCAAGAGACCGCAGCATCCCTCCAGGGTTATGCAGTTTTGAGCGCTTGCTTAGTCTGCTGTCCTGCACCAAATACAATGACACAGGGTTTGCTGAAAATGTCTCAGGAAATAGGAAGGGGATGGAGACAAAGAGGAGTCTGCATTTACACACTGGAGCTTGCAACATGCTAGATGCTTCATATGTATTAAAATTTGCACTCTCTCCCAAGTAGGAGAAAGAGCCTTGTTAACAGATATGGAAGTGGACTCAAAGGAACTAAAGTGGCTTGCCTGAGATGACTCAGTTAAGTGGAAGAGTTGGGAGCAGAATTGATGAGCAGGGTCATCTCTCTGATCTGCCAGTGGGACAAAGGGAGGAAAATCACAGCTGAAACCACAGGGATGTACATGGCAGCTGAAACTCCTGTGTTCTCGCCATGTATTTCTCCCCAGAATCTGAGGTTCTCATCTCACAGATAGGGAGACTGAGGCTTGGAAAGGTGTAGCCGTGAACCCCAAGTGGGCAGAGGCTTCACTGTGGTCTGGGCAAGCCTGTCCAGCTGGACACAGAACTCTGGCTGGTGATGGGGAGGGAGAAAATTCCACCTGTGGGTCCTCTTGAGTTCTGTGATGGGACTAAAAATTGACACAAGGCATTAACAGGAGCAGAATAAGCTTTAATTTGTGCACATGGAGGTCTCCTAGAAATGAGACCTAAAAAGTGGCCAAACAGGCAGCTTTCATACTTTGTAGGTAAAGACATAAGACATTTGTGAGGAATTGACAGGGCAAAGAAACATAGGCTCTGGGTGCTTAATTAGTGAAGACTTTAAGCAGAGCTTGGGTTCAGGGTAGTAAATTAAAACTGAAGATTTATACAGGCTTCTTGGCCCTGAAATCCCTGTTTCTGGGGATAAAGGTGTCCTCCCACCTCCAGCTGCAGGGAGGGCCCCTTTCACGTGAGAGGTTTATTTCCTGTATTTTGGTTTATTTCCTGTTTTAGGGAAGACAGAAGTATCAATGTCAGTCTTACACTGACCATTTCTTAAGTAACTTTAATTCACAGTAGTTAATATGCCACTGAGATGTGTTTGGGGGCAGTCTGCCTGGGTCCCAGTGCTAGCATCCACATGACTGAGGTGTCCCAGGTCCAGGGGCTGGGGTCCCACGGGCACAGAGGCAAAGGGAGGCTTGGTGGGAGAGCGGGTCGGGGGCTGGTCTTGCCCCGCGCACTGGATTCCAGGACCGGGTCTGTATGTTAAGTCCAGCCCCCTCTCTAGCAAGTCTGGGGGCTGCCCTGGCCATCAGGGAACAATGCTCACAGGATGTGTGACTATGACATGCTCAGGCTGACTTAACCATGCCAGAAATCAACAAGAAATGAGAAAACAGTGAGATCTTGTCTTAGATGTGATCACTTTCTCCTGTGGATCCCACTGTACCTCCAAGTCCAAAAATTCTTAGTGTCTGGAAGTCCTACTGCAACCAGCCTAGCTCTGCTTCCATGCATCCCGTGTCTGGGGTTGCCCTATTTCACAGATATATCCTATTGTAAGCAACTATAGAGACTGTCTAGGAATAGAAGAGTTTCTCCCTAGCCTGCCACCATTCCAAACACCAGCAACTAAAGACAGTGCCCTTCAGCTCACCTCATTTGCCATTTCTTCACATACCCAACATTTCGTTCCCCTTAACATTTCAACCAGCTTCTGGGAGGTGGCCCTAGGCGTGTGAAGGTCAATTGGTGGTGGTTGATTGGGTCGGCTGGGCCCCTCACGGAGCTCATGCTCTGTGGAAGATTATTTGCTATAAATCAGACATGCAGAGATAAAGCAACTCTACTTCTGTTCTCGAAGAGCTCACACATTTTTTTTTTTTTTTGCTTGATGGGGACGGCATGGAGCTATAAAGAGACCACTCTATAGTGAGACAGGTGCTTCTGTAGCAGGAGGTTCTCAGGGGCAGAAGCATACCCCCAGTGTGAAGCAATCAGGAGTGCTTCTTGGAGTAGGACACCTCTAAAGAAACATCAAAGATTGAGTAGGCGTGAGCACCTGAAAGGAAGGTGGACTGCTCAGAGATGCTTTTTGTTGATGAAAGCCTGTCCATCCTGAATTAGAGATCAAGATGAGTGCCAGGCCACCTGAGACATCACCCACTGTGAACGTGAGCAAGTCTTGGCCCGTCTCTCCAGTGGAGCAGCCCAAGGCCCGAGTTAGCACATTTGCTTGGGTCAGTTGGTGCCATGGATCCGTGAGCTCTTCAAGACAGCTGTTTACTGTGGTCTCGAAGCAGAAGAGCGCCGTGCCCAACAGCGAGGGAGCCGCTGGCTGAGTATGTGAATTCATATCAAAGCCGAACGCTCTGGAAATGATCTGGCACTGTTCCGAGAGCCATGCTTGTTTTACTTTATTTAACCTTTATCACAAGGAGGGAATCGGGGAGGAAGACAGGATTAGAGTGAAGGCGTGGAAGGAACACCGTGGTAAAGAATCCGCCTACAATGCAAGAGATGCAGGAGGTGTGGGCTGGATCCCTGGGTCAGGAAGGTCCCCTGGAGGGAGACATGGTGACCCACTCCAGTATGCTCGCCTGGGAAATTCCACGGACAGAGGAGCCTGGCGGTCTACAGTCGATGGGGTCACAAAGACTCGGACATGACTGAGCACAACGACAGCACAAGGAAGGAGCAGTCCAAGATGCTGGGGTGTGAGTTGGACAGAGTGTGGTCAGGCCAGTGAATTTCATTTGGGGTTTACTGTGCTCCAAACTGTAAGACCTGGGGATGACACAGACAAGCTCGAGAATTGGTTCCCTGGGCTTTAAATTCACTCCAGGGACAGAACTCACCTGCCTCAGAGCCGAGGAGCAAAGCTCCATTCCAGAGAGCCTTGATTAAATACCTACTTCGGACTGAGAAGGGCTTCCCTTGTGGCTCAGCTGCTAAAGAATCCGCGTGCAATGCAGGAGACCTGGGTTTGATCCCTGGGTTGGGAAGATACTCCACTCCAGTATTCTGCCATGGAGAATTCCAGTGTATAGTGGAATTCCAGACTGTATAGTGCTTGGGGTTGCAACGAGTCAGACACGACTGAGTGAGTTTCCCTTGGACTAAGAAGAATGCCAGGCGATACTTGGTGTGTGTTACAGTGAGCAAGACCTCGGGGAGGGGGGTTGCCTCTTGCATTCTTTATTTTGCTTCTTTGTTCAGAAACCACTTAGGTAAACCTGTGAGACAGAGAATTCAGCCTCCAGCATTGTTTTGTCTCTGGCTTTAGGGACAAAGCATGCTGTTTCTTACAGTACTAAATGCTTGCTTTAAATCTGTACTGTGAATATTTTTAGATGTTCACAGACATCGGTACATGTGCTTTTGACGTCTTGGTCTTGGGCTACACTTCAGCCATTGGCCGGAAGTAGGGAGACGTGCGGTAATAATACAGATATATTAATGCTGAAACCTAGTTTAAGAACGAGAGAGAAAAACATGAAGTTTGACATAGGCTGTGTGGGTAATGACTCCATCTACCCGTTTGCTTTTTCATCATTTGCTGGCTTCCTCCTGTCTGGAGGGGTTGGAGCTATGGGTCACCTTTTGTTTTACAAGTAACTGTATTATCATGTTACTCTTTCTCTCAGGACGTGTGCAATGACTGTCCCCCGGGTCCCCCAGGCCTCCCTGGTCTTCCAGGTTTTAAAGGGGACAAAGGTCTCCCAGGAAAGCCAGGGAGAGAAGGCACAGAAGGGAAAAAGGTAGGAACAAAAGAGGAGATTTCGTTTTTATCATTGGGACAAAGTGAATCATCTTGGAGACGCCAGCACTGTCTCTCTGGTACCCGTTGGGAGGCGAGGATCATTGGGGTCACCTTGGGGACTGGTTCCTGCACCATTTACCACTTTGGGGGTGGGTTATACCCTTGAATCACAGCCACACACCTTATCACCGCCTGCCTTTGCTCAGACACTCTGAGGGGCAGGCGGGGACCTGGGAATCCCATGGGAAATGAGTGAATGATATGGAAGTGGACATCTTGCTGACAATGCCGTATGTCGGGTCCAGACACTTATTCCTGCTGTTTTTTCTTTTTTTCTCCCCGTTCTTCCTGCTGCAGGGGGATGCTGGGCCCAGAGGCCTCCCAGGGCCCCCAGGAATAGCTGGACCTCAGGTCAGTGAACCGTCATAAAACTCACGTGTATCTGTTCTCATCTCACTGGTTAGCCTAAGTTTGAGGAAGAGTGATGCCCAGTGTAACGAGATCATGGTTTTAAAATCAGAAAACCCACATTCAAGGTCTCTCCTTTGCTCTGGCTGTCTCAGTGACCTTGGAAATGGGCACTTGAACTTGTTGAGTCTCAGATTGCTCATCTACAAATACCTGAGTGGTTGGAAGTACAGATGAGCTACTGGATAGGAACGTGTAGTGATGTTATGACGTGAACTTTGGGGTCAGACAACTCTGAATTCTAGTTGAGTCATTGTTGCTGTGTGACCTTAGGCAAAATCTTTGACCTCTCTGGGCCTCAATTTCTCCAACCACTAATGATGTGAATAAAAACAACTGCAGAGAGAAGTGAGAGTTGAACATATTGTACAGATAAAGAACTTAGCACTCGATAAAAGGATTATTAGGGTGCTTGCTTCTGCAGCACATACACTAAAATTGCAATGATACAGAGAAGATTAGCCTGGCCCCTGTGTAAGGATGACATGCAAGG
Organism: Bos taurus; assembly: GCF_002263795.3. Taxonomy (NCBI): domain Eukaryota; kingdom Metazoa; phylum Chordata; class Mammalia; order Artiodactyla; family Bovidae; genus Bos; species Bos taurus. The sequence goes on from NC_037341.1 coordinate 4,273,994, forward strand.
TCGTGAAGCATTCCGTATTTTTAGATGTATGGAAAGAGTAACATGGAAACTTACATTGCCATATGTAAAATAGACAGCCAACAGGAATTTGCTGTATGGCTCGGGAAACTCAACCAGGGGCTCTGTATCAACCTAGAGGTGTGGGATGGGGAGGGAGATGGGAGGGAGGTTCAAAAGGGAGGGGGTATATGTATACTGATGGCTGATTCATGTCGAGGTTTGACAGAAAACAGGAAAATTCTGCAAAGAAATTATCATTCAATAAAAAATAATTTTAAAAAAGAGTGTTATTAGGAAAGTGCTATAGAAATGCAGTGGGCATCATTCACTGTGCTGTGAATGATGAGACACCTGTCTGGAACAGGCAGCATGGCTCTATAGGTTCACGGAGCTCAGAGGCTGGCATGGGAGAGGGGAGCTGGGCGCGCAGCTGCGGAACAGGCAGGCTTCGGGGCTGCGGCTCTCAGGCCCTCGGTCAGGACAGTGTTCAGCACTCAGGGGGAGAGAGTGTGTAGGCTGGGAGAGTGTGTAGGCAGGGAGTGGACATCCACGCTGCCCTGGGGGGCTTTCTCTGCCCCGCCGCCTTGTCAACTCTGTGCTGCTGTGACCTCTGCACATCGCTCTATCCCTAACGCGTGTTCAGGGACACGTGTGTCACTATGTCACCGTGTTTCTCTGGGACTCGGTATGGCTCCTCTGATGGGGGTTGCAGCATGAAATTGTCAGTGGGAGAGAGACCACAGGAGCAAGACCCTTGGGGTGGGAATACGGTCTCGGCAACGGCCCTGGGCTGGCTTTTTGCCTCCCGGCCCTTCCCGTTCCTCCTGGTGAACGAGGGGCTGTGAGGGCAGAGACCCTCCGGGCTTCTGACCCTGATGACTGCTCAACGATGCTCCCACCTGCGCCTGGCACATTGTAAGCCCTCTGTCAGTGCCTGGGCCAAGACTGAGGTGAGACCTGGGCAAAGGTGTAACCAAGCTAAATGAGACTCTAATGCAGTATTGTGAAACGTTTAAAATGAATGAAGTAGATCCATGAGGAACAAAATACAGAAATGTTAAGTCAAGATGAGACCCAGCCTACACGAGACCCTCGTTTTCCTTCTACACAGCTCAGTCGTGTCCCCTTGTCTCATGGTAATTTCTGCTCCTTCGGAGCCCTGTGGATCACAATAAACTGTGGAAAATTCTGAAAGAGATGGGAATACCAGACCATCTGATCTGCCTCTTGAGAAATTTGTATGCAGGTCAGGAAGCAACAGTTAGAACTGGACATGGAACAGCAGACTGGTTCCAAATAGGAAAAGGAGTTCGTCAAGGCTGTATATTGTCACCCTGTTTATTTAACTTATATGCAGAGTACATCATGAGAAATGCTGGACTGGAAGAAACACAAACTGGAATCAAGATTGCCGGGAGAAATATCAATAACCTCAGATATGCAGATGACACCACCCTTATGGCAGAAAGTGAAGAGGAACTCAAAAGCCTCTTGATGAAAGTCAAAGTGGAGAGTGAAAAAGTTGGCTTAAAGCTCAACATTCAGAAAATGAAGATCATGGCATCCGGTCCCACTACTTCATGGGAAATAGATGGGGAAACAGTGGAAACAGTGTCAGACTTTCTTTTTCTGGGCTCCAAAATCACTGCAGATGGTGACTGCAGCCATGAAATTAAAAGATGCTTACTCCTTGGAAGGAAAGTTATGACCAACCTAGATAGCATATTCAAAAGCAGAGACATTACTTTGCCAACAAAGGTTCGTCTAGTCAAGACTATGGTTTTTCTTGTGGTCGTGTATGGATGTGAGAGTTGGACTGTGAAGAAGGCTGAGCGCCGAAGAATTGATGCTTTTGAACTGTGGTGCTGGAGAAGACTCTTGAGAGTCCCTTGGACTGCAAGGAGATCCAACCAGTCCATTCTGAAGGAGATCAGCCCTGGGATTTTGGAAGGAATGATGCTAAAGCTGAAACTCCAGTACTTTGGCCACCTCATGGGAAGAGTTGACTCATTGGAAAAGACTCTGATGCTGGGAGGGATTGGGGGCAGGAGGAGAAGGGGACGACAGAGGATGAGATGGCTGGGTGGCATCCCTGACTTGATGGACGTGAGTCTGAGTGAACTCCAGGAGTTGGTGATGGACAGGGAGGCCTGGCATGCTGCGATTCATGGGGTCGCAAAGAGTCGGACATGACTGAGCAACTGATCTGATCTGATCTGATCTGGAGCCCTGTGTTTATTTCCATTTTCATATTTTGTTCATCTTGTATTATTTTGCATTAATTTTTTATTAGAAAAGAAAAATATTTTTAATCACTTAAAAATTTACCACTTAAAACATATAGTACGATTTTCTTTTAACTTAAATACAGACATATTCAGAAGTTCTCAAGTAGGAAGGGATATAGATTTATACTGAATAGGTGATGAAATTCTTCATTTTTCATTAACTTTGACTTTTAAAAATATGTCATTGACATATTCTTTATGTCCGATCTGAGGTTTATGGGGCCCCTGGGTGAGTGGTCACTTGCCTCACCCTAGGCACAGCCCTGAAAGATGGGGTTGGAGCCATTATATTTGTTATTAAAAGGTAAGGAGGCAAAGAAAAATACTGAGGTGTGACACCAACTGGGAGCCTGTGGGGTATCAGGATGGAAAACAGCAGGTGTCCCAGGCCCCGGCCGGCAGGTTAAAACAACTCCTGTTTGTTGTGCAGAGATTTTGAAGTTTTACAGGGTTTTGACAAAACCAAGACTCCTGCTTCGGGAACTGAAGACATCAGGTCTCAGTGTAGATAGAACTGGAGGTTCTGCCCTGGGGAAGTGTTAGGCTAAGAGACACCAGCACAGCTGAGCATCCTCTCTGCTATTTCCTGAGGATTCCCCTTTTCTGGGGTCATAAGTGGCGGCTAAACTCCTTGCTTGAAGGATTCTGCAGGTGGGTCGTTTCAGCTGAGCCTCAGTATACGACCTTTGCTGTCAGCTTGCCAGCTTCTGGGTGCTACCTCTGCCACACGATAACCTTTATTCAGAGAAAGGAAAGCAGATCAATTAAACAGATAAGGCGTTCCTTCCACTAAGGAGGAATTGTTTTCTCAATCAGCCCAACCGCTCCTGAAGTGCTGCTGTCTTGGGACAGTGACTCTGCCTTTGTTCTGTTATAATTGCCTTCAAGGGAGGGTTTGTTCCTTTTCAGAGTCGGAGAAAGTCAAAGAAAGCTTCCATCCAGGAAAAGAACAGAAATCAGTGCTGCTTCTGAAAGACAGGGTGTTTTGTTTCTCTACTTGGGAGTCTGCGGTGGCCTTGTTCTCAGGGTCACCCTGCACAGTGAGATCTCAGGGAGCTGCAGGAGACGTTATACCTAGTGTATTAAGGACCAAAGACCAGTTTACCTGCTTTATAATGTCATCTCCTATGATGGTGAGCATCATCCTTGGATAGTGTTCTACTTTACATATTAGAAAACTAAGGTCTAGCAAGGTTAAATGCCAATCTTACAAAACTACTACAAAACTAGTAGGTCAAAGTGAATCCTTGAAGTCCAGGTCCTAGACCCCCACTAGGTAGTATGCTGTTACGCGTCCAGGAGGGGCTTCCCTTGTGGCTCAGCAGTAAAGAATCCATCTGCAAAGCAGGAGACGCAGGTTTGATCCCTGGGTCGGGAAGATCCCCTGGAAAAGGACATGGCAACCCACTCCAGTATTCTCATCTGGAATATCCCATGGATAGAGGAGGAGCCTGGCGGGCTGCAGTGTACGGGATCCCAGGAGTTAGACACAACTTAGTGACTAAACCCAGTAATGCTATCACCAACACCAGCGCCAAGGAAAGCGCCCAAGAAGACTCAACGCTTCTATCTATTGATTCACTGCCCCTGGTACTGACTCTTAATAGCTTTCCCTTTCTCACCAACTGTGGCTGGGAAGATGAATCGCACTTGTTCAGTCGCCCAGTCATGTCCAGCTCTTTGCAACCTCATGGACTGCAGCATGGCAGGCCTCCCTGTCCCTCACCGTATCCTGGAGCTTGCCCAAGATCAAGTCCATTGCATCGGTGATGCCATCCAGCCATCTTATCCTCTAACCTGCTCTTCTCCTTCTGCCCTCAGTCTTTCCCAGGATCAGGGACTTTCCCAATGAGTCAGCTGTTTGCATCCAGAGACCAAAACACTGGAGCACCAGCATAGGTCTTTCCAATGAGTATTCAGCATTGATTTCCTTTAATATTGACTGGTTTATCTTGCCTGGGCACCCACAGGCTTGCCTTGGTTTTTGGCTCCAAACTCAAGTGTGTCTCTGTGCTCTTCACTCAACCCATGCCTCTCTCTAGAAAACAAAACAGAGGGCTGTTTCATTTCCTTTCTGTTGAACTTGGCTTATCAAACAAGATCTCTGTCAGACTTGCGGACCTCATGATTAATTTCTAAATTGAAAACGCTGCCCACAGTGGGGTATTTGTGGTCATTGTTAGTGTCTTTTTATAACCAGAGGCTCTAGGTATTCAGTGGTCACAGGCTTCATCAGGAAGGTTTGATTGTGACTGTGATCTAACATCTGGGGACTCAGGCTTCCCGAGACTTTTCCTGCTTATTTGCAGCTGCCGTCTCTGGATCTTGGGTCTGGGGAGGTGAATGACACCGTCAGCTCCACAGCTTCATTCTGGAGCTTTCAGACTGCGTAAGATACTGACTAAGGAGAGGAAGCTGAAAACTGGCTCCCATTATGATCACCATCTATGCAGAAGAAGAAGAAGCGAGATTGTCATCAGACCATGACTTTCTAATGAGGCAGATGTAAAAGCCCCTTTGAGTTTGGAAATGCTGATTATTCTGTCCTTCGTGAAAAACATGGTTTTCTTCTTGTCCACATGTCCACACATCATGTAATGGGAACTGCAGGCACTGGGGATGCTAGGTGAGTAGAAGATCTCATTAGAGGTTCTGGACAATTCTGGGAGGTGGGAGATAAAACCTCTTTTGCTGTTATTAGAACTGCCAGAAAAGGCCCTGGGATCCCATTCTTCCCAGAAGACAACCCAGAGCCATTTAGTCCAAGCTCTCCTCAGGAGAAGTCTCTATTCACCCACGGCTGCCTCAGTCCTGAGAGATTCCCACCAGGCATGCCCTTAAACAGCTCCCTTCCAAGTCAGGAGGGATAGTGTTAGGTCAGATATGGGCCATGTCTTCTAGGGCCTGATGTGTTGGAGAAGAAAGATCTAGAAGGTGATGACTCTAAGCAAAATCAGACTGGGGCCAAGGCTATCGAGAGCAGTGAGTGGTCAGTGGTTCCCCAGCCTGGTTCTGCCTCTTATTAGCTGGGTGAATTGCACTGACTGATCATAAGACTTGGGGAACTGGGGCTTTTCTGAAGCAGGGGTCCCTAATCTGTAAAAGAAGGACCACATGGCTCATCTCACAGAGAGGACATGAGGATTAAACAAGGAAACATTTACAAAGCACCAGGCATGGTGCCCAGCACATAGGTAGGAAGTGCTGGATGCATGTGACTGTGGATGGTCCTCCTTACCGTTCCTTCTTCTGAGTTAATAACAACTCTGACAGATTGCCAGGAGGAGAGTTAAATGATTTTAAGGAAAATAATGGCACGGGGCAGAGGTGAAGGCTACCTGGAGGAGGAGGTAGGATTTTTTTTAACATTTATTTATTTATTCAGGTCTCAGTTGCAGCACTAGGATCTCGCTGTGTCGTGTGGGACCTTTCGTTGCGGCGTACAGACTCTCAGAGTTGTGGTGCAGGCTCCGTGCTTGTGGCAGTCTGACTTAGTTGCCCCTCGGCATGTGGGATCTTAGTTCCCCGGCCAGGGATCGAACCCGATTCCCCTGCATTGCAAGGTGGATTCCTAACCACTGAACCACCAGGGAAGTCCCAAGAAGTAGGATTTTACTTGCATTGACAGGCATTCTTGGGGAAAGGTTTTCTAAGCAGAGAAACAGCACACAAATTTTCAGGGACAAAATTTCTGAGAATAGCAGACGCTTACTAATTTGAGAAAATTTAGGCCATGCTCTCAAAAATTTGTAAAATCCCAGAGAGAATTATCTGCTTGATGGATTCCCAAAACCTAACATCCTTAGAGCAGCCTCTGCTATGAATATAACCTCTAAATAGTTGTTGTATTATGTACTTAGTACATGATGGCATGGGGGAAATATATTTAAAAACCAAACAGAATCTTCTCCCAAACCAGAAGGTAGAACTGAAATAATTATTTTTTTTGCACAAGCATTAAACCAGAATATTATGGGTACCACAGGCAATTCTGCCAAGAGCTTGTAAAGACAAAGAAACCTCACCTTTTCTACGGTCAGGCAGCTGTGACTGATGACGTGTGTGTCCTCAGGGTGAATAGTAATTAGTCCTCACGTAAAAGGCCCACATAGTACTGTTTGTCACGTTCATCCTAATTCACCTGGTAATTGGACTAATCGTCTGCTTTAGTGAATTAACTTCAGACAAAATCAAAACAAACTGCTCACATTTTTTGCCTGGAGGTAGTTCTGCAGCTTGGAAAAAAGGACCCAGAAGTTAGGCTCCTAGTTTCCTACAGCATCTGGCTGATGGGGTTTTATTTCCCTTGTTGATTAAATTTCAAAGAGATGTTCCCAGATGCTTGAGAAATATTTTGCTCGGTCCTTTTTGTTGTTGTTTAGTCGCTAAATTGTTTCTGACTCTTCCATGACCTCATGGACTATAGCCCACCAGGCTCCTCTGTCCATGGGGGACTTCTCAGGTGAGAATAGTGAAGTGGGTTACCATTTCCTTCTCCAGGGGATCTTCCCAACCCAGGAATCAAACCCATGTCTCCTGCCCTGGCAGGCAGATTCTTTACCACTGCACCACCTAGGAAGGCCATTCCTGGGTCCTGCTGCTGCTGCTGCTGCTGCTAAGTCACTTCAGTTGTGTCCGACTCTGTAAGACCCCATAGACAGCAGCCCACCAGGCTCTCCTGTCCCTGGGATTCTCCAGGCAAGAACACTGGAGTGGGTTGCCATTTCCTTCTCCAATGCATAAAAGTAAAAAGTGAAAGTGAAGTCGCTCAGTCGTGTCTGACTCGAGTGACCCCATGGACCACAGCCTACCAGGCTCCTCTGCCCATGGGATTTTCCAGGCAAGAGTACTGGAGTGGAGTGCCATTGCCTTCTCCGATTCCTGGGTCCTAGAACCAGCAAAAGGCTTGCTGACCTTTGAAAAGGATTGATATCCATTTCCAAGAGACAGAGAAAGAACTCACAGTGTCACGTTTTCTAAAGGCAGTGCTCTGATATAAGGGCTTGTGGTACGAGTTTCTTCTGTCCATTTCAACAGGAAAAGCGAAGCCCTTTCATTGCATCCTCAGTAAACATCTACTGCAGAAAGCAAAGTTTGCAGAATAGCAAACTAGTAATGTTCCTGGACGCAGAATCCAGGACAGCGGCTTGTTTCTTGGTTTGTTTTGTTTCCAATCTGTTTTTTCTTGATGGCTTTATTCTTAGTGTGTTGAAAGGTTCTGAGAACATGGTTAGCATAATCAGTCAGGCTTCCAGACTAAATATCTAGTGCTCTTGACATTATGAAACCAGCGGGACAAAGCATCGTGACCTAAAAACATAACCAGGAAATTAACTTGATTAGGAGGAGAAAGTTTGGACACAGATCTGGATTCAGTTCAGTTCAGTCGCTCAGTCGTGTCCAACTCTGTGACCCCATGAATCGCAGCACGCCAGGCCTCCCTGTCCATCACCAACTCCCGGAGTTCATCCAGACTCAAGTCCATCGAGTCAGTGATGCCATCCAGCCATCTCATCCTCTGTCGTCCCCTTCTCCCCCTGCCCCCAATCCCTCCCAGCATCAGAGTCTTTTCCAATGACTCAACTCTTCCCATGAGGTGGCCAAAGTACTGGAGTTTCAGCGTCAGCATCATTCCTTCCAAAGAAATCCCAGGGCTGATCTCCTTCAGAATGGACTGGTTGGATCTCCTTGCAGTCCAAGGGACTCTCAAGAGTCTTCTCCAGCACCACAGTTCAAAAGCATCAATTCTTCGGTGCTCAGCTTTCTTTATAGTCCAACTCTCACATCCATACATGACCACTGGAAAAACCAAAGCCTTGACTAGACAGACCTTTGTTGGCAAAGTAATGTCTCTGCTTCTGAATATGCTATCTAGGTTGGTCATAACTTTCCTTCCAAGGAGTAAGCATCTTTTAATTTCATGGCTGCAGTCACCATCTGCAGTGATTTTGGAGCCCAGAAAAAGAAAGTCTGACACTGTTTCCACTGTTTCCCCATCTATTTACCATGAAGTGATGGGACTAGATGCCATGATCTTCGTTTTCTGAATGTTGAGCTCTAAGCCAACTTTTTCACTCTCCACTTTGACATTCATCAAGAGGCTTTTGAGTTCCTCTTCACTTTCTGCCATAAGGGTGGTGTCATCTGCATATCTGAGGTTATTGATACTTCTCCTGGCAATCTTGATTCCAGTTTGTGTTTCTTCCAGTCCAGTGTTTCTCATGATGTACTCTGCATAGAAGTTAAATAAGCAGGGTGACAATATACAGCCTTGACGAACTCCTTTTCCTATTTGGAACCAGTCTGTTGTTCCATGTCCAGTTCTAACTGTTGCTTCCTGACCTGCATATAGATTTCTCAAGAGGCAGATCAGGTGGTCTGGTATTCCCATCTCTTTCAGAATTTTCCACAGTTTATTGTGATCCACACAGTCAAAGGCTTTGGCATAGTCAATAAAGCAGAAATAGATGTTTTTCTGGAACTCTCTTGCTTTTTCCATGATCCAGCAGATGTTGGCAATTTGATCTCTGGTTCCTCTGCCTTTTCTAAAACCAGCTTGAACATCTGGAAGTTCACAGTTCACATATTGCTGAAGCCTGGCTTGGAGAATTTTGAGCATTACTTTACTAGCGTGTGAGATGAATGCAATTGTGCGGTAGTCTGAGCATTCTTTGGCATTGCCTTTCTTTGGGATTGGAATGAAAACTGACCTTTTCCAGTCCTGTGGCCACTGCTGAGTTTTCCAAATTTGCTGACATATTGAGTGCAGCACTTTCACAGCATCATCTTTCAGGATTTGAAATAGCTCAACTGGAATTTCCTCACCTCCACTAGGTGACAAATACTATGATTATTTTTTTTTTCCAGCTGTGTGGCCTCAGGTGAATGGCTTAACCTCTCTGGTCTTCAGGACTCTTATCTTTATGCTCTGATAATAGCCCCCTACTTCACTGAGTAGTTTTCCTGGCTGAATGAGAGAATGTGGACACATCGATTGCTCTTTTGCATTAGCTCAGGATATAAACAAAGAAATACATGAAGTGGAACCTCATGTGGACTCTGGCAGAGTGCCCAGCTGAGCAGGGGCTCTGTAAATGTCAGCGCTCTTTTTTGAAAGGAAGTGAGTCAGGCTTGGGGGGTGGCTATGTGTGCTTTGATCCCCAGCTGCAGTGGAGAAGGAGACAGACAACCGTGGAGATCCTTGAGCCGCTGACATTTTAGTTGTTGCGGGATGAGGGTTGAAGCCACTCTAAGCCCAGACTGAGGATGGGAATTGAAAGGAAACCATTTACTTTTAAGGCGGTCATCCTTAAAGTCAGAGAAGCAGTGTGCTAGTCTGTGACTTCTTTTCATTGAGATTAGGAAGTGGCCTGCAGACAGTGTGCTGGCTTTAATGATCTTAAAAGAATAGACGTAATTGCACGCAAAAATGTTGCAACAAATGCTCTTCCCCTCGGAACCTATTTTTTTTTCCTGCACACAAAAGCATTTGGCACTTTACAGATGCTGGAGCACCTAACCCTCCCAATATACCACAGAGAGGAGGAGGCTAGGGTGTTATTGGGTAATTATTGTCATCGACGAACTGCTGGTGTGGTTCAGTGTCTGGATGGAAAGAGGGCTGGGCGTGATGTTTCAGTGAGAGAATTGTAGGGTTTGGGAGTCTGGAGGGACCCTCGGAGATAGGTCTGCCACCCACCACCTCTGCTCCTTCATCTACTGAATGAACAAACAGGGCAAACAAGGAACACGAACTTTCAAAGGTGCAAAGGTAAGGGAAGACAGGCTTGGAACCACAGCCAAGACTGAGTCATTGCCAACAGCTTTTAATGCATAATGCATTCTTTCAAAGAAACTACCGTGTTTTTGTTTAATAACATTTTACCGGAATACACTTGTTAACCCGCTAAGCCTAAGTAGGTGACAGTTAAGAGAGAGTGGAAGCTTTGAATGGTACTTTCAGGATTCGTTTGTAGGACTGTATTTTTGGTAGCTTGTATGCTGTGTCTTGGTGACCAGATAATGAAGACGATGGTGATGTGAAGGAGGAGGGGGATAGAGGTGCTAGTCGTGAGTGATGTAGCGATGGTGCTGATGATGACGGCAATGAAGATGACGATGGTATAGCTGATGAAGAGGATGAGGATGAGAGTGGTGCGGGTACTGATCATGGTGAGGGAGGAGGAGGAGGAATAAAAAGATGATAGTGATGGTGCTGGGCAAAAGGATGACAGTAACGGTGGTGGTGGTGATGGGATAAGAGGAGGAGAAGGATAGTGGTTGTCATGGTGATGCCACAGTGACAGCAACAGTGATGGTGACAGTGACCTTGGTGACAATGACCTTGGTGATGGGACAGTGAGACTAGTGAGACCACTGAAGCCGTCACTGGTCCAGGCGCTTTATGGATTTTCGGCCATTTCTTCCTCACAGCAACCCCACGACAAAGAGTCTACTGTTATCATTCCCGTTTTTTAAGTAGGAAGCAGAAGAGTTGAAACACCTTGACCAGTGACACACAATTAGTAAATGACAAAATCAGGATTCCAACACAGAATAGTAAAAATAATTATAAGCTCTTAACTATATTTTGAGCTCCATGCTAAGTATTTCCCATGTATTATTTTATTTCATTCTCCCAGCATTTCAGGAGGTGGGCAATCATTATTCTCTTCATTTTGTCGATTAAAAATGCCCCACAACTTGGGCTTTAAATGACCTGCTCAAGGTCATGTAGCTACTTGGGCCCCCAGCACAAACCTGATAAGAAACTGATGAAGAATGAGTGAATGAATGCAACACGAAAGTTTTCTTTTGCAAAGGAGCTCTGGCAAGATTTTCTGTAATTTTCTTTTTTTTTTCTCCTAAGGGAAATAAAGGAGAACATGGTGCAGACGGTGAGGTTGGACAGAAAGGTGACCAGGTAAGAATTCAGTTTATAATAAACTGTTCACCCTGAAGAAGCAGCACTATGTTTTCCTAAGTAATTTTCACTCCACCATTTTGGAAATCTTTTCTTGTCTCTTCATTGTCTTCGGTGGGATTTTTTTTTTTAAATCAGGATTTCATAGTTTCCACCTTGGTTCATTGTCACACTCCCCTTTCCCAATCATCTGAGGAGCCTACCTTTTTCCTTTTTTTTTTTTTAATATATATTTTAAAATTTTGTGCTCACTTACCTTTAGTGCTTCTCGCTCACTGAAATGGTAGTCATTCTCTGCCAATGCACAATGCTGTGTTCTTTCCTCCTGCCCGCCCTCTGCTTCTGCCATATGACTCTCCCCTGTGAGAGCCTATCCATCCCTGCTGGATCACTTCTCCAAACGCCTTGTAAAAATGGTCCCTGTGACGATGTGGTGCTCTTCCTGCGGGTCTGAACACTGTCCCCTATCACCGCCCAGCCAGAGCTACAGCAGCCTTTCTGCGTTTAAACCGACTCCTCTGCTTGTGCTTTGCTTCCGCCACCCCTTCCCCCCTTTCCTTCTCCTGTCCTCTCTCCACGTGCCCCTGCCTTTCCTTCTAAGTCTTCCATCCATCTCTTCACGGTAAACCCGCTCCACGCCAGGCCCCACCCCAGGCTCTGAGGTTCAGGTTGAGCGGTGGGCAAATCCCTGACCCACAGACCCTCAGCGACAGGTGAGGCTCGGGGGGCAGAGACCCGAGGGGCGAGGAGATGAGCGCTGCACTCAAGGTCTGGATGACGTACTCGGCAAAAATGTCTGTCCTGAAAAACAAACCGTGTTTGCATTACTCTCAGTAGTTTTCAACAGCAGTGCTCTCTAGACCGAACGTTGCAGCTTGCGTTTTCCTGTGGAAGGAGGTGAAGGAGGAGGGCGGGGAAGCGTTTCTTTCGTGGTGGTTGGCTTGCTTTGATAACTTTGCTGCACTGCATGAACGCTGAGGTGCTATACTTTGCACCATAACCGATATAGCTCATTCTGTAATACACATAGACTCCCTTCTACACGGGGACATGACTGTCTTTCTTAAAATAATTGTAATGTTCTCAGAGATGCCGTAATTCAGTTAACTGAGCGATTTCCATTGTATAAATTGTGTATATGCATTTACCTGCTTTTAAGTTTTTCTTACGGGATACTTCAAACACATCAAAATAAGAGTGTAGAGACTTCCCCGGTGGCCAACTGGCTGGGACTCTGCGCTCCCGACGTGGGGACCTGGGTTCCATCCCTGGTTGGGGAGCTGGACCCCACACACCGCAGCTGAGGGTCCCACGTGCCATAACTGAGACACAGAGCAGCCATGGAAATAAATACATATTTTTTAAAAACGTGCTTAGTCTCTCAGTCATCTCTGACTTTTTGTGACCCTGTAGACTACAAGTAGCCTGCCAGGTTCCTCTGTCCTTGGGATTTTTTCAGGTGAGAATTTTGGAGTGGATTGCCATTGCTTCCTCCAGGGGATCTTCCCTGGCCCAGGGATTAAACCCGCATCTCCTGTGTCTCCTGTATTGCAGGCAGATTCTTTTTCAGGTGGATTCTTTTCTCACTGAGCCATTGGGGAAACCTCATTAAGAAAATAAGAGAGTATAATAAAAAGCACCCCTTGGACTTCTCACCTGGTCACAGCATCTTCCAGCTCTATAGCCACTCTTGTTTTCATCTGTATACTTCTTCCTCATATTATTTTGAAGCAAATCCAGTTCCAGGGTAGATTGCTAGACACTCCCTCGGCCACCTTTTGATATAAATATAAATATGTAGATTTATGTATACACACACAAACACACATGTATATCCAGAATTGTTACCTGAGTTAGGAGATGGCTTCTGGCTAGTTATCTGAAATCTATAGTTGCACAAAGTAAAAAGCCTTTGGGGAATCATTTAAAATAATTGTCTTGTGTTTTCCTAGGGTCATCCCGGAGTTCCCGGTTTCATGGGCCCCCCAGGGGACCCTGGACCACCAGTAAGTAATTATTTGGAATGCCTTCCTCTTCTGGCCTTGCCATTGGTGTGCACTGCGGTGGCCACATTTGTGAACAACCTTGTAGGGAATTGATTGGGTTGCTATCATTTAGTTTCATGAAAATCTGGTTGTTTCAAAATGTATAATTTCATGTAGGAAATTTCTTTACACTGTGTGTGCCTGTGTTACTGGATTTGGTGACATCCGACGATCAGCAAAAAGAAAAACTGATCAAGATAGCAATAGTATAGATCATGGGAAAAGGCGTTGGCCTGAAGGGAGAAGGGACATTGGAGAGGCAACTGCTGCCATAAAAAGCTCCCGGTTCATGAATGAATCATGATGTGGCCGCTTCTGTATTCCTGAAACTTTGCCCGCACCTGGGCCAATGTAGGCACCCAATAAATGTATGAAACGACTGAATAAAGACGGCTGAAAGGCATAAATAAAGTCCTGTGAGCTTGCTTGCTTGTATCCCGTGTTTAGTCACTCCCTGCAGTGCTCCTGGCTTGGGTTGGCCACCAGACAGGCACAGAAGAAGACTGTTGTCATCAGACCTGCGATAACGGAAAGCCCTCTAGGAGTCTCTTAATATGTACCTGGAACAGGTTAACTCTTTGTATTTATACCTTACTCAAATTAAATGAGTGCTATCTTTCTCTTTTTCTCCATTTTACAAAGGAACTGAAATGGCAGAGAAATAAAATAACTTCCCTGGGGCCATACAGCTCTCAGTGGGGAGCCGGGACATGGACCCAGGAAGTCTGGCTCTGAGAGGGTGCTCTCATAACTGGTACCCTTGATTCTGTGCTAGGCACGTTGTGGGACACTGCCTCACTTACTCCTCACCCCGCTGTGGCTCGGGCAGTGTCACTGCCTACCTTCTATGGACGCAGACAGCTTAGAGGTCTTACACCATTCCTTCAGAGCCAGTAAGCAGTAATGCATTCATTAATCTGAAGAGCCTCTGCCTTATCACCCAGCCAGCCCGGCTCCTCGTTCATTGCTTTATTGAACAACTGTTGAGTGTCTACTATCTCAAAGGCAGCATTTTAGTTCCCAATGAACACAGTGATAAACACCAGGAGGTCAGGCGGACATAAAGGCTGGAGAAAATATAAGCAGAAAACGGGTGGTGAGGAGCAGGGACTTGCAGTTTTGAATCTGGTAGTAAGGAAATATCTCACTAAGGACCTGATGCCTGAGCTGTGATGAGGAGGGTGGGATCTGAGCTCTGACACGTGTGGGTTTCGACTACAGGCAGAGGGAACAGCATGCCCAGGAACCCTGGGGCAGAAGAGTGTCTGGGGCTTGCTTCACGCCACTTCCTCACCTGTGTGGAATGCCTCCTCCCTTCATCCCTGGGTTGATACAGGCAGTCATTTTCTTTAGCTCCCTGGAAGATATTATACATCCAGTTGTATATTTCTTGCCTTGTGTCCCAAAACGTTCCCCAATATTAGCTGAAAATGTCCTCTCTGCTGGGAGGCCGTTTATTCCTCTTGCCTGTGGATCACTGGCCGGTGAGTGCTTTGGTCTCTCCTGCTGTCCTCCCAGCATCTTTGTGTTCCCAGAGGCTATCGCAGCCTGCTGGGAAAGGCAGAGCACCTCTGAAATACTCCCAGTTCAGGCAGCTGTGAAGGGGCGTAGGGTGCCAGCTCTGTGCATTGCCTCATGCCCAAAGAAGAGGTGCTGATGACCTCCGTTCAGATATACAACCAACTGGCTTTCTGGTTTACCTTCCTTAGGGAGCAGACGGAATAGCGGGAACTGCTGGACCACCAGGAATCCAAGGACCCCCAGTAAGTTCCTCAATGGACAGGATCTGCCTTCAGCCTGTGTTTGGAACTTCCTAGAACCTCAGGTGTTTGCCAGCCCTGCCCTGGTCCTCCCTGACTCCCGTGGCCCACGTTCCAAGGGTCGATTGACTACTAGTCGACCACAGGAGGAGTTGCTTTCTTTTAGGACCCTGGTTACCCAGCCTGTAAATGAAAGATTTGGATGAAATGACCTGGCCATTGGCTGTTACAAAATTCAGTTTACGACCAGTTCACACTGGCTTAAGGTTTAGCCCCATCTCTCTAGTCCTTTCTGGTGTGGTTTCCACTTGGAACAGGCATGGGGGACTAGAAAGCCTGGAGCTGCTCCGTCCTGAGCCTGTAGTATGAGCGGCATGTCAGGCAGGAGTAGCCCCTGTTACCCAGCTGTTCAGAAAGCCCTGAGTGAAATGAGAGTGAAGTTAAGAGTGAAAGCGAAAGTTGCAGGTTAGGACCCTAAAAACACACAGGTCGATTTGGTTGGAACCCAAGACTTTATCTCAAAAACCAGAATTAAATTCATTGCTTGAAGCTGTGGGACCATTCTTTGCTTCAGCACCATAAAGCAAAGATGAACATTACTTTAGCAGGCATTGTGTTTGTAGTCACTACATGCATAGTCTCTTAAAGGGATTTACAGTCCCCTAAAACCTCTTATCTCATCTGATGGCCTCTTATCAATAGGAATCATTGTCTCTGTTTTATAGATAAGGAAAGTGGGCATCAGAGAAATGCAGCTACAAGTTCAGGGGCATGCAGTGAGGAAGTGTCAGGGCCAGGTGCAGACCCCACTCTGTGGAAATCTCAGGGTCATGTTCCAGGTAGGACTATTGCTAGTAAGCAGGTCAACCCTGACCTGGTATCTCTGCACTCTGGTGCCAGGAACACTTCAGGGGTCAGCCAGGAGAACTCGTCTTCCTCAGATGAGAAGACAAAGCAGATGGGGTGAGGTCACTCATCCAAGGTCATACAGAAAATTAATATCCAAGTTAGGAGTGAAGTCAGTTTGAAAATTCCCATTTTGGGCATTCTTTCTGTTAACTCCATGCTCACCCCCTGTGTGGGATGGTGGCTTAGGGGCAGGGGGAAGCCAAGATTGAAAAGTAAGAGCCATGTGGTTCTTTTTATGATTATCATCTGGCTGATCCTTTAGAAGCAGCCCACCTAGAAATTCCAGGCTGAGTAAAATATAAGCCATACTGCAGGCAGCTTTTTATTGATTCTCAGACAGAAAAAGATGGCCCTGATAAAAACTAACTTACTGTTTGCCCGAGGAAAATAAGATTTGGGGCCCAGATGTAAATCCTTGCATTTCTAGGAATTAAACGACATTAAATAAGACATTGATTCTGTCCTAGCAAGCTAGGCCTGTGCTTGAAGCTGTCCACTGTCCTCATCTTTACGCATAAACATCAAACCACAAAACAGCTGAAGTTTTCTTGGCACAAGCAATGAGTATTGGTAGTTAAAAGACAGAAATAAAATTAAAGAATTTACACAGGGAGAGAAATCTAAAACATTCCTATTGCATTTTGAATTAAAATGTATAAACCGCTTGCCAATTTTTTTGACATAGAGGGAAGGCCCTCATTTTTATTTCTGTTCCCTTGAATAGAGTCTCTTGTCATTATGTTGTAGAAAGAACATCCACCCATTTACTATTTGTTGTTTTTTTAAAAAGTAGTTTGAATATATAACAACACCTGTGAAGCAGTTGAATGTAGGATCCTAGTTTGTTAGGATTTTTTGCTAATCTTTTATAGCTATCTTCTGATGGTACAGCTATCAGCTATCTGTTTAGACAGTGAGTGTCTCACCTTTATCAAGTATTTTCAACATCTGAATTTGCATAAATTGATGATCGTTTTTCTTCTTTCCATCTAAATTTAATTGGGTAATCTAATTAAATTAAATTGCATAATTTCTATGGCATGCAACAACTCATGAAAACAGGCTTAGGAACAACCATACTGACTCCTTATTGAGTCTTCAACTCACCTGATTGGAGCAAAAAGACCCTGAACAGTGAATATTTTAGTCTTGGGGGTCATATGGTCTCTGGTGCAGATAATCAGTTCTGCCATCATAAGGTGAAATCAGCCACAGAGAGTGTGTAGACTAGTGGGTGAGACTGTGTCCTGATGAAACTTTGTGCAAATGAGCTGAGAGCCAGAGCTTGCTGACTCTTGTCCTAGGTTCCTGGTGTTTACATAGTAGGATCTCTGGAATAATAAGCATCCAACGAGGTGTCTGGGAAGCTCTGTTATCGCTATTTAAAAAATACCTCATGTGATCGAATATTTGGCCCAAGTTGACAGAAACCCCACTTTATTTGTTAATGTGTTTGCAGGTGTTGTGATGCAGGGAGGGGATGAAATTTTTTTGTTTGCTTTGTGATTATTTTACATTGGTGTAAGTGACAGTGTCTCCGGACAATCTCAAATATCATGCAACATAAGTTTACAGAGATGTTTACAAGTTGTTGTCAATCCCAAGTGTGGAACGTGGATTAGAGTGTAAAACCTGATGTCAGTGTCTTCCTACAAAGGATAAGCAACGACAGGAGATTCAGAAGTCACCAGGACTTCTGAAATACTCGTGGTAGAGACACAGGGCTTATAAATAAGCCCACTGGGATAAAAATGGTAACACTGATTACCCCATCTGCTTGACGGTGGCGTGTGTTTTTGGTGACTAAAATGGAAAGGAAGTATTAATTAAGGCAGCTTGGTAAACACAATCCTTCAAAGTCGATTTCATAGAGGAAAAGGGATACTAAACGCCACCACGGATGGTAAAAAGTCGGGGAACCTCTGGATCAGAGGGCGGCAGTAACAAAAGCAGCTGCTGTGTGTCCCCGGTCAGTTCTTTTCTTGTCCTGCGTCCTGTGTGCTGAAGCCCTGCGGGTGCTGTGTCTGTGCAGTGAGGCAGGCTCCCGAGACGCGGGCTGTTTGGGGACAGAGTGCAGAGTTGGATCTGGACCCAGGTCTCATGGACCCCTAAGCCTCTTCCCACTGTGCCTTCCAAGCCCTAATTCTCCCTGAGTCTATGTAATAAGGCCAAAGTGAGCTGCGGTCTGCACATCAGCTGTGTGATTCTGCCCTGCCCAGGGCACCTCCCTGCCCCACAGAGAAGCAGCTCCTGGAAAGGAACAAGGTGGATGAGGACTCCTTCCAGACCACGAAGGCGATTCTGCGAGAGATCACTCACCTCCAGAAAAGCCAGCCAAGAAATTTACCGGTGTTCTGTGTTTTGGATCTTTTAGGGGAAAGAAGGTCCTCCTGGCCCCCAAGGCCCGTCTGGATTACCCGGCATCCCAGTAAGTGGCTTTTCATTTTAAATCAAGTTTCTCTACTACAAAAATATGCCAAGAAAATGATATTTCACCATTGTTAAAGCGTGTTTACTGGGGGACTTTTTGGTACAATAGAAAATTAGAAAAAAAAATCACTAAGCAAAGCCAGTCCTAATCTCATTCTTTCTCTATGTATATATTTGTTGTTGTTTACTTATGTAAATAAAATTTTCATCTCTCTCTCTACACACACACACACACACACACAACTCTGATAATGGTTTGTGATAATATAAACATTTTATATTTTCCGCACTGGTATCAAACGCTCATAAATTTTACATACACTCTACCCAATAAATGTATCAAAATATATATGATTATTCTTTATTGCCTGATAAACTTTATAACTATTTAAAAAAATCTACAATAGATTATTTTACATGCAAAGCACTTTCCTTACTTGTGTAGGATGGTGCCCAAAAGTCTACTTGTCAGAGTGTAGTAATATCTAAGATTCTTGAAACATACTGAAAATTGAAGTGAAAGTAACTCAGTCGTGTCCGACTCTCTGCGACCCCATGGACTGTAGCCCGCCAGGTTCCTCTGTCCATGAGATTCTCCAGACAAGAATTCTAGAGTGGGTTGCTATTCCCTTCTCCAGGGGATCTTCCCAACCCAGGGATTGAACCCCGGTCTCCCACATTGCAGGCAGATTCTTTAGCCACCCGGGAAGCTTGCTGTTCTGGACTTTTCAGTTTAATATCGGGTTGGCCAAAATGTTCGTTTGGGTTTTTATGCAACATCTTATGGGAAAACTGCAACA
This sequence comes from Bos taurus, assembly GCF_002263795.3. Classification (NCBI taxonomy): domain Eukaryota; kingdom Metazoa; phylum Chordata; class Mammalia; order Artiodactyla; family Bovidae; genus Bos; species Bos taurus. The sequence goes on from NC_037341.1 coordinate 4,293,149, forward strand.
AACCTCTTGGCCAACCCAATATGTTTCTCAATAGGGTCAGACTCTCCAGTATGTTAGGAATAAGGCGGGCCCAGGGAGGCCGCCTGCTGCCTTCTCGTTGAGAATGCGTCCTCGTGTGGCTCCAGGCCTGGAGTGTGCCTGCTCCTGGCGCCGCTCCTGGCCACAGGGCCCACCCACTGCCCCCCACCGCGTGTCCTTTTGTTCCGGCTGTGCTGGCCATGCACTGGCTGTCTTTTGGGTTCCTGAACACTCTGCACCCTCTCTTCTCCGGGCCGCAGGGCCTTTGCACATGTGTCTGTGTCCCCGTGAATGCCCTCTTGTCACTTCTGTCACTAGTCGATGCCTGTGATCTTTCCCATCTCATCCCAGGCATCACTCTCCAGAAGTGCCCTCTGCTCCTCAGGCCAGGATAGGCTTAGTCTCTTTCCTTTTTTCTTAAGTGTCTGTCTCAGCAGGTATCCCATCTTTATGTCATGGTGTGATCTGTGACCACCTCCCCCATTATTAATTGATTTGATTATTCAACACAGTCTAATTAGGCACTTACTAGTTGCTAGATCTGGGGACATAAAGCAAGAGCGGCTGGTAGTCACTGGGATATGTTCTGGGCTGTGGATTCTATGACACCAGGCTTTTTTGCTCCCCACACATGCTGAGCACATGGAAAATATTACTGAAATAAATATGTGGGTGAATGAATGGTTTTCGTGGAGCCCTTCCTCCTTGAATGTCTGATAAATGCCCGCATTGGTCAAGGAGGCATTTCCTGGGCATCGCCAGTAGCCCTCACTGTGGCCATGCTACCCCGGAGATTGAGTCCCCTGTCCAGGGTGCCCAGATCTTAAAAGACAGTCTGGGATGTGAAACCCCTGATGGTATAAACTGCAACCATGTGGCCTAGTGTGTCAGAGCAACTAGGGAATGTTTGATTTCATTCCAGCCATTGTAAAGGTAAGGAGAGAAGATCCCAGTTTGAATTTTGTGCCAAACCCTTGTCATCAAAGTCCTAGGGTAACTGAAGAGGAAAGAAATGACCTTAGATGTGGTTCTGTGATTTGGAAGAACTCCTTCTTCCTCCTCTCTTGCCTCCCTTCTTCCCTTCCCATGCAGAACCCATCTGCTCGTGGTTATCGGCAGGTGGGAGCCAAGATCTGACCTCCATGGTGCCTCGTGAGTTGAGCCCCGTTTCTTCCTCTCTGTCTCTTCAATTCTGTCCCTGTAAAATCCACTCTCACTCCACGGCCCTTCCTCCCAGCCACTCTACATTACCCTGCCTTCCTCTAACAAATCATCCTTGTCTAGAAAACTCTTTCTCTCCCTTCTGCCTGGGCGATAGGAGTCATAATAATTTCTGTGTGCCTGGTGCTAATCGCAGGGCAGGCTGTGGGCATGTTAACCTGCGTAGTCCTTGCCACAGCCCCACTCCTCGGTTCATGCCGAGGTCTCCAGCCTCCAGTCCCGGCCACTCTCCTTGCTGTGCTGATCTCACCCTGTCCATGGGCTCTCTCTGCTGTGCGTGGGTCTCTTGACCCTCCTCTCTGCCACTCCGTGTAGGGGGAGAAGCAGTTTCTGGAGTTAACTCTTAATTGAGAAAAGGACCAACATGCCTGGCCTCCGGGCCTGCCCAGCTGGCTTACCTGGTATTACCATGGTTATGCCAGGAGCGGGATCGTTACAGGTTACGGATGCACACGGAGCATTGGCTAGTGGCCCGGTGTTACCATGGTTATGCCAGGAGCAGGATCATTACGGGTTACGGATGCACACGGAGCATTGGCTAGTGGCCCGAATGGTCAGTAAACTTAAATTACCGTCCACAGTGCTTCCCCCTGGAACCCGGGCACTGACGTTGCAGGCGCTGATGAGGGGCGCTGCGTGATTTCCTGTGCACCTGACAGGCGGGAGCAGCTTCACTGCTGGTGTCGTTTGCCGTCGCTGTTTGGCTAAGCATCTCAGGTGGCAGCACTGATTCTGAGCCCCCTCATGACTCTGCCAGGCAGGTTTGTCATCTGTGTTTAGGAGAGGGGCCGCTCAGAGCTGAGAATGTCAGCAGTTCACCCAAGATCATATGCATTGTTGGTGCAAGTGAGTTCGAACCTTGCCCGCCATGGCTCTGGTTCCCATGGCCCTGCCGCCTGCTGCTTTCTTTCCCCGGAACCTGCCCAGTCTAGGTAGCCCCGGATTGGAACCTAAGCCTGTGTGACGTATCATTGTCCTGATCTGCAGAGAGTCCTGCAACCTCATAGTCTCTTAGAGAAACATGAGGCTAAGGGTGTCTTGATTGAGAGCAGCGGGTGGGCTGGTAGGGGGTTGGGAGCAGGTGGGAGTCGTAGCTTGATTTCAAGGAAAGAAATGTGACATGTTGGTGGCCTTCCTGCACCCAGACGTGGCCCTGGCTGTCATTCTCAGTGCCCCCTCAAGTCCCAGGAGTTCCTTGAGTCCTTGGGGTTCCTGACCCTCATCAGAGGCCGCATCCTCACCCCCTCGTCGCTGTCGTCAACACAGGAGGCCTGGAGATGAGCCTGTGGTGTCCTAAGTTAGGGAATGTCCAGGAGGGGCTTCTCTCCATCCATAGCAATAAAAAGTGATGCCGGTGCAACGTACTGCTTTTCCGCTGTGCGCCAGGTGCTGCTGAACAGAGGATCCAGGTCAGAGTGGTGGTGCTGGGGAGTAGACCTGGAAACCCAGCCAGTCTGTCGGTCGCGTGTGGATGTAGCTGTACACCTGGCAAAAAAAGAAGTCCGTCCTTTCCTCCCTCTGGGTGTCTGCAGCCAGATAACTGGTTTGAATTTCTCTTGCAGGGAGAAGAAGGCAAAGAGGGCAGAGATGGAAAACCAGGGCCCCCCGGAGAGCCGGTAAGGGACTCTTTGGTTTCTTATCACTTACACGTCAGAGCAGCAGAAACGGCTGCTCTGTGTCCGGAGCTGCCGGGACCCCGGCACAGTGAGAGTTCTCTTCTGTGCACGTCTTCATTTTCTTTCCCCAAGAGCCCAGTAGGGTATTATCATATTTAATTTTGCTTATTGATAAAATTAAATTATTTTATGCCAAAATTGCAACCGCCCCCAGAAAAAGGAGCTGGCTTTGGGTGCTGGCTCCACTCCATGCAGGCTTGTGATCTGGCGTGAGTCAGAGCCTGCCCCTGGCTTCAGTCTCACTTCAGACAGAACAAGAATAATAGTAGCCACTCGCTGGAGTTGCTGAAGAATCAGATGAGGTGAGAAGCTGGTTAAATGCATCAGGCTTCTTTAACTGTTAATCGATTTAGTGAGTTACTTTTCCCAACTGCCATGGTTTTAACTCCTGGTGAGGTTAGAACTGTGCAGCCTATAGAACTGCTAAGTGGAGTTAGGGAGAGAGAAGGACAAATGTCACCACTGTGGCCGACAGCTGTTGCGGGGTACGAGTGCTCCATTACATTTTGCCTGGTGTAACCCCCAGAAAACCCCTGTGGGGTGAGGGTATCATTATTGGTACAGATGAGGAAACTGAGGCACAGAGAGGTTAAATAGGCTGGCTGAGGCCGTCCAGCTGGTAAAGGAAGCAGTCAGGACCCACACCCTGAAGGCTGACCCCAGCAGTCAGTACCGCAGAGCAGGCAGGCAGCTTGTTTGCAGGAAGTGGCAATGCAGGAGATATGGGAGAGGGGGGCCGATCCCTGGGTCGGGAAGATGCCCTGGAGGAGGAAATGGCAACCCACTCCAGTATTCTTGCCTGGGAAATCCTATGGACAGAGGAGCCCGGTGGGCTACATTCCCAAGAGTAGCAAGAAGTCGGACATGACTGAGTGGCTAAGCACGCATGCTCCACGTACTATCCCGAGAGGCTGTCACTGACAGCACAGGATACCTGTGTGAGGCCCTTGGTCTTCATACAGAAAGGTTTGTGCCAGGCACTGGGCGTAGACGGATAGGGGCCAGGTCTGCTCTGGGTCACTGCTGGCCTAGTCCACCCACGGGATACAGGGCCGGCTCTGCTGGGAGCAGAGGGTGCTCAGTGACTCCCCCCATTCCCCCTGACAGCAGGCAGTCCAGAGCTCACCAGCAGCTCCTTCTGGGGTCTCAGGGTGGCCGTCCTGACGTTTATCACTGTGAGCTGCTTGGGAGGAAACTGGCAGAGGATGGGTGGCGTCACCTCCTGGGCTCCCTCCAAGCAGACCGGGAGCCCAGGAGGTGGGACAGGGTCAGGCACAAGGAGCAGACCCCAGGAGCAGGCACCGAGTGAGGCGGTGGAGCCAGGAGCGAGAGCTGCTGGCAGCCGGTGAGCGGACGGTCCAGCGGGCACGCCGGGTCCACTCCCCTGGTGACCGGCTGAGAGCACGTGAGCAGCACACCTGCCTGCCTGCTCCCACCGCTGCCAAAGGACCGGAGGCCGGGGTATTTATCTCCCCTTCACCTGCTTGAAGGGAGTATAGCTCCAGGGGGCCTGGCCTCCCGTGCTCTTGGGCCTTCTGCACCCTCAGGGTCTGAGCACTGCCCTGTCCCTGAGCAGAGGTTGATGGACAGAGTGCCAGGAGCCCCTCCAGGGGAGCCCAGGGCGGGGGCCCAGAAACTGCAGCGTTGACTGCGGGTGGCGGCTGGTTACTTTCCACTTTGACCTGGTCCTTTAAATTCCTGTGCGCTGGGGACACGGAGGAACACAGTGGAGAGACGGATGGTGGACGCATGGATAGATACACAGATGGGTAGACAGGCAGCTGTTAAGAGTTGCCGTTGCATTATTTTTAATAGGAGACATTTGCACATGCATTATAGCGTAGGATGAAGTTCGGAGACTCTGGAGCCAAATTACCTGCATTGTAACCCCAGCTGTTTGACCCTGAGCAGGTCCCTTGACGTCTCCATGCCTTGGGGTGTTGCCTGGTGGGGAACAGAAGTGTCTCCTTCATGGGTTACAGGGAGGACTCATTGACGCCACTGTGTGAAGCACCGGCTGTGCTGGTGCATAGAACACCCTCAGCAGGGCTGGCGGTCGCCCTTTTCCTGCTACAGCTTCAGCCAGTGCTGGGCATCCCACTTGCCTGTGGGGCCGGGGCCAGGCTAGGCCCATATCCCCTCCATCAAAGGCCCTGTGGAGCAGAGATGGTCCTGAGTGTACAGCTGACAAACAGATCCAGGGGAGGGGGTGACCCCCAAGACCACACGGCTAGACTTTGAGGAGCTGGGACAGAGAAGGAACCTACTTAGAAATCAGAGCTTGGTGCCCGTCCTCCTTCTCCCCATAATTCTCACTCTAAATCCACGGATGTTCTTGTGCCTCTCCAGTGCCCCCTCTTGGACCCCATCTGACCCTCAAGGTTGATAAGCTGTGGGGGTGGGTGTGCCCTCCTGTGCCCTGCCCGTCTCCCCATCAACCCCCGTGGCCTTTCACCCACTTGCCCTGCTCCCCCAACCCTCCCCTCCCCTCACCACTTTTATCTGGACTTCAGCACCCACGAGCCTATGTTTATTGCTTGTTCTATCCAGGGCTGTACAAGACTGCTGGTAGGGAAGACTCCTGAACAGAGTGTCCCAGTTACTTGCGTCGAGTTAGGAGGAGATGGGATGGGGCCGGGATGAGTCAGTTGCAGGCCCGCCTGTCACTGGCACTGCGGCTGGGGTGAGGAGAGCATCCTTGCGGTGTCACTGGGATTCATTCTGGCTCTGCTGTTTATTAACTCAGTGACACTGTAACTTTGAGCCTCAGTGTCCCCTTCTGTAAGATGCAGTTGTTAGTAGCTGCCTTGCAGTGGTTTTGTGAGTGGCATAAAGCTACTTCTGGCTTGGGTGTCTACCTAATTTCTCATCCACCCAGAACAATCCAGAGAATTAAATAGGGGCAACCATGAATGGGCGTCTCAGAGATGAACCTTGTGTAACCAGCACCGTCCCAGGAAAACCAAGAGTCTGATAGGCTGGACTACACAGTGCTGTTCTGTATGGACTGACATGGACCACGGTGCCGGAGGGTAGGGTTGGCAGGTGCAGAGACTGGCTGGTAGAAATATGATGTGAAGCCTGGGCAACCAAGAATAGGAAGATCCTGAAAATACTGTCCTCAGATTTTTCTTTTCTTCTTTATCCTCAGGGCAAAACAGGAGAGCCGGGTCTGCCAGGACCAGAGGGTGCCCGCGGTCCCCCTGTAAGTGTTGAGTGTGTATGTGAGTGTGTGTGTGTGTGTGTGTAAGTGTGTTGTCCACATAGAATAAAGCCACCAGCCAGTTGCCTGTGACACTGTGGGTCGGGTTCTTTGGGTTCTTTGAGACCGCCCAGCCGTGGACTCCAGAAGTGCCTTCCTTCCAAGACATTGGTACTTACACGCAGTAAATCCAGGTGCTTCCTGTGCCATTGCGATAAAATTTATTTCCCCTCTTGCAGCCATTGTCACAGTGTTGGTACTCTAAGTTTCCTTTGTTCTTATCCTATTTATTATATTTTTAATAGGCTTTCTCTGGATGACAAACCCTAAAAATGAGTCTTAATTTTCATTCTGAAACCTTTCCACAGCTAAAGTATTTTTTCTCCAATTAGAAGTGTAACACATTTTCACTGCATAACAATAACAAATGATGATGGTCATAAAAAGAATAAGAAAAGTAATGTTACAGAGAAGAAAATTGAGTTAACATAATTCTACAACATGGAAGTAACGCTCTGTTAATCTTCTAGCATGAGTTTTCGTCTTCTATGTACGAAATCCAACATTTATATATCTAAGTCTATATCTATCATTTATATATTTAAATCTAGATCTAGCTGTTGAGCTATTTATTATACACATAAACAAAGATACCTTTTCTCCAAAAATGAACTCTGTGTATTTTAGAGTTCTTGGGTTTTTTCTTTCTTTTTTTTTTTGCTAAATGCTTTACTTCTTTATAATTTCAAAGTTGTTTACCCAGTTCCTTAAGATTTTCTTTTGGGAAAATGTGATTTTTAATGAAAATCTTAAAATCCAATTATCTAGATATAATTTTGCCAGATATAAGATTGCCAGAAATCGCCTACTGGCAAGAAGTGGGAGAAGAAAATGCTAGTTCTACTTCCTTAATTTGCTTCTCTGTTAAAAGAAAAAAATCAATAACTCAGCTGGCTAGTATCCAATAAGGAGATAAAACACAAAAAAGTACTTTGCTTTTTCCTAAATCTCCCTGCTTTTCACCTGATTGCACCAGGAGAAGAAACCTAAGACTGCAGAATATCACCTCTTTGGAGGATTAAAACACAGAGTTAGGATGTTTTTTTTTAAGGTTGTTACTGGCTTATTGGTGGAGAAGGAGGTGGCAACCCACTCCAGTATTCTTGCCTGGAGAATCCCATGAACAGAGGAGCCTGCCGGCTGCAGTCCATGGGGTCCCAAAGAGTTGGACACAACTCAGACTAAACTGCCACCGTAGCCACTGGTTTATTGGAGGGAGGGGTTTCTTGGTTTGTTTCTTTGTTTTTTTCAACCAAGAAGATCCATTTGCTGGGAACTGTGTTGGGGCCAGGCCCATCTCTCAACTGAGAGTTGTAAGGAGTCCTGCTTCAGTGCAGGGATAGAGGTTAGAGACCCAGGCAGGTGATGAAAGACCCGCCTCCTCTGGCTGGCACTGTGTGAATTAGAGACGTATAAGCTTTGAGAGAGACAGACCTGGGCTCAGCTTCCGCTCTGCCATTTAATAACTCTGACCTGGGCCAGGGGACCTTTCTGAACCTGTTTCTTCTTCTATGAAATGGGCAGCAGAGCCGCTCCCGCTTCTGCAGGGTGGTTGTGAGTACTAAAGGAATTTCCCCGCCACATGACAGGTACGTTGCGTGTGGCTTCCTTTACTTGGTGCTTTTGTCCATGATTGTTGGGAGGAGAACAACCAGGGTCCCTGGCTCTGAGCATGGCTGGATTTGGGACTCGAGTGTCTTGGAAGAATATCCTGGGACCCAAGGAAAGGGAACTGGCCGTCTTGAACAGTGGAGAGCACTGTTTTCCTCTTTCTCAATCCTGAACAGCAGCCCTGCAGACGTGGGCTCACCCTCACTCGATAGATACAGACACTGAATCCCAAGAAAGAGAAGTAAAGCTCCCAAGGCCCACAGCTAGAGAGTGGGGCACCAGACCAGGTTCATTTTCTGACCTCGCTCCAAAGTCAGCCCTGCTCCGTCACACTGACTAGCATAGAACACCCCTTTCTGCCAATCAGTCCTGCAGAACTCTGCCAGGTGGGTAATTTTTATTATCCTCATTTCTTAGATGGTGATGTTAGGACTCCAGGGGGTCAACTGACTTCTCTGAGGTCACAGGGTTGAATCTGGAGTCAAATCCGAGGGAGTGCGTCTTCCTCTCCCCGGCTCCTCCCGGAGTCTCGAGCTCCCCTTGGTACTGCACCGCCCCACAGCCTGGGGAGTGACCCTCACGGCCTCCCTCCGGAAGCCACCATCCTTGTCCATCGAGTGGGGAGGATAGGACAGAGAACACATTTCCAGGATGACAGCCACAACCACACAACAGTGGGGCCTGCAGGTCAGAGCTCTCATCTAATGGCTGAGCCTGAGGGCTGGTATTCTCCCCAGAAGGGCCTTCACTTGCTCTTGAAAACAGGAGATTAAAGGAGATAAGGGCTTCCCTGGGGGCTCAGACGGTAAAGAGTCCGCCTGCAATGCAGGAGACCCGAGTTCGATCCCCGGGTCGAGAAGACCCCCTGCACATATCCAGCGGGGGCTTGCTGCCTCCTCCTGCTCCCCTCCACCCCCTGGAGTCCGCCTGGTCCTGCGTTACCAGCCTGCTCCCTGGTGGGATAACATCATTCTTTTTCTTCCAGGGCTTCAAGGGACACACAGGCGACTCTGGCCCACCTGGCCCCCGGGTAAGTGGACATGTTACCGTCAGACGGTCCCCATGCACCCGAATGGGCGCTTCTAGCCACAAGGCTCCTGGGCCCTGGAGGGACGGGCAGAGCTGTGTCCCGAGAGAGGACAGTGGCAGCCATTGGAAGCATCATCCCTCCCCGGTTACGTGTTTCTAGACCTTTCTCCCAGGGGCCTCACAGTGATGACCGACCAGTTTGACCAGGTCAGCCTGGAGTCAGGTGCGGTCACTGCTGCCGGAGGATGGGGGTGGTTTTCCTGAGGTCCCAGAGCTCGTGTGTGGACACCTTCAGCTTATCCCAGCTGGGAAACCCTGGGTCCTGTCTTCCTGTGCTCCGCCTTGCTCTGTCTCTTCCAAGTGCCCCAAGCAGAGGGATCCCTGGCCAGGGGGCATCCCTCGGTGAGGCCTGCTGCTCAGTACGGTGAGGAGGAAGCCAGGGTGCAGCGAGGGGCCAACGGGTCGGCGCATGGAGAGGTGGAACCCCCAGCGGTTTGCCTGATCTGTCAGCTGGTGGTTCCCTGCAGCTTAGAGGGCTCACAGCTGGCCTAGAGGGGCACTGCAGACTCCACTTGGGGGCCAGGACCTGGGGTGGGGATGCTTTTGCGGAGGCGGTCCTCCTGGTCTTCCTCCTCCTGTGCTCCGAGGCCTGGCGGCTGGGACCCTGGTGTTCCACATTTCTCTCTGTAACAGCAGCTGTTGTGTTTCTGCTTTTCCTAGGGAGAGCCTGGCGCCACGGGGCCCCCTGGCCGGGAGGGGTCACCAGGGAAAGACGTGAGTGCGGGTGTCCAGTGGGTCCTGGCTGGGCCTATGGGTGGAGGGGTGTTGATAGTTTAGACAAGGACCAGGAGACACTTAGAACTTGGGCAGGGGAGCGGGTACCACCATGGAGGGAGTCACAGGTGGATTGTGAGACTCTCTGGGCGATGTCCTGCCTGCTGGCACTGAGGGCCGCCTGAGCCCTCCCCACAGGGCCGTCCGACGTGTGTGGACACGGCTCGGCCTCCTGGACGTGAGTGTCTGGTCAGGAGCACTGGCTTGCAGTCCTGAGGTCCCAGGTGGCCCCGTGCCCAGCCCCTGGCACCCTTCAGGACCTGGCTTTAAGCCCTGGTGATGTGTGCCCCCCACCCTGGCTCTTGGTGTACATTGTCATCTCGGCTGATCTGTGGTCATGAGACGCTGGAGTTGGAAAGGATCTAGCTCTTCTTGTGCTTTTCCTTAGCAGTGGGATCCATTCCATAAACCCACCTGTCTGGTACACGGGGGCCCTGCAGGCAGATCAAAGCAGGGCAGCTGCATTGACTGGAGTGAGGCCTCTCCCCCGCCCTGTCCCCCAAGGGTGCTTCTCGGTGTTGAAAGGCAGGTTGAGAATCCTGAGCTCCCTGACCCCTCTCGCTCCAGTTTATAGTAGAGGGTGTGAGAGAAGCCCCCTGGGCAGGGGGTGGAGGGTTCAGGTCGCCCAGCAGTTCAGGGTGCAGTGGGGACAGGCTCCGGAGGCCTGCTCGTGGTACAAGTGCCTGCCTCCCTGCTGCTCAGCTCTCTCTTTTCATGTAAAACTCCCATTTTTTTAGGGTGTTGTACAGTCTAATTTGTGTAGGAGTATGGCCAAGCTTCTGTCTTTTTCATTTATAATATGAGGAGATTTATACCCCGGTTAGGAGGCTGCCGGAAAGACCGTGTGGGAGGCAGTGGTGAGTCCCCGCTGCTCGGCACCCTGGAAGTTTCTGTAGACCTTCCAATGGCATTTTTCTTACTGTGGAGACTGAGGCAGGAGTGGCCACAGGTGACTGACCAGCGACTCAGAGATGGGACGCCAAGGAAAGTTCTTTTCCCTGTCACGTCCCTTAGCTCCAGGTAGAGCCCCCGAGATCCCCATGTGTCCGGGTGGGCCAGGTCTATCCAAGTAAATTAAGTCAGCAAGTGTACAAATGAGGACTTACCTGCAGGAAGTGAGCTGTGCCCGGGGAACAGCTGGTGATTGGTGATGAGACACGTTGGGCCCCGTTTGTTGGGTCCCTAGGGCACCGGGGGGAAGTCTGCTTCCACCATGTTCATGCAGCGAGTCTGGGGTGACGTGACCTCTCTCTGTTCCAGGGTGACACTGGACCTACAGGGCCACAGGGTCCCCAAGGACTGAGGGGCCTACCGGTGAGTTTTGCCTTGAGGGCGATCTGCTCCGTGCTTTGTCAGGCCTGTTACCATGGTGATATTTGGTTGGTTCATCCTGGTACAGCCCTGTGTGTCATTAAAAAATGACAAAATGTCTTGTTGTTCAGTCGTGTCCAACTCTTTGCAACCCCATGGACTGCAGCACGCCAGGCTTCCCTGTCCTTCACTTTCTACTGGAGTTTGCTCAAACTCATGTCCATTAAGTGGGTGATGCCATCCAACCATCTCATTTCAAAATGTCTTGAAGTGAAGTGAAGTGAAAATTGCTCAGTCATGTCCGACTCTTTGTGACCACATGGACTGTATGGAATTCTCCATACAGAATACTGGAGTGGGTCGCCTTTCCCTTCTGCAGGGAATCTTCCCAACCCAGGGATCAAACCCAGGTCTCCCGCATTGCAGGCGGATTCTTTACTAACTGAGCTATGAGGGAAGCCCTCAAAATGTCTTAGCAGTTGGTAAATAGCCGCTGCCCTAAGCCCACCCTTGTGGCCCAGCACACACTCCCCAGGCTCTTGTCTGGGACCACCTACCCACAATTCAGATACTAAAAAAGGGCCACTTGGCATGGCTGGGGCACTATAACAGCCCCCAACCCTGAATCATGAGCCAACTTTAGGAATCCTGGGGTTTGAGTGTGCTCTGTATTCATTCACTAGGGCTGTCGTAGCAAACGGACCGAAAACACAGTGGCTTAAGCAACAGAAATGTATTATCCCTCAGTTATGGAGGCTAGAAATCTAAGACATTCATCATCTCAGTGTTCTGTGGCCTAGGAGTCCAAGGTCAAGGTCCCAGTAGAGTTGGTTCCTTCCAAGGCTGCGAGGGAGAGCCTTGAATGGCTCTCTGAACCTCTGGTGGTTTGCAAGCAGCCTCTGACATTCCTTGGCTTCTAGAAGCATCACCCTAGCCTCCACCTCCATCTTCACATGGTTTTCTCCCTGTGACATTTCTCTGGTCCAATTATCCCCTTTTTATGAAGACACCAGTCATATTGGATTAGGGGCCCACCCCATTCCTGTGTGACCTCACCTTAATGAATTACATATTCAGTGACCATATTTCCAAATCAGGCCAAAGTCTGACACCCCTGGGATTAGGACTTCAGCCTATGGATTGGCAGCAGGAGGGACTATGAGTTTTGGGCACAAAATGCCCATCAAGTTAGAGCATGTTACGGTTATGAGTCTGTCCTGGAATCTGGAATGCGGGGACCTTCCATCCAGTGGCCACGTGATGCTGCACCTGCCATGTTATCTGATCTCTCTATCCACGCAGTCAGCGGTGCCCCTCACAGAGAAGGAGGAGGGCATAAAGGCAGGAACATGCATCCCCAGCTGAGACCAGGCCTCCAGGGATGTGAGCACTTTTGTTTGTTCCTTAAGTCAGCATCTGAGTGGGAGGATGAATGGATAAGTCAGCAAATGTGGTCCCGAAGATTTACCATGCCTGTGCTCCAGGCAGCAGTCACCAGCCCAGGATTTTTCATGCACGTGAACTCATTTAAGTATTTATCATTTATTATGAGTTAAATATCCCAAGCTCCATGCTGTAACCCCCCAGGCTCCTCTATTAATGGGATTCTCCAGGCAAGAATCCTGGAGTGGGTAGACTTTCCCTTCTCCAGGGGATCTTCCCAGCCCAGGGATCGAACATAGGTCTCCTGCACTGCAGGCAGAGTCTTTACCATCTGAGCCACCAGGGAAGCCCCATAGGGTTGATAAGCAGCCTCTAAGGAAGCACGTGGAGCCATGCTGGTCCAAGTCACGGCTCTGTGTGAGACCGGCCCTCCACGTCCAGCAGTCTCTGTCCCTGCGTCCTGCCCTGTGACCTGTGCCCTGTGCCCTGTGCCATGGCAGAACGTCCCAGCAGAACCCTCACTGCTGTTTCTTCCATCAGGGTAAGAGTGGGTCACCTGGATCACCGGGAGAGCCTGGCACCCCAGGAAGCCCTGTGAGTACTGTCCCTCGGCTGTGATGCAATCAGGGCAAGCTTTGGAAGGGTGTGTGGTTTACATCAGCCTGTCTGGTCTCTGTTCCCAGAAGCCTCAGTGGGGAAACATGGTATTTGGATGGTAGGAATAGGCTGGAGGCAAGAGGATCCAGGAAGGACCTCTTTCATGTGATTACGCGCTTAACTCTGTGGTCTACAACCATAGGCATCCAATAGGAAAAAAAAAAACTATTAAAGAATTTTTAAAGTGTATTAAGAGTGCAAGTTAGTTGTTTGATGCCTTTAGAGGATGGAAGGACAGGGTCAGGCCCACGACCCCTAACATATGAGAGAGGGTAGGCATCATGCATCGTGGGGCTGAATGTAACCCAGAGTGGGCTGAAGAGGATCCTGCTGCTGGTTGGGAGGTGGGAAAAGGGGAGAACAAGAAGGAACAATGGGCGGGGAGTAGAAAGAGCAGGCCTTGAGCAGTGTCCTCATCCCTGGATAGTGGATTCAGGATTTAGGGTTCAGGTCTGGTAGATGGCGAGACGTGGTGGAGAAGACAGGTCTTTGATGAAGCCTAGGGTTGGGTAAGTCAACGCCTGTCCACTCGTCTTCTCCCACCCCAGCCTTACAGTAGATTTATTAGCTAAAATTGGCAATCCTCTTGAGATGGCCATCCTCATAGTTTGGTACTCAAGCAGTAACTGCACGGAGCAATGGGCAGACCCATCTGGCTGGCTAACTGTTGTCACTGTGGAAATCAGGATGAGCAGTGCATCCTGGTTTGCCAGGAACCCTCCTGGTGGTAGCTCTGCAAATCCTGCCTCCTGGGAGAGCCATCATTCCCAAGCAGACCAGGCACCTGGGTGCCCGGTAGAGCCCCATCTTCCTGTTGGACCAGGGACAGCCGTGTAGGAACCATCACAGAGTCTTGTCAGCTATGCTGAGACATCTCAGACAGGAAGGATCGTGTCACAAGGCTGATCCACCTCAGCGCAGAGCTGGCTGCAGACGGGCTGACCCACATTTGGTGGCTTCCCAGAAAGGTTGAAGCTGAAAGATTCCCACACACTTTGCCCCCAAAAGTGAGCCAAACCGTGAGAATCGCTGACCGATTGGGAAGAGGAACTCCGCCTCTCTGGGGAGGTCACTTAGAGGGGCCCCACACATGTCAAGTGTGGTGGCTTAGTAACTGAGTTTTGTCTGGCTCTTAGGACCCCATGGACTGTAGCCCACCAGGCTCCTCTCTCCATGGGATTTTTTCCCAGGCAAAAATACTGAAGGGGGTTGCCATTTCCTTCTCCAGAGGATCTTCCCGACCCAGGGATCGAACCTGCACCTCCTGCTTGGCAGTCAGATTCTTTACTGACGAAGCCACCAGGGAAGCCCGTCCCCATCAAGGGGTTTTGTTACATGTTTGTCCCTTTGTGTTTCTGTTGCTCTGAATGGGAAGGCCGTTGACTATTCACAGGAAATTCTCCTGTCCCCCACCCATGGGTGGGATTCTCAGCACAGCTTCTCTCCCTAACCCAGCCCTTTCATTCCAGGAAAAGGGTTGTCTTTTCTTTTGTTCACATGCCAGGCCTGCAGAGTACAGAGGGGCTACGAGATTTCTGAACCTTCTTGAGTTGGCCCTTGAGCTTGAAGAGTGACTGCCCCGTTTTCCCTCCGCAGGGCCAGAAGGGAACCAAAGGAGAAAACGGCAGCCCAGGGCTCCCGGGCTTCCTGGGTCCCCGGGGGCCTCAGGTGAGCAGGGACCCTGTCAGGGTCTCCTTGGCGGGACCCTTGATTGCTGTTGCTCGAGACGACTCGGGCCAAAGTGTCTGTTTTAAAGGCACTCGTGTTGCGTGCAACATGCTGATGCAGCCGTGCAGCTAAAGGATACTTGTTTTGTGTTGTAGGGGGAGCCAGGCGAGAAAGGAGTCCCAGGCAAGGAGGTGAGTGCCGCAGCCCTGTTCCCCTGGGGCCTGTTCCTGCGGGAGACACGGGGCCTCGTCATCAGCGGGTGGCGCGTGCTGTCGGCTGGTGGTGTGCTGCGTGCTCTGCCGCGTGGTGTCTGCAGGTGGCCCTCGGCGTAGCAGGGCGCCCGCACTTGCTTCTGCATTCTGCCATCACTGTCCTGAGATCCTAGTGCCTTCTTTTTATTTTATTTTTTAATGTTTGTTTATCTGGCTGACCTAGTCTTAGTTACAGCACATGGGGTCTTCGCTTCGTAGCTGCAGCATGTGGCATCCAGTTCCCTGACCAGGGATCAAACCCAAGACCCCAGCATTGGGAGCTCAGCGTCTTATCCACTAGACCCCCAGGGAGGTCCCCCTGGTGCTTAGTCAACAAAGGTCCGTGTTTTCACTCTGCGTGGGAGCCGGTCCCGGGGTCCCATCTTGATACATCTCTCACTTATCGGTCTGCACCCAGCCCATCAGCAAGTCCTGTTTATTAACAAGACGTGTCCGTTCGGACTCCCAAGTACCTCTCAGCTCTGTCCAGCTCTCTCCATCTCTCCCACTAAGAGACCTGCTTGAGACCATCGTCATCTCTCCCCTGGGCATTTGCAGGGACCTCCTAACTGACTTCTCATGTCCAGCCTTGCCCCACCATGGTCCTTCCCCACCCAGCAGCATGATGTCAGTTTCCAGCTCAAGCCTCAGCTCTGTCCTCCCCTGGCTGTGTCAGCAGAGATGCCCCGGCCCTGGTCAGGATGAGCAGGGGCAGGGGTGGGAAGGGGTGGAGGAGACAGGTAAGGGCTTTAGGAAAAGACCGCTCGGCACATGTGAAGCATTGGGGAGAAAATGTGGCATGTTTCAGGAACTGCCAGGCGAAGGTGATGGGTACATAAGAGAGGGGGTTATGACCAGGCAGGAGCGGGACTCTTGGAGGACCCCCTGTCCTCCGCAGGCAGCAAGGACTAAGAAGGACAGAGATGCCCCTGGTGAAGTGACTGCTCTCCTTTGCTTTCATTGCAGGGGGCACCTGGGAAGCCAGGAGAGCCAGGACTCAGAGGAGAAAGGGTGAGTGGGACACGTGGTCACGTGCAGGCGACCTTCCTGGGGGCAAGGGGCCTGTGTCCAGGGCTTTGGGAAGCTGCCCACCCAGGGGAGCAGCTTGTGGGGGCTTCCCTGTTCTCTTTCCCCCCGCAACAGTCATGAGCCCACAGCAGGAGGTTTTTCCTGTTGTTGGGGTTTTGTTGTGGTTTTCATGGTTGTTATTTTAAGGAGTAAAATCATTGCAATTACACATTCAGAGGCAAGCATGCCCAGACTCTGACAAATCTCCCCGTCTCCTCCCCGTGCGTGGAAGCCTGTGCATGACATGCTTGGAGCCCGAAGTGCCAGTTTGCCAAGAACCAGCTCTGTCCCTGGAGGTGACAAGGGAACAGATTTTCCCATAATGAATCGTCTTGGCGCTGTGCTCAGAAAGCTTTTCTTTACATTGCATTCCTCAAAAAAAAAAAAAAAACAAAAAACAGGGTAAAAAATCAATTCTGTTTTGGAAGAAACACTGGTGGGGGGAGGGGGCGTTCTCTCACCCATAACAACCGCTGTTCCCTCCAGAGAAATTAAACAGTCCTCCATGTGGCTGGCCATCACAGGGTCCCACTGCTGCCCGACACGGAAGGCACTGCCATCCCATACCCGCCCTGGGTTTTTTCCCGTGGTCCCACAGAGTTTATCTCTGCTTTCCTTGCAAGTTGGACGGGTGTGGACTGGTTTCCTCTGCAGACTAGAGAGAAATGGAAGCTGAGAGGTTGGGGATTCTCACCCCACCTGGATCTCTCGCCCTCCTCCTTCCCAGCGACTGTGATTCTCGTGGTTGTTGGTCCCTGAGGATGGACCCAGGGGCTGGGGCTGTGGCTGTGAAGACAGTGAGGGTCCTGCCAGCCAGGAGCTGGCCGGAGCTGCCACATGCTGGAGTTTTGGTTGGGAGCCGGGAAATTCAGACCATGAACCTTCTCTAATACTTAATCAATAGAAGCTTCTCTAATACCCAGTCAATAAAGAAGTTGCCTCCCCCCATTAAGTGGTTTTGTGGAAGGTTGCCAGACAGCAGTCAGGCTCCTCACGCCTTCCACTCTGGAACATTTGAAATATGGGACAGGTCCTCTCACCGCAGAGGGATATAGAGATGTGGAATAAATAGGAAACGCTGTACCACAGGCCTTGGCACTGAGATGCATGAAAGGGACCCTCCCAGACCCCCACACTGGAGACCACCCACAGATGACAACGCCCCCATAAAACCCATCACGTGGGAGAAATTTAGGAGACCCTCCTCAAATCTGGCTGCATTCATTTTTTAACTCACTCTTCTTACTGTTTCTGTTGAAAAGTGATACAGTTAAACAATATAAATTGAAAAAAAACAAGTGAATGCAGTGGAGACTAGGTGCCCATCCAGCACGCTTTTCTTGGGTCTGTCTCTGTACACTTGCTTGTACCTTTCTGGAACCCAAGTGCTCAGAACCAGGTGGGCGTGCACGTGTAAATATGCATATACCTTTTATGTAAACCCCCCGAAACCTATCAGACTTTTTCCACCACTCTTTACGCTTTTCCATATAAGCATGTATATGGCAGATGGTTTCATCACTGCGCTGGCCTTCTCTGCTGGGAGGAGATGAGACTGGGATCTGAAAGTCCGCACCTCATCCCCGGCAGACCTGCGTGACGTAGGGGCACAGCTTTGTCCGTCTGGGCCCCGAGTCCTGTCTGCACCAGCGCAGCGTCACGGGCCTTGCAAGACTGAGGTCTCCTCTCCCGCACTGAGGACCCGGGCCCGGGGGTCCCTCCTGCAGCCTGGGGCATGTCCGGCCTGGGGGTGCCTTCTAACCTTTGCTCACGGATGCTCTTCTTGCCTCCTCTAGGGAGATCCTGGCATCAAAGGTGACAAAGGCCCTCCCGGTGGCAAGGGCCAGCCCGGCGACCCCGGGACCCCAGGCCACAAGGGTCACACAGGCCTCATGGGCCCCCAGGGGCCACCTGGGGAGAGCGGGCCGGCCGGTCCCCCAGGGCCTCCGGGCCAGCCAGGATTTCCAGGGCTAAGGGTAAGCGTGTGGGCGATGCCTCAAACTTGGGGCTCCTTAGGGTCTCAGGGGAAGCCAGAGAGGTGTGTGGGCTCCAGAGGGGCAAGATTGCAGGTACTGGTGACCTGTGTGAGCGAGGGCTGACCCCTACTTGTCCTCTCTGAGCCTGCCCTCCCGTCCCTCCCAAAAGGGACGAGGATGCCTCTCTCCCGACAGGCTGGCTGTGATGGTTAAGTGAAATGACACATGTGGCTTACGAAGGGCTTGGGGATAGAGTCCCTCTGTCCCCGTGGTCCAGGCTTCACTCCGGGCGGTGATGCTGTTTGCCCAGGACCCTGTGCAACAGGCAGTCGAGAAGATGCAGAGGCTCCCAGTGACCCAAGCTTCCCCATGGGGACGGCTCCTTCCCCGTCCATCCGACACCCGGCTCTAGTCTCCCTCCTGTCTGCTGTCTGGGGTGCTTGGTCTTCCCTCTGGGTCTAGCTTTTCCCAAGTGCAAAAGGAAAGGCTTGTTGAGAGCAGTTTGTTTTTTTCTCTGAACACAGTGTTTCTTGTGGCCAAGCTCTTAACGTGACACAGTCTTGCAACACAGGGACACGCTGGCTGTAGTGTGTCAGGGAGGGCTTGGTGGGCCCGTCCCTGGGGGCTGGTTGCAGGTCCATGTGATCTCCCCACCCCCACTTTGCAGCCTGCGTGGTCCTCGGGGGCCCCTCCTGTGGCCCAGAGCACAGGCCCGGGTCCCGTGTCCCGCCTGTTCTGAGGCTCTGGCCCTGTTCCTGCGGGGCTCTGCGGTCAGCCTGGGTTTCACCCCCCTGGAGAGGCCGGGCAGCCAGGTCCTGTCCTTCAGCCAAATGTGGGTGCTCGCAGACTCAGTGGGCTTCCAGAGTGCCTCCACCCACCGAGTCTTTGCCGCGTGTCCTGCTGCTCTGGATAGTAATGGGAATTCTGGGAGTAAGATAAAGGGTCATTGGCCAGAAAGGAAAAAAGGGAAATAAGACTGTAAGCCCAATGCTGGGGCTGCAGCGATGAGCACAGTAAACACCCCAACCCTTGGGAGTGGACGCCTCCCGGAAGGGCTCTGACGACCAGGGAGGAGCCCGACATGGCATGAGGTCTGCTCTCACGGATCACTCTAAGAGCTGCATGTAGCAGTGGGGGCCTGGAGGCAGGGCTCTGCTCCGCTGACTGCTCATCGTTTGTGTGAGCAGACACCCTGTGGGGCCAGCGGGGCAGGCCAGACACCAGAGCCACCACGTGGCCAGTGGGAGGAAGGCAAGCCTGAGGTAGCGCGGGGGCAGCCTGCGAGCTGGCCCTGCAGGTGGGGGGACTTCAGCCCGGAGAGGCTCAGAGTCAGGCCTCCCGGGTCCAGGGCTGGGGAGGGGGTTTGTGCAGGAAGGAGAGGGAGCAGGGGCTTCAGGGAGAAAGGCATCCAGGTCACCATGCAAGACGCAATGATGCTGCCTGCGTGGCAGGGGGTGGGGAGATGGTTCTAGGTGTTAAAGGGATTGGACTAGGGAGCTGTGGTCTGCGTGGCTGTGGCCGTCTTGGTTTCCTGAGCACTCTGGGTCTCGGGAGGCAGGTGGTCCTAGGAAGGTGAGTAATTCCACCTTCCCTCCCTCTTCCCAGGGCGAGTCTCCATCCATGGACATCCTGCGGCGGCTCATCCAAGAGGAACTGGAGAAACAGCTGGAAAGTGAGTCGCTGGCTTTTTCACAGCATCGGGTCCTAGATGCTCTGTAAGCCTGGGCGGTAGTCCGTTCACTTCTCCTTCGGGACCTCTGCAGCCTGGCTTGGTAAAGGCAGCCTCAGGGCGGCTCCTGCAGAAGTCAGCACAGAGGTGCACCTTGTAGGCTCCCTCCAGCCTCTTCTGACACAGATCCCGCTCCAAGGCGCTCTTTGGGGCCGCTTGAGCTATGGCTGCTTGATTACCTCCAGGAAGGGGAGCTCACCACCTACAGAACCAGCCTTGCCATGAGCACTTCTCTGTGCATTCAGTGGTTTATCTAATCAACAAGGAGCTCTGGCAGGCCTGCAATGGCTCTTGTAGAACTCACAGCCCAGAACAGGAGACAGAGGCACAGGCAAGATGACTTCGGTATAGTAAGAAAATGCCCGTGATTTAATGTGACACAGAGGACACAGAGGAGGACGGGGGAAGAAACTAAGATTTCAGAGAGGGTGGGGAGCAGGTGAGGGAAGGCTTCCTGGAGGAGGGGCCGTGGGAGCTGACACCAAGGACCAGACTCCAGACCTTAGACACAGCATGTGCAGAGACCCTAATGGGAGCTGGAACACACTGTGCTTTCAAGGAACTAGAATCCTTGTAATTCTCCTGTGTAGGATTCTTTGTGAAATCCCAGTCTTGCATGGGCCCCATACAGAGCAGGTGCTCAGGAAGGGAGGGGTGGGGAGGTAATAGTCATAGCACCAGTATGTAGGGCCAGCTCCACGTCAGGTGGAGTTCTCAGAACCCACACGTGTTTACTGACGTAAGGAAGCCTCTGTGAGCTCTTGAGCCATGGATGAGGGTTAAATCAGAGACGCTAAGTAACCTGCCCGAGGCTGCAGAGCTGGTGAGTGTCTAACCAGGCAGCCAGGCTGCAGAGTCCAGGCTCTTAGCCACTGCATCCTCTCCCATCTCATCTCCGCCTGCCCTCTGTGTTGGAAACTGTTAGGAGAAGAAAGTCACAAACCACTCTGGGCTAGGGAAGATCGGAAACCCACCACCATTACCAGGCACGGGTGGGCAAAGGGGAAGGGCACATTAATTCACGTGGTCAGGTCTCAGACAGTGAAATATTCCTCCTGGCACATTCGAGACTCTGCACTGGGTCTGTGGATGCAGCACAGAACACAATGACTGTCTCAATGCCCTTGTGGGGTATCCAGGCGAGTGAGTGTGGTCCGTCTTCCCTGCCCAGGAGAACCAGAGACCATTCCCTGGAGAGGACAGCACAGAGCTGGGCTGGTGGTAAGGAGGGTGAAGAAAGGAAGGATACCAGAGGCTGGAATGGTGACTCCCCCTGGGCGGGGCAGTCCTGAGGTCGCCCGTGTGTGAGCATCCCCATCTACAGCCTTTCTTCTGGATGTTAGATTTATCGGGCACACGAGGAGTTTCCAGCCCCTGGGCAGAGACGAGTCCTGTTTTGAATGAGTTCAGATGGAGCATCTGCTGAGCTGAATCCTTTCTTCTAAACAATCTTGGGAGGAGGAAGCATCAGAAGCATCTGCTCCACGTTCAAGATGAGAGTGTCCTGGCTGTGAGCCGAACAGCTGTGTGCCCCGGTCTCCGGCGCACGCCCCTCCCGCTTCCTCATGTGGGAGGGTGGGGAAGGGGCTACTCGGAAGCTCCCCCGCCAGGCTGTCAGAGACCTGATTCTGCTTTGGTTTTACCACTGAGACCCAGGAGGGCATCAGGACTGCCTCTCTGGGCTGGTCACTCCCCATTGCCAGGTGAAGGGCATGGCCTGATCGTCTGGAAAACACAGGAAGAGCCCCTGGTGGCCCTGGGGTGGGCTGTGTATGCCCCGTGCAGTAGGAAGGCATGGAGGCCAGCGGCTGGACCTCTGGGTTTGGAATCAGCCTGTGATCTTTAACATTTCACACACCTAAGAATCATTAATGACATCGCGTTCAGCCCTTCATTTATAGATGAGGAATTCCACGCTTAGGAGAAGTCCCTAAGTTGCTCTGTGTAAGCCACTGAAGTCTCACCCTCCCCCACTGGCCTCAGTTTCCCCAGCCTGAGAGTTGCAACAGTTTCTGCTGCTGCTGTCATTGCCGCCTCGAGGGGAACAGCGACATCCACGCACCACTTGGATCTCGTGCCGGGGGCTGTCATGATGCCTCGTCTCATTGGTTCCATCTTCCACCAGCCCAGTGGGGTTGGACTTATTTCATTGCCCCCGTTTTGCAGAAAAGGCAGCAAAGGCTAAGAGAGGTCAGGTGGCTTGCCCAGGGCCATGCCACCAGCAGTGGTGGCACTGGGACCACAGCCCAGCTGCCTGGCTCCGGAGCAGCGTCCACACGGACACGCGCCCTGCAGCGCGCTCTTGGTGTGTCTCTCTCGCTGCTATTCCCCAGCTCTTACTGCCTCGAGCTTTGCAGTGCGCTGCTGGCCCATCTTCAGTCCTTTATCCCTCCTTCATGAAACATCTCTCTGTTTTTCTTACTCCACAGCCAAACTCGCCTACCTCCTGGCCCAGATGCCCTCTGCACACACGAAGCCCTCTCAAGGCAGACCCGGACCCCCAGGGCCTCCTGGAAAAGATGGGCTTCCAGGTCGGGCAGGCCCCGTCGGGGAGCCAGGAAGGCCAGGGCAAGGGGGTCTGGAGGGACCCTCTGGCCCCATAGGTCCCAAAGGTGAGTGAGGAGCTGGGACGAGGTGCTTTGTAGAGAAGGAACCAGTGTGCACAGCACACGCTCCGTTGAATATGCAGGAGTCAGCCCGTTCCCCGCCCCCGCAGCCTGCTAACACCCTGCATGTTGACATCGTGTCGTTTCTTCATCTGCCTAAGAGGTTTTCAAACTTGACGTTTTTGCAAAATGATGCTTCTGCCCAGAGGAGCGAGTCTGTTTCCTCCTCCCATCCTGGTCCGTCTCTGTCTCCACTGCTCACGGTCCGGGGAGTACACAGGATGTCTTCTCTTTCCCCGTTCAAGAGGTCACTGAGGAATAAGACATTTAATCTCCAGGCAAACGGGCATCAGATGCCAGCTATACATGGGCTGGAGGAAGGAAATGGCACCCCACTCCAGTATTCTTGCCTGGAGAAACCCATGGACGGAGGAGCCTGGCGGGCAACAGTCCACGGGGTCGCAAAGAGCTGGACACGACTGAGCGACTTCACTCACTTCACTTGTACATGGGCTTCCCTGGTGACTTGGACAGGAAAGAATCCGCCTGCAATGGAGGAGACCAGGGTTTGGTCCCTGGGTTGGGAAGATCCCCTGGAGAAGGGAATGGCAACCCACTCCAGTATTCTGGCCTGGAGAATTCCATGGATGGAGGAGCCTGGCGGGCAACAGTCCATGGGGTTGCAAAGACTCAGACATGACTGAGCGAGTAACGCTTTTCCATGGGAATAAAGTGGTTTGAACTAAAACTGGACATGGCTGCCAGCTCTCCAGCTCTCAGGGACATACCTGACCTGGACGTGGCTGTGCTGGACACAGCGAGCCTGTCCTGCAAGGCACAGTGCCTGCCGCCGTCAACAGCGCCCCGTGCACAGAGGAAGGCATTGTCTTTGCAGGCGGACAGATGTGGAAGGGCGGGGAAGGACCCGGGCCCAAATTCAGCAGCCTGGCTGTTCACCCCTTCTGTCCAGCAAGGAATAAGCACGGGGGAGGGGAGAGGCGGTGCTGTCATCTCAGCTGCCACGTCTCCCTCCTTCAGTCTTCCATTCCTTAATTCTTTTTTTGGGCAGATGCCCCCTGGGATCTTAGTTTCCCAACCAGGGATTATTGAACCCACACCCTGGGCAGTGAAAGGGCAGAGTTCTAACGACTGGACTGCTAGGAAATTCCCCCTTAATTCTTCGTTCACTGAGAAGCATCATCTTGTAATGTTTCTGCTTCTCAACTTTTTTAACGTTTGCATCCAAGTCTGTCTTCTGTTGGTTCATGAAACAAAATTTACTAAATAAATGCCAATAAGCAAGCATAAAGCACAGAAAAGTCAGACTGTGACAGACGACTGACCGAGTTTAGTAACTGGAACAATAAATAAGAATGGCCTAGAATCTCCCTGGACTGGCAGAATTTTGGTTTGGGTTATAAAAGAAAACGTTATACACTACATACAGGAGATATTCTGGAGACAACATCTCAAAGAAAAGGAATGATGAAAAAAAAAAAGCTGCGAGGCAGTTTAATCAAGTTTGTATAGTATTAACCCCAACTCCTCGCTGGTCTCAGATATCCTCCTGGGGGAATGAACCCTCTTTCTCTTGAACATGTTAGAGTTTTAAATTCCTGTGATTATTAAGACTTATACCTGATTCTGCTTCCTATTAGAGTCTTCTTTGTGTCCTGTGTCATCTGTCTTAGAATTCATGCTTCTCAAGAGTAGGGCTGTGTCTTACGTATACTCAGGCTTGTTTATCACCCAGCTCCTCCTAGACAAAGGCTCAGAAGGAATGCTGTGAGAACACGGGGACGTGTAGGCATGTGCCAGTGGATGTGTGTGGACATATGTGTTTGTATAGGAGAGAGTGTGAACGTTTGGGTGTCTGTGTTTGATGTGTTTATGACATATGCATATTCGTATAATATATGTGTGAGTGTACATATGTGTGTGTATCATTGGTAATCACACTTGAGTGAATGTGTATGTGTGCATATGTGTATTTGAGCAAATGTTTTCGAGGGGGTGTCTGTTTTGGTGTTCACATGGGCATATTTCTGAGTGCAAGTGTGTGCTCGAGTGCGAGTGTGCATGAATGAGTGTGTGCACAGGAGCGAGGCGTCTGACACAGTGCTGGCCTTGCCCCCAGCCCCGTGGTGGGGCCCCTCCCTCTGCCACCATCGTGAGTCTCCAGCATCAGAAGCGCGTGTTTTTCTCACCAGGTGAGCGAGGAGCCAAAGGTGACCCAGGGGCACCTGGAGTTGGCCTCCGAGGCGAGATGGGACCCCCCGGGATCCCAGGTAGGAGTGGCTGGGCTGCAGTCTGGGGTAGGGGAGGGGCCGGGCCCCAGGGTGTCGGATGCAAAGAGCAGCCATCTGGCTGCACCATGTCCATGGGGACCATTCTCATCTCTCCAGGCAGGGCGCCCAGACCGTGGGGTGTTTGCTCTGAGCCTGTGGCATCCTCAGCTCACTTCTGAATGAAAATAGTGGCATCAGGGCTTGTGTGTGCTCCGGAAGGAACTTGAACCACCGTCTCTTTCTTTTGCTCCTTGGTCCAGGTCAGCCCGGGGAACCTGGCTATGCTAAAGATGGGCTTCCCGGGAGTCCCGGGCCTCAAGGAGAGACAGGACCAGCTGGACACCCCGGCCCCCCAGGTCCCCCCGGCCCCCCGGGCCAGTGCGACCCCTCACAGTGTGCCTACTTCGCCAGCCTTGCTGCTGCTCGACCTGGTAACGTGAAGGGCCCCTAGAAGATGCCGGGATGCCAGGAGACGCTGGTGGATTTCTGAAACTTGAACGCACAGCCCGATGGGAAGCCAGAGGTCTTGAGACATTTCAGCCATGTGGTTTTTGTTTTCCTTTCTTTCTTTTATCATGTGTGTGTGTGTTTTTTTTTTTTTTTTTTTGTCTTGTTTTTCTTAAGAGACCTCAACATTATTAAAACCAACAGATGCTGCCGGTCGGTCAGATTATAATATTATTATTGTTAATTATTATTATTGTTATTTCATATGGTAATGCTTTTCGAGTTTTTCCCCTCTGCTCTGAAGTTGGGGAAACCTGATTCGTGAGGCAGAGAACATTTCTCATTCTCCTGACGGCCCCCGATTGAAGTGTAGCTGCCAATTCTAAGGAAACTCTCGGTGCTATGAAACCCTGACCGGACACTTGCCAAACTTACCTCTTTCCTCAAAAGGAAACTTTAAGAAAATGAGGACAATGGGCTTCTATTCTTGGTTGTGCTCAGAGGTCGCCCAGGGAGAGATTAGCTGACAGCCGCTGCTTCCCAGGAGAAGTAAGTGAAGCAGAAAGAGAAGGAAGGTGCAGACACGAAGCGCAGCCTCTGCTCTGGATGGCGGGTGCACGCAGCAGCGGGCAGGTCCGTCCTCTGGGAGCGGCTCAGCGCCTCCAGGTCCCAAGCCTGCAGAAGGGAGACACTGCACACGGCTGGAGGCTGCTTCCTGGAATCTCGCAGCGTCTGCACCAAAAATGTGGGAGCTGACACAGAAAAAGATGCCTCTGTGTGTTCACTTGGCTTCTGAGCATGGATAGGCTCCTCCGTGGCCCCTGTGTTGGTTTCACTCACTTTCATTTTGAAATAAGAGGGTCCAGAGACCACTCCCGTGTGTCTGATGCCGGGCAGTTGGCCGGGGTGCTGGCCAGAGCTGGGAAGCATGTGTCTCCAGCTTCTGGCGTTGAGTGTATATTTGTGAATGACTCGCCCAGCTCAACAGGTGCTCAATAAATCCGAGTTTCCTTTTCTTTTGCTTTCCGTGATGGTCCTTCCTTATCACCAGCATCTTCCCCACGTGGACCCCTCGAGGCCAGGGAAGCATCATTTTTCCCCCGGGGAGCACGGACCAAGCCACTGTTCAGGCCATGTGCTCAGTGTGCACGTGTGTGAGCAAGAGTGTGTCACTCGGGCCTTCCCTGGATTCTGAGCCAGGGAAACTCCTATGGGGTGTGGACCCTGCAGCCTCAGGGGGACGGGCCTCCCCACATGCTCACAGCAGATGAGGGTGGGTGTGAAGGGTCCAGGCCTACAGCTCTGTCTGGGGGCAGCTTGGAGGCCAATTCCAGCCCCCTGGCCCAAGGACCACCATTGTGATGGGCGCCATCATCCATCATCACCTGTTACCACCCTGGGGCCGGTTCAGTGAGAGTGCATACCATGGTAGGAGTCATCCCGCGACCCCACCCTGACCTAACACTTGCACCCGGCCTCATACCCACACCCCCGCCCCACACCTGCAACCCTGACCTCACACCCAGATGCCTGGCCTCACACCTGCACCCGACCTCACACCCGCAACCCTGGCCTCACACCTGCAACCCTGGCCTCACACCTGCAACCTTGGCCTCACACCTGCACCCAGCCTCACACCCAGATGCCCAGCCTCAACACCCGCACCCCCAGCCTCACACCCGAACCCTGGCCTCACACCCGTGGGGCAGCTCTGAGGGCCCTTTGGCTTCGGATGAAGCCCCAGCGTGTGAGTGAGGGAAGAGGAAGTCACTTCCGTTAATTCTAAACTGAGATGGATAGAAACACCGGGTACTTGGAGGGTGGGACAGAAAGTTCCAGATTGTAGACACACCAGCAGAGTCAGGAGAACTTCCAACAGACCTTTGTTCCAATACCTGCTGTGCACAGGCAATGGGGCAGCTCCTGCTCCTACGAGCTATCACCTGGCAACAGAGCAGAAACCATGGCGCGTGGCCCGAGGGGCCGGGACAAAACCACAGTGGGCTCCCAGGTCGTAGTTTTCGTCTCCAAGACGGGACCTGCCTGGGGCCATGAGCGGTAGTGTGGGCACTGGTCCCAGATCTTGTGCATGCGTGCGTGCTCAGCTGCTCAGTCGTGTCTGACTCTTTTGACCCCATGGCCTGTAGCCCTCCAGGCAATCCCGTCCATGGGATTCTCCAGGCAAGAATACTAGAGTGAGTTGCCATTTCTTCCTCCAGGGGATCTTCCCAACCCAGGGATAGAACCCGCGTCTCCTGCATTGCAGGTGGATTCTTTACCTACTGAGCCACCTGGGAAGTCAGATCTCAAGACCTGCAAAGATGAGATGCTTCCTCCTCAGAGTCTGAGGATGCTCCAGTGTGTTTGGAAGAAATAGAGAGTGTGAATAAGTGGTCCAGATAATTAGGCTCCAGTCTGCTGGCTGTTTTCCAACCAAGCCTCAAATTTCTGCCTGCTGATGGCTGCAGCCCAAGGACCCATCTCCATGAGCTTCTGTTCTTTTCTTGGAATGCCCTGAGGGAGGTGCAGGAGAGTTGGTTCTGATTCCCAGAAGGAACAGTTATCTAAATATGTAGCCTCGTTTAGATATTTGATAAATGACAGACCAGGGGCTTCCCAGAGACCCCCTGAACCTGTGCTTCTCCTGTGTGGAACCAGCAATAAAAGCTCACCTCTCTTCCAGCCAGAGGTGGGCAGCAAGCAGGAGTGGACTCAGCCACACTGGTCTCAGCTTGGAAACATTCTGTCCTCTGCTCAGGGCACAGCAGTGATTGTTACTGGAGGCATGTTGGAAGCTTCCTGATCAGCAGCCTTCCCCTTCTGGGAGCCAGGATTTGCGAGAACATCCATGGATTGAGTTCAGCCCAGCTTCAGGGCAGATCTGCCCCTGGTCAGCTGTTAAACAGTGATCCTCAATTCTGGTCCCTCGTGAGCTGTCCAGGTGGGAAGGTCCCCTCTGCACTGCAGCTGTACTAGCCTGGGGATGTCAGTTGCATCATTGAAGAGCCCAGGTTTCCATTTCCTCCTTTGTGAAATGAAATTAACAGGACTTTGTAGGATTTCGGGGGGTGGGGGAGGGTACTTCCCTGGTGGCTCAGAAGGTAAAGAATCCGCCTGCAATGCAGGAAACCTGGGTTCGATTCCTGGGTCAGGAAGATCCCCTGGAGATGGGAATGGCTACCCACTCCAGTATTCTTACCTGGAGAATTCCATGAACAGAGGAGCCTGGCGAGCTACAGTCCATGGGGTCACAGAGGGTCCGATACGACTGAGCGACTAACGCGTCCAACTTCTTCACAAGATGTCTATGAGGCTCATTTTTTTCTTGCAGCTTTATTAAGATATGCTTGACATGTAAAATGGTATAATTGTAAGGTGTGCAACAGAATGATTTGATATGTGTATGTTTTCAAATGATGACCACAAGAAGGTGCTGCTGCTAAGTCACTTCAGTCATGTCTGACTCTGTGCGACCCCATAGACGGCAGCCCACCAGGCTCCCCCGTCCCTGGGATTTTCCAGGCAAGAACAGAGTGGGTTGCCATTGTCTTCTCCAATGTATGAAAGTGAAAAGGGAAAGTGAAGTCGCTCAGTCGTGTCCGACTCTTCTCGACCCCATGGACTGCAGCCTACCAGGCTCCTCCGTCCATGGGATTTTCCAGGCAAGAGTGCTGGAGTGGGGTGCCATTGCCTTCTCCGACAAGAAGTGAGTTAACACCTAAAAGCAGGGCACGTGAATCCGTCCCTTACAACATCTTATTTTGTCTTCCATCAGGAGCAGTTGAGGGATTTCTCTGGTGGTCCAGCGGCTACAGTGGTTGGCTACAGTTCATGGGGTCGCAAAGAGTCGGACACGACTGAGCCACTTCACTTTCTTTCACTTTCCAGTGGCTAACACTCTGCTCTCCCAAAGCAGGGGCCCTGGGTTAGGGAACTAGATCCAGTATGCCACAACTTAAAAAAAGAGCAAGATTCCACATGCTGCAACTAAACTCCTGTATGCTGCAAAAAGACCCAACACAGCCAAATAAATAAGTATATATAAATAAATGCTTTTAACAAGCAGAGTGATTGAGTCCACTTTGCTCATCTGTTTACAGTAATCCAAGTAGAGAAACTTTTCAGACCAAATATTTGCTTGATATTTGGTTTGGTTTTCAAAGTATATTCCCCTAGGTTTAGATCCAACCAGTCCATCCTAAAGGAAATCAGTCCTGAATATTCATTGGAAGGACTGATGCTGAAGCTGAAACCCCAATACTTTGGCTGCCTAATGTGAAGAACTGACTCACTGGAAAAGACCCTGATGCTGGAAAAGATTGAAGATGGGAGGAGAAGGGGACGACAGAAGATGAGATGGTTGGATGGCATCACCAACTTGATGGACATGAGTTTGAGGAAGCTCCAGGAGTTGGTGATGGACAGGGAGGCCTGGCGTGCTGCAGTCCATGGGGCTGCAAAGAGTTAGACACAACTGAGCGACTGAACTATTTGTTCTGTAACACATCTCTAGGGGCTGGGCTTGGCTCTGTCTCCCCATGGTAATTCAGAAACGGTGGCAGAACTGTGAACCCACCTATCCCAAATCACACACACAGCTCGTGTGTCCAGCTCGCTGCGGGACCACACGGAGGCATCCACGGGAGCTGGAAACTGCAGCCTTGACCCAGGCCACCTTGTCTTCTCACCCCGGTGTTTTCTCATGAACTGCTTTCTCCTGGCTCTGTGCAGAGGCAAACTCCAGACGTACGTTTAAAAGAATACTCCCATGGGGGAGAGGAGATGCCACTTGTTCAGTTACTAGAAGGCGGCAGGCGGCCTTTCTGGCTCTTCGGCATGTGGTTGGGGAGATGCTATTTCAGGGCAATCATTTTGTAGCTCTCCTTTCCTTTGCAGCTGGGAACATCTAGCTTCAGGTTTCTTTTGTGGTGCTATTTTATGAAGCCAGGGTTCCAAGTGTGTGCCTATATATAGGAAGTTATTAAAACCATTGGCAAACTTCAGATCTGGCTAGGAGGTTCACCCGGAGGGGGAGAGAGTGTGGAGTAAGGGATGTTTCTCTCGTCAAGACACTGGAGACCTGGAAAGGTGCATAAGACGAAGCAGTGGCAGACCCAGACTGCTGACTGCTAGGCCGATTTCCCGTTTCAACAGCTCCTGTCCTCACCTCTTACAACCCTGATGTTTGGAGAGGGAGTGAGCCGAGGAGGCCAGCCCTGTTCTGAAAGACACCCTGGCGAGGAGGCCATGTCCTGGCGGCGTGACCTCTGACCACTTCGTTAACCAAGATCCTTTGTGTGGAACAGCACTGTGGCTGTTGCCATGGAGATGCTGGAGCAGCGGGCTGACCCAGTCTCACCTTGATTCCCTTCCAGAATATTCACTGTAGTCAGGGAAGAATGGAGAACTTGGCAGGAATTAACGCAGCCAGCTGCCACTCAGGGCATGTCTGATCCTCTGATGGTCTGAGCATGTGGGGACCCTACAGACAAAGGGCACAGCAGAGACCAGGCTGGAGGACCTGTGTCCAGTCTCAAGAGGGATGCTGGCTTGTTTATGCTCAGCAGATGTGGTGCCAGGCACTTTGGATGGCAAGTCGACACAGGCCCATCTCATGGATGGAGGTCGCAGTCGGGAGAGATTTAAGGCAATTGTATATCATCGTATGTATGTAATTATTTCCATGACACTATTTCTGGGCAACACAGAGGGAGACAGATATACAAGAAGCAGAGCCTTACAATTTAATCTGATCCGTGCTGTGCAAGAGAAATCTGCAAAGATTATGGAAGGCTCCACGATAAATAAAACCAGTATCATCTGAGAATGATGGCACCCACTGTATGCCCACAGCCTTGCTCCCTTTTTCTGACAGCCATCGTGGGGGCAGGTGTCCCGAGCCTGGTTTTATAGGTGAGAACACAGGGAACTAGGGAGGTATGGCGACTTCCTCCAGGTCTTCTGGCAGCAGCAGGTCAGGCGTGTACTGGTGTGGACGTGGGCTCCGGGCCCCTGCCCCTTCACCGGCCGCCCATCAGATGGGGGGCGGGCCTGGGTCCCTGCAGACTTCTCTTCATCGTCGCTCAGTCTCCCAGCAAACTGGCAGTTCTTTTCTATGAGTAACTGCCCTGGAGAACCTTGGATTCTACTTTTCATCTTGTTTCTGGAGACAAGCATGGTCTGGTTTGGACAGAGGTCTGCAGAGATGAGCTGTCTCAGACGCGAGGTGTCCTGTGGGACAGACATCCCCCACCCCCAGCTTGGGTTCCTTCGGGGAACCTGGGTCTCACGGGATGGAGTCTGGACACACAGCACCCTGGCCTCCCGCCTGCCAGCCTGCAGGGAGGGGTCGGGAGGCTGCTCAGGAGGAATTAAACCCACAGTGGCACAACAGAGGACACTGGTCTGGACCTAAACCCCGATGTAAAGAGAGCTGGTGACATTCCACCTAGCGGGAGGATGCAGGGGCCGCCCAGCAAATCCAGGGAGAGCCCAGGAAAGGCACGGGTGGGTCAAGTTCGGAGGGGACGGATGTAAGTACCTGGTCTTCAGCGCCAGGCCCCGTCCTGAAGTTCCAGGTGCTGTGGAGGAGGGGGTCACACCATGGCCCCCGGTCAGGCTGGGAAAGCTGTGCCAGCTCTGGGGGAGTCACGGCTTGGGATTCAGGGATGGGACATCCTTATGGGAGAACGATGAGAAGAGGGTACAGGGACCAGGTAGGTTACCAGGCGAAAGACTGGGAAGAAAAGCTCACAAGACTGTGTTAGAAAAAAACGTCTCTGTCAGAGGTGGGCAGGAACAGAGGGTGGGGGCACGCATGGAGGGAGAGGAGAGACGAGACAGTTACAGATACCCTTGTAAGTGGCTGGTATGGGTTTGAAACCTGTCTGTCTCTGCTCTCTCTTTCTCATTTTTCTCTACGATCTCCAATCTCGGACAATCCAGCCTCTCTCCCTCAACTCTAGAGTCTGGCTCTCTGCTTTTTCACCCATCCTGGGGTCTCTGCCCTTCTCAGTCTCCTTCCCGCTGTGTTCTACATAGGCAGCCTTGGATTTTTGAGATTGCCAGCTGGGCCCTCCCTTGCCTTTTCTCTCCCACCTCCTCCTTGCTTTCTCTCTTTGCCCTCCTCCTCCTCCTCCCTCCCCTTCCCAGCACCCGCCACCTTCTCCCCTCTCCCCTGTTCTCACTCTGAGCCTCCTCCTGGGCTGACCTTCTTGGAAGCTTCCAGCTTCATGGGCCCTGTTTTCATTCCTGGATGCTTCACGCCCAAGAGGAGCAGCCTCAGTTCTCTGGGCAGTGGCGGCGGCCCAGGGGGTTTATTTATCCACCCACCCCAGGGCAGGGGGTCTCCCCTGCAGAGAAACATGGAGTCCTCCAAGCCCCCATGCCTGGCCCACCCCGCAGCCTCTTATTCATTGCAGGAGGATGTGGGATTCCCTTCCAGCCTGGAGCTGCACAGTTGGCTTTGCCCCCTTAAGTCGGGGCTAATTCTGTTGCAGAGTTAGGTGAGGGTTTCTTTGGCCTCTAGTAAAAAAGCAGAGCTCTTGGCTTTGTTTGTTTGAGTGGATGCTTGTCACGGGCTTTTCCCCATTTAGAATCCATCTGTTAGCGCCTCTGCTCTGGAAGGCTCACAAAGCTGGTCATTAACAGACGCATTCTCTGTGTCTGGAATCTTAGCGGACCTGATGATTTCCTTCTACATAAGCCTTTTGGGACTGACGTGGGAAGAAGGGGCTTCCTCCCCATATCAAGTTGGCCCAGACTCCTCCTCTCTGAGGCCACCCTCTCCCCCAGCGAGGAGGCCTGTCCTTCTGAGCTCTGACGTGCAGCCACTCCCAGGCTCCCTATCTGGAAATTTCTGAGTCCACTCCCAGATTCAGGAGACGCAGGGGTTCACCTGCACCCCCCACTCCTCCCCTTAAGCAGTCCAGCATCTGATCTCCTCTGGTTGGTGAGGCAGGGCTTGAGGCCTGGCCTCAGCTGCCTCTCTGGCCCCAGCTCTGAGGATTACAGCCTTCAGTCCATCCCAGTGGCTGCCCCAACAAGACCTTCGAGTCCAAGTGTCCTGCTCTTCTGGGTACGGGGTGGTCCCTCAGCCAGGACACCCGGCGGTCTCCACTCCATTCTCTGCCCCACCTTGAGGCAGCCTGTCCTCAGGGTCCACTCAGGCTTCAGTGAAGCCTGGAGCCTCCACTGGGTCCTGTTGGGTTGGCCACGCGCACGGGGGCTCTGGGAGAGGCCGTGGCTGCAGACCCCGTGGTGAGGCGGGCGCTCTGGACACTGATGTCCGTGGGCTCCGGTCCCTGGCCCCGCTCTCCACTGTGCAGCTGCCACAAGTCTCAGAAGCATCCTCCACACTAGGGACACTGGTGTGCTGCCCCTTCCACTGGGGCCCCGTGACCCACTGTGCCGGGAAGGAAGCTGGAAGCTGGCGGGGCCGGGGCTCAGCACACACCCGCCCGGCTCCTCCGGGCCGGCCGCCTCCCTGGTTGGGCGATCCCTTTACATTCAGCTCTTTGGATCCCTGAGGACCACGATCAGGTGGGGACCCTGAAGTCTTTTTTTCTCTCCGGACCAAACATCCTCCCTGCCCAGGCTGTGTGCCCAAGGAGGGCTTTCTTCTGTCAACAACAAACTGGCACCTACCAGGGGCGCTTGCCATCTACCTACCAGGATTAAATCATGTGATGTTGCAGCTGCTGACCTCCAACACCCCTGAAGGAGCTCAGGGCGCAGAGCAGAAATGAGGCACTCTGTGTTCCGGAAAGTGGCAGGACAGGTCTTCAGAGAGATATTCTCAAGAACTGATTGTATGAGCCCGGTTCTTGCCTCTCCTCAAATCTAGAAAAGCACTAAAACCCTTCCCTGTGATGCGCGCTCCTCATGACTAGCGGAAACCTTCTGCAAAACATACGTGCTCAATCACACGTATTCCTCATTCACCAAAATCACGTGTATACTGTCCTTCCCCCCAGCCTCTTTGGAGCAGTTTCTCGGAGTTATCTGAGGCACTGTCTCCTGGGCTGCAGTCCTCATGTCGCCCCACATAAAACTTAACTTGAAACCCTCATTTGTGCATTTTTTTAGCCGACACTTCCATGATGGGTTTTGGGAGTTATCAGCAAAGAGTGGTGCAGGAGAGGGTGAAGCTGTTTTTTAAATTCATCTACTTATTTTGGGCTCCCCTGGGTCTTTGTTGCTGTGCGTGAGCTTTATCTAGTTGCAGAGAGTGGGGGCTACTCTGTATTGCGATGTGTGGGCTTCTCACTGTGGTGCTTCTCTTGTTGCGGATCGCAGGCTCTGGGGCACGAGGACTTGGGTAGTTGCGACTTGTGGGCTCAGTAGTTGCAGCTCGCGGGCTCTAGAATGTGGTCTCAGTAGTTGTGGCTCAGGGGTTTAGTTGCCTTGTGACATATGGGATCTTCCTGGACCAGGATCAAACCTGTGACCCCTGTGTTGGCAGGCAAATTAACCACTGGACCACCAGAGAAGTCTCTGAAGCTTTTTTTGAAGCAAACTCTGAACTGTGTTCTGCTTCCTGATGTTCTCCTGATGGGCCATCTGGGGAAAAGGTGGATGCAGAGGTGATGGCAGAGGAGCAGGGCTTTCCTACCCAGTCAGTATCTGTTGTCCTTCTAGTCTAAGACCAAAGACAGAAACCGCACATCTTTCAGCAGACAAGAAAGGGCAAGAGGTAGCCGCAACTGCGACTGAGCCACATCAATATGTATAATCTTCACAGTCAAGCCTCAGTACCGATGGGCTTGTTATCCCATTTTACGGATGGCGACACTGGGGCTCAGAGATGTTAGACATTGAAAAAGAAAGTACTTTACCCATTTTCATGGAGCCAGTCAGCAGAGGATTCAAATGGAGGCAAAAATGACTTTTCTCTGCAGGCAGCATGTTGCTCTTAAATTTATTTTTCATTTATTTCTCAGCATTTGACAGTGACTGAAAATCACTTAACCACTTGTGCTTGATGCTAGCACGTAAAAAGTGCACATCCATAAAAAAAAAACATTTCTTTATGGACCTGTGGATACTGCTGAACATATATTTGGGCTATGATATTTTCAGCTAACTTTGTGGGTTAAAGCCAGGCATAGTGCCTTTAGGCTGCAGCTCTGTCTATATATTTATGGTTTATAACTTATCAGAAAGTAGTTATTAACTTTGTAAGGCACCATTTTAGACACAAGAGATATAAGAGTTAAAAACTAATTATTGTTGTTCTCAAGAAAGATTTATTCTGGTGGGGATATATATATATATATATATATATATATATAGAGAGAGAGAGAGAGAGAGAGAGAGAAAGAGAGAGAGAGAGAGAGGGAGAGAGAGAGAGAGTGACAATGTAATTCTCTAGGGAGGATATGCATGCACTACATAAAAAGATATTGAAAAGAACCACAAATAAGATAGAATGATTAGTAACATGATAGAGTACCTATATTAGGAGGATTGGAGGAAAGATCTCTGCCAAGACTGCATTTGAGATGAAAAGAGGCAGCTGAGCATAGGTCTGGGAAGGAGGAGAAGGACTCCCAAGCTGAAGGAGTGTGCAAATGTCCTGTGGCAGGAAGCAGGATGTCACGTTTGCAGGATTCTGAATGAAGGGTCTGCAGAGGAGAAAAAAGAGCTGAAAGAGGCAGGCACCTGCTCAGCAAGACCTTCAGGGACTGAACAGAGGGCTTTTCCTCTAAGAATAAGGAAAGCCCAGGGGTCCTTGGAAATGTTTCATTCACAAATTTGGGAAAGGAAGGTGGGGGGTGGGCAGATGAGGTAGGGGTGTTGCAGTAGTCCAGGTGAGGAGGATGGGCTGGGTGCAGGGCAACAGCTGTAGAGGTGGTGGAACCAGGGCTCTTTGGAGGCACTGCCAAAGGACATCACTGATGCGAGGTATGTGCAAGGCAGGGGGTACCCATTTCTCGGCCCGAGTGTTGGGTGGTGAAGGAGATGTTGGCTGAAACAAAGATGTCATAAGTGTGGGAAACGATCCAGTGTGGTACCAATGATTCTATTTTACAAAGATTAACTTGGGATGCCCAAAGATCCTAGGAGAGGATGAACCTGGATGATGAACCTGGACTTCAGAGAGGAGATGCTGCTGAAGATGTAACTGTGAGTGTCGTTAGCATAGAGACAGTGTCTCCGGTTGTGGCAATGAACACACCCTCTTCCCATGTGCATTTCCCTCCAAGAAAAAGAGATTGAGTCCAGCTCATCGAGACTCCTGACTCCTGGAGTTTCCAGAGAAGGGGGGGACCCAAAGAAAGCCCGGGAAGGGTGCAGTAAGGTAGATGGAAGCCAGCCTGCTCCATGTCGAGCAAGCCCAGAGTACAGAGTTTTCATAAAGAAGTGGGGGTCAGCCATGGCCACTGCTGCAGAAAGCCAGGAAAGGCAAGGACAGAGGATAGGCTATTGGCTGGAGTCACGTGGAAGTGACTTGAGGGTTGTCCAGGTCAATTTCAGAGCAGCGATGGGTCTGAGTGCCCAACTCAGCCTATGAAGGTCACATCAGAAGTGAGGGAGTGGAGACATTGATACAGAGAGCTCCTTGAGTAATTTTGTTGGGAAGAAGACCAGAGAGGGATATGGGATGGACAAACCTCTGTATCTGTATCTGTGCTTATAACTACACCTATCAGTAAATATCCAAATATACCTATGTAAATTACATACATGTAGATCATATTTATCTTTATCTAAATTATATTTAAATCCAAATTATAAACTTATATGTATAAGCTTAAATAGATTGGCCAAAAGTTTCACTCGAGCTTTCAGTAAGATGGTAAGGAAAAACCTGAGCAAACTTTTTGGCCAACCCAATATTTAAATTCAGTATCTAGGAATACAAGTTCATTTCCTTCAACTTTTCCAGACTTACTCTTCCCCGCCAGGGTGTGCTTCCTGTCCATTTGCTTTGCTGTTAAAAATGAGGGTGAATGAGGACTTCCTGTCTTTGTAGGGCCTGTTACACGCCCAAACCCTAGACCATGTCCCACTGCAAAATGAAGGAGGGGTGAGTGGACGATGCACAGACTTTAGGTTTCTTGCAAAGCGAGGCCGCAAGGAGTTCCTCACAGGTAAATGGAGGCTGATCATGGAGCATCTTGATACAGGCTGGTTGCTGTTGTTGTTCAGTTGCTAAGTTGTGTCTGACTCTTTGTGACCCGTGAACTGCAGCTCACCAGGCTCCTCTGTCCTTCACTATCACCCAGGGTTTGCTCAAATTCATATCCACTGTATCAGTGTTGCTATCTAACCATCTCATCCTCTGTGACCCCCTTCTCCTCCTGCTCTCAATCTTTCCCAGTGTCAGGGTCTTTTCCAATGACTTACCTCTTCCCATCAGGTAGCCAAAGTACTGGAGCGTCAGCATCAGTCCTTCCAATGAAGATTCAGGGTTGATTTATTGACTGGTTTGATCTTCTTGCATCCAAGGGACTGTAAAGAATCTTCTCCAGTACCACAATTCAAGAGCATCAGTTCTTCAGTGCTCAGCCTTCTTTATGGTCGAACTCTCACATCTGTACATGATATTGGCAAAACCATAGCTTTGACTATATCGGTATGAGGTTTTAATTCTGTGGGTAATAAGAAGCCAGGGAAAGTTTCTAATAAGAGTGAGCAATGTATGTCAGGGCTGTATATTGTCACCCTGTTTATTTAACTTATATGCAGAGTACATCATGAGAAACGCTGGGCTGGAGGAAGCACAAGCTGGAATCAGGATTGCCAGGAGAAATATCAATAACCTCAGATATGCATATGACGACACCCTTATGGCAGAAAGTGAAGAAGAACTAAAGAGCATCTTGATGAAAGTGAAAGAGGAGAGTGAAAAAGTTGGCTTAAAGCTCAACATTCAGAAAACTAAGATCATGGCATCTGGTCCCATCACTTCATGGCAAATAAATGGGGAAACAGTGGAAACAATGGCTGATTTTATTTTGGGGGGGCTCTAAAATCACTGCAGATGGTGACTGCAGCCATGGAATTAAAAGATGCTTACTCCTTGGAAGGAAAGTTATGACCAACCTAGATAGCATATTAAAAAGCAGAGACATTACTTTGCCAACAAAGGTCCGTCTAGTCAAGACTAGGGTTTTTCCTGTGGTCATGTATGGATGTGAGAGTTGGACTGTGAAGAAGGCTGAGCGCCGAAGAATTGATGCTTTTGAACTGTGGTGTGGGAGAAGACTCTTGAGCGTCTCTTGGACTGCAAGGAGATCCAACCAGTCCATCCTAAAGGAGATCAGTCCTGAGTGTTCATTGGAAGGACTGATGCTGAAGCTGGAATTCCAATACTTTGGCCACCTGATGCGAGGAGCTGACTCTTTGGAAAAGACCCTGATGCTGGGAAAGATTGAGGGCAGGAGGAGAAGGGGGTGACAGAGGATGAGATGGTTGGATGGCATCACCAACTCAATGGACATGAGTTTGAGTGAACTCCGGGAGTTGGTGATGGACAGGGAGGCCTGGAGTGCTGCGGTCCATGGGGTCGCAAAGAGTCGGACATGACTGAGCGACTGAACTGACTGAATGTGATTTGGCCTGGGCTTTAGAACACGAGTCATTCACTGTATGTTAAGTCCATGTGCTTGTGCTTAGTCACTCGGTCGTGTCTGACCCTTTGTGACCCCATGATCAGTAGCCCACCAGGCTTCTCTGTTTATGGGATTCTCCAGGCAATGAGCCCATGTACCACTGTGTTAATGACT
Organism: Bos taurus; assembly: GCF_002263795.3. NCBI lineage: Eukaryota > Metazoa > Chordata > Mammalia > Artiodactyla > Bovidae > Bos > Bos taurus. The sequence goes on from NC_037341.1 coordinate 4,331,917, forward strand.
GAGAGATTTTTTTTTTTTTTTTTTAGTAAGGAAATAATTGAGAAATGGGAAAGGGGAACAAAGGTGGGGTGAACAGGCCAGCCTGGAGGCAGGATGGAGGGGAGAGGACCAGAAGACAATAGGGAGGCTCCTGAGAGCAGGAGGATGGAAATACGATGAGAGACGAGAGCTGGAGAGGCAGGGTGCACCTGAGCTGGGGGACCCGGTGAAAGAAGCTGCCCTTCCCATGGGGCTGATCATCTGATCACCAAAGACTTCCTGCTGTTCCTCTCTTGCTGGAGTGACTTTTGTCCCCAACCTTCTCAGGCATCAAATTATCACAGTTCCCCAGTTGAGAGACTTTTGTAAGAAGATAAATAGCATAATTATCTATGTGTCAATCCGTGTGACGTGATTGCACTGAGCAAACATTCACTTGAGCTGCTGCTGCTAAAACAAGATGAAAATCTAATCAGGATGTTCACGAACTACTTGTCCTACCTTCAATTTGAGGCATGAATCACGGTTAATATCTCGTTTCTTTCCCACCCAGTGCTCATTATAACCTATGGCATTTACTTCAGAAAGGCAGTCATCCGCTACACTGGCCCCAGTTGTAAAGGCCAAGTGATATTTCACATCCGTGTGAGTGGAGGGGTCACGTGGCTTTTTATAGTCCTTGCTGAGAAATCGTACCTGGAGCCGTCCTTGGTCCAGCCAAGGGGACGTTCTCCAGCACAGGGTGAGCAAGGAGAGGGCAGCCAAAGGAAATTCCTGAGCACCCTATCCATCTAGAGATATGGGTTCAGAAACAATCAAAGGATATCTTATCCAGGACCAGTGACGAGGAAGAGATTTGAAGCAGGAGATGAATAGAATGCCAGACCCCTACAGGGCAGCCTGTCAGAAAAGCTGAGATCTTAGTGATCAAGAGCCATAGTGATCTATGGCTGATGCTCAGAGTTCAGAGCCTTACTGTCTAGACTCAGAAAAAATTCCAAACCCTGAGAGATGCTATAAAGGTCAGAGATTGTAATAACTCCACCCCAATGATTCCACTGGCTTCCCTTCTCATTCGGATCAGAAGTCCGATTCCTCACCCTGCACTGTGGAACCCTACATCACCCACACTTTCTCCCCACTCCATCCTCACTCCTGTGCCCCCCACCTCCCTGGCTACCTCCCCAACTCTGGCTAGCTCTTCTTCCACACCAATTCTGTGATGGGTCTCAGATACACAAGGCAAACTGCTGTTCCCAGGCCTTTGCACAAGCAGTCTCCTTTGTCTATAAACCTCTATTTGCCGATATATATTTGACCATATATCACGTTCCCTGGTCCTTGCATAACTGTCAACTTCTGATTCACTTAGTTGTACAGCAGAAACTGACACAACTTTGTAAAGCAATTATGCTCCCCCCCTCTCAAAAAAAAAAGATATCAACTTGTGTCTTTCCGTGAGAATCTGGGGCTCCCCAGTGGCTTAGTGGATAAAGAATCCTCCTTCTGTGCGTTAGATGCAGGAGACATGGGTTTGATCCCTGGGTTGGCAAGATCTCCTGGAGGAGAGCATGGCAACCCACTCCAGCATTCTTGCCTGGAAAATTCTGTGAACAGAGGAGTCTGGCGGGATACAAAGTGTTGCAAAGAGTCGGAGACGACTAAAGCGACTGAACACCTACACACACAAAAACACACACACACACACACACACACACGTAAGAATCTTATGCAAACAACCCTCTTTCCCAATTTCAGATTCCTATTTACCTGAATATTTGTTTGTCTCCATGGCAGTTAATACCATCTAACACAAGTCTGTATCCCTTCTCTAGAACATGACCTCCATGAGGGCAGCTTGCCAATCAAAAGCCAGTAAAGAGGCCAGGTTGGTGGAAAGGAAAGTTTGCCTCGTTTTGGAGGCCTGTAACTGGAGGTGTGGTGAGAGAAGGACTCCTGTCCAAAGGCTGACTCCCCCTCACTGATAATCAGGGGGCAGAGGGAGGGGGCTACATGCAGAAACAGCACTGTCAGCCCTGACAGTCATCTTGAAATTGGTCAGTGGTCTGATCAACATCATCTTGATTGTTTTAGGTACAGTTAGTCTTCAGTTTCAGGGTCAGTTTGTTCCCATTTCTTTGAGGCCAGTTCTTGGAATTGTGGCCACTTATGTCACAGTTATCGGAGAAGGCGGTGGCACCCCACTCCAGTACTTTTGCCTAGAAAATCCCATGGACGGAGGAGCCTGATAGGCTGCAGTCCATGGGGTTGCTAGAGTCAGATACAACTGAGCGACTTCACTGTCACTTTTCACTTTCATGCATTGGAGAAGGACATGGCAATCCACTCCAGTGTTCTTGCCTGGAGAATCCCAGGGACAGGGGAGCCTGGTGGGCTGCCGTCTATGGGGTTGCACAGAGTCGGACACGACTGAAGCGACTTAGCAGCAGCAGCAGCATGTCACAGTTGCAATCTGGCCATCAACTTCTCCTGGTGGGCTTTTCAGTATCTACAATATAGCTCGCAGGTATGGCTCAGTATATTATCTATGGACCTTGAGGAGGACCTAGAGGTCCTTGACTATGTTTAATGACTAAACTTTATTATTTAGTCTCGTTGCAGTTGTTTCCTCCTTTGTGGCACTTTCAGTGCAGTTCAGTCGCTCAGTCATGCCCGACTCTTTGTGACCCCATGAACCGCAGCACGCCAGGCCTCCCTGTCCATCACCAACTTCCGGAGTTTACCCAAACTCATGTCCATTGAGTCGGTGATGCCATCCAACAATCTCATCCTCTGTCATGCCCTTCTCCTCCTGCCCTCAATCTTTCCCAGCATCAGGGTTTTTCCAATGAGTCAGCTCTTCGCATCAGGTAGCCAAAGTATTGGAGTTTCAACCTCAACATCAGTCTTTCCAATGAACACCCAGGACTGATCTCCTTTAGGATGGACTGGTTGGATTTCCTTGCAGTCCAAGGGACTCTCAAGAGTCTTCTTCAACACCACAGTTCAAAAGCATCAATTCTTCGGTGCTCAGCTTTCTTTATAGTCCAATTCGCACAACCATACATGACCACTGGAAAAACCATAGCCTTGACTAGATGGATCTTTGTTGGCAAAGTAATGTCTCTGCTTTTAAATATGCTGTCTAGGTTGGTCATAACTTTCCTTCCAAGGAGTAAGCATCTTTTAATTTCATGGCTGCAATCGCCATCTGCAGTGATTTTGGAGCCCAGAAGAATAAAGCCAGCCACTGTTTCCACTGTTTCCCCATCTATCTGCCATGAAGTGATGGGACCAGATGCCATGATCTAACACCCGTAATTACCTGGGCTTCCCAGGTGGCTCATTGGTAAAGATGCTGCCTGCCAATGGAAGAGACATGGGTTGGATCCCTGGGTCAAGAAGATCCCCTGGAGAAGGAAATAGCAACCCACTCCAGTATTCTTCCCTGAAAAATCCCATGGACAGAGGAGCCTGGTGGGCTACAGTCCATGGGGTCACAAAAGAGTCAGACATTAGAGTGACTGTAGAACAACAACAATGATCTGATAATCCAGTTATTCATTTCCTCAAACAAATCATGCACTCTCCAGGACTGGAAGGAGATCACATCCGTTTTATTCACTTCTGTACACTCAGCCCTTCTCTGTGAATCTGCCGCATGCTGGACATTTGATGAATGTTTGTGAAGGGAACATACAAAAGGAGTTGAGAAAGTCATGTCCAGTCATGGCACCACGGAGAGAGATTGACTCATAGGTAAAGGAAACCTGCCAGGGAGGAGGTGACCAGGTAAAAGCAGGTAGGCCAGGTAGGGAGGGATTCCAGGCATCAGTGATGATATTTAAAGAGGAGGCTGGGGACTTCCCTGGTGCTTCATTGGTCAAGAATCCCCCGTGCAATGCAAGAGACATGGGTTCCATCCCTGGTTGGGGAACTAAGATTCCACATGCAGAGGGGCAAGTGTGCTATAGCAGCAATGAAATATCCACATGATATGACCAAGACCTGGAGTGCCACATGTAAGACCTGACACAGCCAAACAAATATTTTTTTTTAAATACTAAAAAAAAAAATAGAGGAGGCTGGCGACAGCATAGCCCAAGGGAGCCTTTGCCAGGAGTTGGTGGGGCTGGAGGACATGGAGCTCAGAAGATGTGAAATTAACAGCGAGGGTGTGTTAGTTTGTCTGTGGTCCCTGAGAAGGTCAGCATCTTTTAACTGTCTCACCTTGTCTCTCCCTGACGATCTCAGAATTACAATCCAAGTCATGAAAGCTGTCAGAAGACAGCAAACAGTAACAAGCAAGTGTGAAATGACAGGGCTTTTTTTTTTCTCAATAAAAATATAAAACTAGAGCTTCACAAATCATATGGAGCCAAGAATTTTTTTTTTAAACCCACATATTTGAAAGCTGAAATCCTGATGAAGATTATTTTGGTCTGACAATCGCCTATGATGTGAAGCTCAAATCACTTGGGCTGCCAGGACACAAATATATATTCTTTTGCAGTAGACTTGCCGCATCTCTTTATCTGTTTAAGACTTTAGACTGAAAAATTAACTCCAGTCAAGTGTTTCAGGGTTCGCCCTGAGACTCGAGTTCTAAAGGACAGAATAGCTTCTAATTCTCTAGCTCCTACCAAGTGTCAAGGGCTTTGCATGCATTGCTTCATGACCTTTACTGGATTCTGGATTTCAGTGGAGGAGATGAAGGAGGCGAAGCCATCTCATTTTCTCAGGGTCACAGAGGTGCATGTTGTACACGAAGGTTTTGACCCAGGGCTGAGAGATTTCAAAGTCCGTGTCCTTCTCATGATGGCAAACTCTTCCAGAATTGCTTCTATTTAAACAATAATTCGGGGCTTCCCTGATGGCTCAGCAGTAAGGAATCCACCTGCAGTTCAGGAGACACAGGAGACGTGGGTTCAATCCCTGGGTCGGGAAGATCCTCTGGAGGAGGGCATGCAATCCAGTCCAGTAGTCTTGCCTGGAGCACCCTCTGGACAGAGGAGCCTGGGGGGTGGCTACAGTCCAAAGGGTTGAAAATAGTCAGACGTGACTGAGCGACTAAGCATGCCAACAGTAATTTGGGGTATAGGAAGCATGTCTATTTTCTCTCGTGTTTCCTAAAAATATTTGGGATAACTGGAACATTTTAAAATGAAGACATGAATAATTTACAGAAAATGAAAGTCACTCAGTCCTGTCCCACAATACAACCCCATGAACTATATAGTCCATGGAATTCTCTGTCAGAATACTGGAGTGTGTAGCCTTTTCCTTCTCCAGGGGATCTTCCTAACCCAGGGATCAAACCCAGGTCTCCCTCATTGCAGGCAGATTCTTTACCAGCTGAGCCACAAGGGAAGCACAATTTACAGAAGCTAAACTCTATTCCCAGTTTTCTTTCCTCCTTTCCTCTCTCTTTCCCTCCCTCCCTTCATTCCCTCCTTCCTATATTTACTGGTCATCTAAAATGGATTAATCATTGTAGACGACAAGGACACAGATGAAGAAGACAGTCTTTACACTCAAGGAGCTCTGAAACAGTGGTAAAGTCTGCAGAGTTCAGTCAGTTCAGTCAGTTCAGTCGCTCAGTCATGTCCAACTCTTTGCGACCCCATGAACCGCAGTACACCAGGCCTACCTGTCCATCACCAACTCCCGGAGTCCACCCAAACCCATGTCCATTGTGTTGGTGATGCCATCCAACCATCTCATCCTCTGTCGTCCCCTTCTCCTCTTGCCCTTAATCTTTCTCAGCATCAGGGTCTTTTCAAGTGAGTCAGCTCTTCACATCAGGTGGCCAAAGTATTGGAGTTTCAACATCAGTCCCTCCAAAGAACACCCAGGACTGATCTCCTTTAGGATGGACTGGTTGGATCTCCTTGCAGTCCAAGGGACTCTCAAGAGTCTTCTTCAACACCACAGTTCAAAAGCATCAATTCTTCAGCACTCAGCTTTCTTTATAGTCCAACTCTTATATCCATGCATGACTACTGGAAAAACCATAGTCTTGACTAGATGGACCTTTGTTGGCAAAGTAATGTCTGCTTTTTAATATGCTATCTAGGTTGGTCATAACTTTGCTTCCAAGGAGTAAGCGTCTTTTAATTTCATTGCTGCAGTCACCATTCTCAGTGATTTTGGAGCCCAGAAAAATAAAGTCAGCTACTGTTTCCACTGTTTCCCCATCTATTTGCCATAAATAGTGACAAATGGTGTGGTAGACCAATGTGAAATATTTAATGAGAGCACAGGAGTGAGAATAGAAAACTCAATCGTGATGTTGGTGAAGGTTCACTGGCTGGTGGGTGAATTATGATGGTTAAGCGGCTAAGACCCACAGAGCCTTGTTTCGAGGAGAGAGAAAGGGTGCTCAGAAGCAATGATTCTTTACTTTGTGGTGATTGGCAACCTTGTGAGGGTCAGATGCTGTGTGAGGTCCTGGGGCCAGTGGTATTCCAAAAGGATGTGCACTCTCTACCCTCCTGAAGTTTAACATATAGTCGGGAAAAAAGACTGCATCAGTCCTAGGTCCTCTGAGGAGCAGGCATCCGTGTTAGATTAAGCATTTAATCTATTTAAAGTATTTAGGGCATTTTCTGTATGAATAAAAGCAAGGGAGGGAGCCGAAGAGGCTGGGAAGGAGTCAGACTGCGATGCAAGAATGACTTTGACATCAGGGAATCCTGGAGCCGAACTTGGCTGTCAGAGGAGTCCCCTGACTCTGGAATAAAAGTCTGCTTTGGTGCCTCTGCTTGTGAAGACAGGCATCGGAAGGGTTGTGCTGTGCCATGCTTCCCAGGAGGTGCTAGTGGTGAAAAAGCCATCCCCCAAGGCAGGAGATGTAAGAGACATGGGTTCGATCCCTGGGTCGGGAAGATGCCCTGGAGGAGGGCACGGCCACCCGCTCCAGTACTCTTATCTGGAGAATCCCATGGACAGAGGAGCCTGGTGAGCTACAGTCCATGGGGTCACAAAGGGTCGGATAGGACTGAAGCGACTCAGCATGCATCACACAGAAGGGAGGTTATCTAATAGGAGATGGAGAGCTGTAATATCACCTGTGGATGCGTGTGGCTCCTAACACACCAGCGATAGAAGGCAGGTCCTCGAGGTTTGAGGAGGTGTGTATTTTCTGTATTCCTACCTGGCCATGTTTAGCTGGGAGCAGTTTTCCATGCTCTCCTAGTGTTTCTCCTGAACAAAATCAGACATGAGCAGGTGCAAAATCCACGTTATCCATTATTGTTCCCTGCTACAGCAATCATCTCAAATATATATGGATATGTTGTGATTATTATCAAATATATAGATGAGTTAGACATAATTACAGAAGTGATTCACTCAACAAATGTTGAATTAGTTCAGTATATGCATATTCACTATTAATTCTCTACCAGGCACAGGTTAAGCCCATAGGAAATTTGGTCTTTTATGTAGCCTCTCAATTAGTGGATTCTGCAGCATCTCAGTGCTTGATTTTGATAAGAGGTCCTCAGACTTGAAAAAATTAGGAAGCATTTGTTTAGGGATCAGAATGATTGAAGATCTGGGAACACTAACCATCTAAATGATGCTTCAAAGGACACTGGGAAGACTGTGATGGACTTCCTGTTAATCAGGAGAATTGAATATATGAGTTTATTTCTGTTCCTTCCCAAACCCTACTAATGTGATAACAAAGAAACAAGTAAGAAATAAACCCACAAAGAGACACACACAATCATTCCTTTGGACTGAGCTATTTCTTTTGTATTGACAGTCACTGTATTTCGATTAATTTTTAAGTGGGTCAGCTGAACGGTTTCTTGTGCTCCAGAAGCACAACCTCTTAGTTTTGTTGTTGGTAGATAGTTATTACTCACACAGAAAATTTAGATCCTCTTTTCTCATATTCCACTAATTTCAATCAATTTTCTTTGAAACTTGTGTAACTTAGAGCACAAAGAACAAGGTCCATGCTCCTGAAAAACTTTCAATATAGAGAAGAGAGGACATACTGTCTAGAATTTCTCTGAGTAAACATGAAAGGGATCTCAGGATTTTGTCCATCTTTGCAAAAATTTTATTGAGCATCTATTATGTGCCAGGTTCTATTGTAGGCAATGGGGAAGGGAGTGTGTTGGTGAGAAAATAAAGATCCTTGCCCTTGTGGAGTTGATAATCAGAAGGAAAGAAAAGAGAGGGTTTAATAATATGAGGTCAAGGGGTGAAATATTCTATAAAGCAGAAGAAAGTATCTCAGGGCATGGAATCAAGGGGTGGCTTCTATGAGCAGAAACCTGCTCATAGATTGAGGAGGGAGGCATCCCGCAGGGGAGGAGCATTCCAGGAAAGGAAGACCAGCAGTTCAAAGGCTCTGATGGGGCTGCTGCAACCCCTGTCGCAAAACAGAGAAGGGACCTTTGTGGCTGAAAATGGGGGGGGGGGTGGTCACTGGCCAGAGGGGCAGCTGAAGGCAGCTCCCACAGGGCCTCAAAGTCTGTGAGATGGGTCTGGATTTCATTGTAAGATGCGAGGCTGCTGCAGGCCTGACTTTGGGGAGTGATGCGTTCTGGTTTGTAATTCACGGGAATCCCTCTGTTTGTCTCTATAAAATAGACCCCAGGGAGGTCAAGGACATGACGGGGGAGACCAGAAAGGAGATCATTGTCATAACCCAGCTGGGAGATGGAGGCACTTCTTCATTCCAGGGTGACCTGGAGACGGTGAGAAATGATGAGAAAGTGGACACAGTTGTTAATGGAATGAATGGACAGGGCTATAAGGTAAAGGCCAGAGTCACGGGCAATGCGAATAACAGGATGGAGTTAAGGTTTTTAAGGGAACTTAGGATTAGTTTTGGAGCAGGCAATGGCACCCCACTCCAGTACTCTTGCCTGGAAAATCCCGTGGACGGAGGAGCCTGGTATGCTGCAGTCCACGGCGTCGCTAAGAGTCGGACACGACTGAGCGACTTCACTTTCTCTTGTCACTTTCACGCATTGGAGAAGGAAATGGCAAACCACTCCAGTGTTCTTGCCTGGAGAATCCCAGGGACGGGGGTGCCTGGTGGGCTGCTGTCCATGGGGTCGCACAGTCGGACACGACTGAAGCGACTTAGCAGCAGCAGCAGAATTAGTTTAAAACATATCACAACTCACTGTGTTCAGAAGGGTAGACAGGCTTGGGGTGTAAGATCTACAGTGGGTGTGTCATATGTCAAGGTGACAGGCAGGCCCTGGGGGCAGGTGGATCAAGCCTAGCATCATCCTGGCTCTGCCGCTGTCTAGCTTGGTGATCTTGGACCACTTATTTATCTCCCTGAGAGTCTCAGTTGTATAGTTACTGTTACAATACTCTATCACAAGTGATTTTGACAGTGATCAAATGAAATAATGCAACAAAGCACTGAGCACAATGCCTCACATATAGGAAAACAAAAGAAACATCATTGTGGTGATTAAAATTTATTTCACACTTTGTTTAGATTATATCCTGGGACACAAAGGTTGTCAGAAGCAGGGAGAAATATGTTTGACAAACAGGTGGCGTCAGACCAGGGGTCAGCAAAGTGGGATTCCAGCCTCCAATCTCCCCTTGAACAAATCAATTTGTTTCTCTGGACCTCGGTTGTTTTATCTACAAATAGCATGCCTGTTTCTATCTCAAGGGTTTGCATGAGCGTGAAACAGAGACAACCCCAGTTAAACTGTCTAGCTCCATGCCTGGCATAGGGCACTCAGTGGGTTTTAGCTGACTCTCAAACTGAATGACTACCTTAGAAGCCAGTCAAGGAGTTTTTATGTGATTTGGTGAGGGGAACATCTTGAAAGAGAACTTAAAAATCCATTCATTGTCAATGTTTTCCAAATGACTAGAGTCCATAATTGTTAATAACTCTGTCCTGGCAGTCCACAGAGTCACAGCCTTGCCAGAGTGGAAAGATATAATATTAAGAAAGATTGACCATCAGACGTTAATGTATTTATTTCACAAAGTCTTCAGGGTGCCTAGCAACCACAGAAGTTTCTATCCACGCTTTTTTCCCCTCAAATGATACGCAGTCACTAAAACACACATTTCATCCTGCTTGAGGGAAACAGAGGGGTTAGCAGTTCAGGACCGTGATCTCACCATCCCTCTTTCCAGCTTTCATCAGGGAAGAGAATCCTGCCGCAGCAACCGTTATTGATTACTAAGTCTCTGAATGAGTTTATTTCATCTCTGCCGCGTGTGCTCTTCCTGCACTGCTGATTCCGCTTCCTCGTGTGGTCACTGTATGGCCCTGGGGGAAGAGTGAATAAGACAAGGTGGAAATGTAGAGGAAAGCACAGCTCCAGAGGCCCCCATTCCATCTAAGTCAACTCATGGAGAGTTGAATACAAACTCCCAGTGTATTTCCTGAACTCATACAAACTGAGGCCCAGAGAGGGGAGGGTCTGTTGGTCAAAACAAGTTGCAAGATGAGCCCAGATGGATGGGGGGCATATAGACACCACTTCTGGATGAGAGATGCTCAATGCAAAGCCTTATTGCAAAGGGTATGGCCCCAAAGAAGTTTCGTCTTTACTTAAAGAACAGAGTCCCCAAAGAGCCACTCATAAAACTGCAGATAAATTGGGAAGTTCAGTAAGAGGAGGAAACTAGATCATTCCCAAGTTGGGTCTCCTTTATCCATTGGGCTTGCCGACCTGGCTGGTCTTCTTGGAACAGGCCACAGAGCTTTGCAGAAGGGGAGCCTGGTAACACGTTCCTGCAGAAAAAGGAGAAAAGACATTTTCCTTGTGTTTCCTTTCCCGAGGGTTATAGAAATAGACCCTCTCCGTGCCCAGGTCCCAGAGTTTGGGTTCACAGTGGTGTGAGACTGGGGGACTCAGGCTGGGCGAGGACCTCTACACAGGGAGCTAAGTTCTTGCAGCAGAAGCATGGAGTACGTTGTGAGGGTGGGCCCTGAGAGGTCAGCAGGAAGGCATGGCCTGATGTGGAGGGAGTCCCCTCAAAGGGGGCTTTGTGAAGCAAATATCCAAACATCCATCAACATTAACAGGGGTCTTCCCTTGCTAGCTCAGTCGGTAAAGAATCTGCCTGCAATGCAGGGGACCTGGGTTTGATTCCTGGGTCGGGAAGATCCCCTGGAGGAGGAAATGGCAACTCACTCCGGTTTTCTTGCCTGGAGAATCCTATGGACAGAGGAGCCTGGCGGGCTACGGTCCAGAGGGTCGCAAGAGAAGGACACGACTTAGCCACTCAACCACTACCACCATCCTCATCAACCTTTTAGAAGGCCATCACTCCCAGAGCTCCCTTCTCTATGCTGTTATTCCCCCAAATCAGGGGATAAGACTGGGAAGAAGGAGGTGAGAAGAGAACCCCACAGCCTCTGCTCCCTTCCTCAGGTCCAGGGCCACCGATGAGGCATTGATTAGCAGGCACAGGTGCTGGGGTGGGAGGCTCAGGGTGTGGGGCCCCTAGAGTCAGATATGGGACAGAAATGTGAAAGTGACCGGCCATGTGAGCCTTAAGTAACTTAAGCAAGATGGCTTCAAAATGACTAAAACTATCATCGGATCTGATTTAGATGCTAAAGAAAATGACTCTCCAGAGAGTTTCACAGATCACAGCTGGGGATCATTATTGGAAAAGTGAAACGTTTTTATGTCTCTGCCTCCAGCATATTTGGGCTCCTCCCTAAAATAAAGATGTGATGACTATACCATTGATTATGATAAAATGACCGAGAGGCCCTGCTGGGTAATATCCATCTCTTATTTTTTCCTTTTTTTTTTTGGCCAAGCAGGCTTACAGGATCTTTGTTCCCTGACCAGGGATCAAACCCAGATCCTTGGCTGTGAAACCATGGAGTCCTAACCCCTGGATCACCAGAGAATTCCTCTTACTTTTTCCTTTTGAAACCATCCCTAAGTTTATTCTCTTTAAAAAGTCTATAGTTGTACTAAATGCCCATCAACAAAAGAATGGATCAAGAAGATGTGGTCCGTATATACAATGGAATGTTATTCAGCTTTAATAAGAATGAAATAATGCCATTTGCAGCAACACGGAAGGACCTAGAGATTGTCATACTGAGTGAAGTAAGTCAGATGGAGAAGGGGACATATTGTATGACATCCATTATACGTGGAATCTAAAAAGAAATGATACAAGAACTTACAAAACAGAGACTCAGAAACTTGGAAAACAAACTTACGGTTGTGGTGGGGGAGGGATAGTTGGGGACTTCGGGAAGAGCAAGAAAACACTGCTATATTTCAAATGGAGACCCAACAAGGACTTACTGTATCGCACAGGGAACTCTGCTCTTGTTATAAGCCAGCCTGGATGGGAGAGGAGTTTGAGGGAGAATGTATACATGTGTATATATGGCTAAGTCCCTTCACTGTTCCCCTGAACTCCCACAACACTGTTAATCGGCTATACCCCAATACAAAATAAAAAGCTTAAAGTTTAGAGAAAAAAAGTGTCTATGGTTGTAGATTATGGGGAATGGGTGAGGACTCCTGAAATGGAGTTTTATTCTTTTTCTTATAGGTTTGCTGCTGGTTTTAAGTTATCCCAAAGTGTGAGTCTTAAAATGCTTATTTCTTCTACTTACTCTAATATTAAACACAAGATCCCCGATTTTTTTTTTTTCTGAAGAGAAGAGGAGGTAAGATATTACTTTCCCAGCAGCAGAAGAAGTGAATGGAAAAAGTTGATGAATGTCACAGGAAAGATTAGTTCTTCTGGAAAAAGAAAAAGAAATTAGAACACAGACACGGACAAAAAAGCAGTGCAGGCTCCTGGAAATTTTCATCTGGTTCTCACAAAGGAATAAAACCAAAGGAGAGTGAAGAGTAAGGGCAAGCTCAATGGATTCATCGCTTCCTCTTCATTAAAAATTTAAAGTTGATAAATACCAGATCAAGTAATCAGAGAAATTCATTATGTATAATAAACTGATGCACAGTGAATCTGGCTGGTGCTGATTTTCTATAAATATCAAAATTTAGGGATTGTCCCTGAGCTATTCATTAAACTTCAAAGTCAATGAATAATGAATAGGAAATCCATTTGTTCATTAACTTGAGAAACGAAAGATACCTCCCTCCCCTGTTATGTTTCTGATTAATTTGGCTCTGAAACGAGTTAGCAGGTCTATAAACATCCCCCAGGGCTATATCTGGCTCAGGGAGCAGCACTTTTCTCAAAAGAGATGCAAGCCTGTCTGTGCTCAATCTGTTAGAACCCGGCCCTGTTGAAGGTGGGCTGGCTGTGGCTTCTTTCAAGCGAGTTTTGCTCCAGTGAGGAACTGGGGGTCCTTTGATAACATGTAAGCCAGACTGTGCCCGTCAGGGAGTACCGATTACTGGGCGCCTTGGGTAGTACTCTTCTGGAGGCGGATCACTTTTCCGGAAAGCATTTGCTGTCTGTAAGGAGACATCCTCACAGGGACAAGGAGCAGGAACGCGTTCCGGCTCCAGACAGCAGAATTCCAATCGAGGTCATCTCTGCAGGTTCCCGTTATATTTACTGCTCCATTACATGTTCCCATGACTCTGACCTGATTGAGTTTTGTTAGAAATCCCTCCACTTACACATCTAGTTATTGGCCCATCCATCCATCTGTACCAGCTTCCCAGGTGGTGCTAGTGGTAAAGAACTGGACTGCCAATGCAGGGGACATAAGGGATGTGGGTTCGATCCCTGGGTTGGGAAGATCCCCTGGAGGAGGGCATGGCAACCCACTCCAGTATTCTTGCCTGCAGAATCCCAGGGACAGAGCAGCCTGGCAGGCTACAGTCCATGGGGTCGCAAAGAGTCAGACACGACTGAAGTGACTGAACAGGCACGTACGCACATCCATCTATTCATCCATTTAATAGACTCAGGTATTTGTGGAGCACATGCTTTGAGGGCCATGGGAGGAATCTTGAACAAGGGAGACAAGATCTTTGCCCCAAGGAAATTACATTCTGGTGGGGATTTGTCACCAAATAAATAAGCCAGCCATGCTGAAACTCCAATACTTTGGCCACCTGATGTGAAGAGCTGACTCATTTGAAAAGACCCTGATGCTGGGAAAGACTGAAGGTGGGAGGAGAAGGGGACACCAGAGGATGAGATGGTTGGATGGCATCACCGACTCAATGGACATGAGATGGAGCAAGCTCCGGGAGTTGGTGATGGACAGGGAGGCCTGGCACACTGCAGTCCATGGGCTCACAAGGAGTCGGACACAACTGAGTGACTGAACTGAACTGAACCACAGGGCAGTGGGTGCAATGGAGAAACGCAGGCAGTGAGGTGGGATGGAAGGGTGGACAGTGTGCAAACTTCAGAGCATGCCATGAAAGAGCCAGGAGGCCAGAAATGAAACGTTGTCAGCCAGAAAGTAAATCCCCTCCACCGGCCCCCACAACCTGAAGGGAGGTAGGAAAAGAGAGCTGGGGGGAAATACAAGACTAAGTCACCAAGAGCTTAAAGAAAAGGAACGGAGATCAGGGAAGGGAAGCAGACAGTTATGGGAAGTCTCTTCTGATTAAGCATTAGTGCATTATCTCCTTTAATTATTGCAAACAGGGAAAGAGAAAATTGAATCTCAGAGAAAGAAGGTGGTTTGCTGTCAGAAGGGACTGAAGTGGGCTGTGTCTTTAGAGGGAGGGGAGGAGTCGGGGGAAGGGAGGGAAGCGTGAGAAGAGAGAGGGGAGAGGGACTGGGCAAGGAACGCAGGAGTAGCTGGGAGAGGGAGGCGAGCTGGGAGCCAAGGGAAGGCGAGCTTGTTGGGAAGAGATGCTGTTTGGGTGGGAGACGAAAGAACAGGAGAAGCTCAAATGGAGAGAGAGAGAGAAGGAGAGGGGGCTGCCAAAAATTCAGGAGGAAAGAAAAAATACGGCATGATATCATTCTATGCGGTATCTAAAAATAGCACAAATGAATGTATATGCAAAACAGGGACAGACTCAGAGACAGACACAGAAAACAGACTGGTGGTTTCCAGGGGTGAGGCAAGGGGGAAGACAGACCCGGGCGAGGGGGAGGGGCAGACCCGGGCGAGGGGAGGGGCAAGAGGGAGGGACAGACCCGGGTGAAGGGGAGGGGCAGACCCGGGCGAGGGGCTAAGGGATGCAAACTGCTGTGCAGAAGACAGATCCGAGCAAGGGTGTACTGTAGAGGGCAGGGGATTAGAACCATGATCTTATGATAACTTTTAATGCAGCTCAATCCGTTTCAAAAAAAAACCAAACCCGAGTCACTATGCTGTACACCTGAAACTAATATGATCTTGTATGAATAAATCAGCTGTGCTTCAATTTTAAAAAACAGAGGTAGCAATGGAGGCGCGAGCAATGAGGTGAATAAGTAAGAAAGTAAGAGAGAGAAGGGTGGAGAGGAAAAGAGAACCGGAGGTCCAGGGAGCAGGGAGCACGAAGCCCGCAGCACACAGGGGCTGGTCGCCTCTGCCAGATGTTCCTGGGGAGGCGTCGCTGGCCTCCGCTGCTTCCTCTTCTCTCCAAGGGTCTTCATGGGTACCCTCTCTCAGCCTGCCCTTTGCCCCTATGCACGACCCCTCCCTCCTCCTTGGCTCTGGGTGAGGCTGCATCTCCAGGCAACCTCTGGCCCAGCAGACCCCATGTGGCTTCTGGGAGGCAGAATCTGGCAATGCGCCCAGGGACTTGGAGCCCCAGCAAGATCGCAGCCCTTCCCGTGGGAAGCAAGTATTCCTCCCACCTGGAATGATTCGCATCCATACCGGTGGGTCCTGTCTCCAGCCTCAAGGCTCACCCTGCCTTTTTCCCTCACTGTTTCAGTGATTGTCTTTCTCCATCTCCTAGCATTTGGTTTTGTCTGCTATGTGTTCATGGCTGTATCCTCGGCACCAAGAACATCTCCAGGAGCCGGAGATGTTAGTGAACTGTGTGTGGAATAAACCAGAAGCTGTTTCTTCTGCTTCTTTGGACTCTAGTTTCCTTATTTGTAAAGAAGGAAGCTGGATGAGATGGTCTTCAGAGTGAATTTTGCTTCGATATCCCATCCCATTCACACCACTCCATTTATGGTAGGCAGATTTCCCATCCCCAAGACCACCCTCTGACCCATGCCCTTGAACAATTCCCCTCCCCTTTAATTCAAGGGGGCCTGCAACTGGATCCTCAGCCACAGATGACGGCAAAGGCGATGAGACAACAGGACCGTGTTTGCACATCACTGTCACCCACGTCCATCCTTGACAAAGGGAGAGGAGTTCCATAGTCCCTAGTCAGATAGCTCTAAGGGGACTGAAAAGGAGATGATCCTGAGTGCACAGGACCCAGTCGAGCGAGGCTTTACTTATTTTTTATTCATTTATTTTTTGGCCATGGCTCGCAGCATGTATGATCTTAGTTTCCTGCTTAGGGATCAAATCTGTGTCCCTGTACTGTGGAAGCTAGAGTCCTAACCACTGGACCACCAGGGTAATCCTGAGTGAGATGTTTAGAGGGAGGTCTCGATGTGAAGAGACTTGCTCTCTTGTTGGTTTTGAAGAAGCAACTCCATAACTTCTGCAGCTGCCGGGAGATGGATTCTCCCGACGACCTGGGGGACACAGGTGGATGCTTCCAGATGAGAAGGCAGCCCAGCTGATGCCTTCACTTCAGTTTTATGAACCGTGGAGCTGTGTCCATCAGAGGAGCCTGGCTGGCTGCAGTCCATGGGGTCACAAAGAGCTGGACACGACCGAAGCTCAGAGAGGGGGGCAATCTTGCCCAGGGCTCCCAGCTAGCCGGCAGGCATGTGGGGAGTTGAGCTTTTCTGCAACTCCACCTCCCTACGCCTTGCCTTAGGATTCTGGGGCGGACCAGAGGAAAGTTTTGAATGACAAAGCAGTTTCTGGCTTTTAAGAAATGACAGCAAAGCCCCTGATAGCGCCTCTGTGCTGGGCTGTGCCAAAGCTCTAATGGAAGACATTAGTCAAATTGGAAACAGGCTGTTCTCATTAACCACAGAAAAAAACTCCATTTCACGCCCAGATGGAAAGCATCCTGCTGTTCTCATCAAACCCCCCTCCCCTTGCCTGCAGGCCCCTTTGAATTTGTCCCCCACCCTCACCTCCTGGGGCATTCACCCTGCTGAGGGCACTGGGCTCAAGTCTGGGGGCTCAAGGTGGGGCTGAGTGCCTATCCCTCCCCCAGGGCCCTGCGCAGTGGTGACAGTAAAGTCTTGGACAGGTGACGTACTCACAGCTGGGCTGAGAAAATAGGCTCTGCTGACAGCGGGATGGATGAGACTCCCTCATTATAACAGACACTGGGAAGGAAAAAAGAAGACACGATCATTAAGGTTTCCATTAAACATCTTTTGAACATCATCTTGGGAGCTGAGCACGGGGAACCTGGAGACGTGAGGACCGCACGTTGGTGCTTACTGAGCTCAGAGTCCAGGGGGCTGACGACTAGGCACAGCCCATCGGATGTGCTGCGGGCCCCACAGTGAAGGCAAAGGAGCAGCCATCACTTCTTGTATAGGTGGGGGAGAGGGGCGGGAAGCCAGGAAGCACGCTGGACCTGCATCCGGAACGATCCATTTTAGTATCATTCTGCCACAGGCAGGTTGCGCCAGCTGAATCTCCGAGCTAAAATGGTACCTGCAGTGAGTGCCTGCGACATGGGTTCATGCGCTGCCCGGTGGGCTGCTGTCTGCAGTCTCCCGAGGATCTGCCTCCGTCTTGTTGTCTGTGGAATGCCCTGGTCCTGAGAACAGCTCCTGGCGCGTGGCGGATGCTCACAAACTATTTCCCAGAGGATGCGGTAAAACGAGCCACCTGCACAAACCGTAAAATGCTGATCAGACGCAAAGCCTTTTCTAAAGTTTAAAAAGAAAATTTTACGTGTGAAGCTGTTCACCCATCATTCAGTTCAGTTCAGTCGCTCAGTTGTGTCCGACTCTTTGCGACCCCTTGGACTGCAGCACGCCAGGCCTCCCTGTCCATTACCAACTCCCGGAGCGTGCTCAGACTCAGGTCCATCGCTTCGGTGATGCCTTCCAACCATCTCATCCTCTGTTGTCCCCTTCCCCTCCTGCCTTCAATCTTTACTGAGGCAATAAAAAGTGGAAACCATCTAACAGTGGGGATTAAGGAAAGTGGGCATAGGGAAGGGGGTTCAGGATGGAGGGGACACGTGTATACCTATGGCCGATTCACACTGATGGACAGCAAAACCATCACAATATTACAATTATCCTCTAATTAAAATAAATTAATTGACTAAAAAAAGAAAAGTAGGCATATACTTTTGAGATATTTTGCCAGCCATCACAATTGTATTCACAAACCTAAGCAAAGATGGAAAAAAGAAAAGTGAACAAAATATAAAATGCTAAATCTTGTATCCTCCATCTTCACCGCTGGGTTAAAAAATAAATTCTCAGAAGTTTGTTGTTAACATCTGTAAAGAGGAAAATAGAAGTATAAAAGGAAATATATTACAATGCTAACAGTGTGTCTCTGGCTGGTAGGTGAGTAATTTTATTTTCTTCTTCCTGAGTTGATACAATTTCCAAATCCTTTTAAATGAGTTATCTATTTTTTTTGGAATGGAACAAATAATAAGCCCATTAAAACCCCTACAAGGTTTCTTCTTGTGATGTGTGCAGTGAATGTTTTCTGCACGATCCTCTTGCTTGATGTTCTTAGGCTGACTCATTGAAGATTGTACCTCCTTAACCAAGAAAATAAATCTTCTTCCTGCCATACGCTCATCACTACTCAGAGCTAGAATTCTAATCACTAGCATTTGTCACTGAATAATCGATATTCTTCATATTATCTCATTTGAGTCACACTATATCCCTGTGGGGTTAGGCTCCTTTTAACACCATAGTAACTACCTTATGTGGAGTCTTTCTCACATCCCAGGACCTGTGCCAAGCATTGTTTTTAAAGATTTCCTTAGATTTCTACAACAAGCACGCATACAGAGAACAGACCAATGTTCACAGGAGTCAAGTGACAGTCACGAAGCTAGCAGGATGAGAATGTGAATCCAGACTCTTGTTTCATTCACGTATTCATCCTTTCATTCATTCACTCATCCATCATTCTTTCCTGGATAACAATGCAGTCCCTCCTGTTTTAAAGGATTGAATGCTTAGCACGCTGGCAGTCATGTGCACGACATGCCACATCCAAGGGAAGTGCTTGGTGACGCGTGGGCTTGTCTAGATGGCTCGGCTCAGACACTTGTGACATAGGCTGGGAGTGTTCGCCTTCCACGGGCAGTAGAGCAGGGCATGGCTGACCAGCACAGCAGTCTCTGTCCTCAGAGACTGTCAGGGTAGAAAGATACCTTTAGTGAATATTAAAGTGGCATATGGGAATGACCTTGAGTGTTAAAAGGAAGTGCTGTCTCAGCATAACCTACTTCTAGGGGTCCATGGTGTGGGTCCCTTGGGACCCCTGGAACTCCCTTAAAGCTGAGATTTAGGCTCACTTAGCAAGACGTTCTGGCTTCCCTGGTGGCTCAGATGGTAAAGAATCTGCTGCAATTTAGGAGACTGGGATTCGATCCCTGGGTTGGAAAGATCCCCTGGAGAAGGGAAGAGCTACCCACTCCAGTGTTCTTGTCTGGGAAACCCCAGGGACAGAGGAGCCTGGAGGGCTACAGTCTACAGTGTCACAAAGAGTCAGACACGACTGAGTGACTAACACACACGTACCCAGCGGGATGTTCACATGCTCCATAACTAGGTCCTACCAAGCCTGCTTTGGACAAAGCACTAAGCCAGGGCTTTGCACCCATGTTTTATTACCTGTCAGCTGCCCTGCAGAGGAGGCAGCATCCCCGTTTTATAGATGAGACAAGGCTGAGAGGGGCGGGGTGACCTGTGCAAGGCCCTGTGGCCCTTTGGGGGAGACTTGGTATCAGAGCCCACGTCTGCTATTTGCACAGCCACTGCACATCTGTTCATGCCAGGCGGCTGCGAAACACTCACTCTCCAGAGTCCTGGGACCACCGACAAGCCTAGAGGGATGCTGTGCCTCTCTGGAGGCAGCTGAGGCCAGCCCTCCCTTTGATTCCAGGTCTCTGGGCTCCTTTAGAGTCAACCCTGATGTAATAAGAGCTACAGCTATCTGAGTTTGTTTTTGCCAGTGTGTTTTTTGTTTGTTGTATAAGTCTTTATTGAATTTGTTACAATATTGCTTCTGCTGTTTGTGTTCTGCTTTTCTGGCCTTGAGGCACGGGAGATCTTAGAACCCGCAGCGCCTGAACTGGAAGGCGGAGTCTTAACCACTGGGCCGCCTGGGAAGTCCAGCCAGTGTGGTTTTCATCGGCCTTTTGTTGTTGTCTGCCAGATACTAATTTTGATTTGTGATATTGTGTTAGTTTCCTGTGTACAGCAAAGTGAATCGGTTATGTATATAAACACATCCACTCTTTTAGATTCTTTTCCCGTATAGATCATAACAGAGTCCTGAGTGCTGTTCCCTGGGCTACACCTTCGGTCCTGGTTAGTGATCTCTTTTATACACAGTGTGTATCTGTCAGTCCCAATCTCCCGATCTGTCCCTCCCCTTCCCCACCTTGCCGCCCCCACCCTCCCCTATAGCTATGAGTTTGTTTTCTCCATCTGAGACTCTTTCTGTCTGGTAGGTAAGTTCGTCTGTACTCTTTTTGCTTTAGATTCCACATATAAGCGATATCCTGCGATATTTGTCTTTTGCAGTCATTTGCTTGTTTGCTTCTTCAGGGAACGTGACTGTAGGTTTTAATGTTGAGCTTTTAAGTGTGATCTTGTTTGTTTGTGGTGGGTCCTTGCCTGCACCTACCAAGAACTGACTCAGTGACGCAGCACATGACCTCCGAACCCTCCCCGTCAACATCCATCCTGTCACGGCCCCGAACAAAGACCTGGGAGGGGTCGGGCACTAAAAATATGACAGTGCTTCTTCACTCAGCTTTAAAATAGAAGCAGTAACACGCCATCAAGTTAATGGAGAGAAGTCCCATGTGTTCTCATCCTGCTGCTATTTTAGTGTTCAAATAGAAAATCTTTCCAGAAGAGCTTTTTAAAAAATTATTTCTAATGTCTCGGCTGGTATCCCAAGCACAAGGCTGGTGTTATTATAATACTGAGTAATTCAACACAGATGAATCCCAAACTTTTCTGCATAATTACTCAATTAATTATTGTTTTCCTTGTTGTCTAAGAATGTAACTCAATCCACACACACACACACACAAACACACCCTTTCCCACTCACACACATACAACTCATTAACACATACAACCCCCCCACACACACTAACAAATACCACTTACACACATAAACACACACTGGCCAAAGCTTCTCTCCAAGGGTTTACTAAGACCCAGAATATTAGGTCACCTGCCCACTTATTTGCCTTCTACAGATCTGAGAGAGGAAGAAAGTGAGGTCAGTGTGTGAAAACTTACTCTTTGGAACCCTAACACTGTCTGTTCCTTTAACATACACCATGTGACAGTCCGGGTGGGTGCTAGAAACTTCAGACTCCTCAGCTCATATAATCCTTACGACTTGCATTAAAAGACGTTTTGCTGATGCGCTCTTTTTTTTTTAAATTGGAGTGTAATCGGTTTACCATGCTGTGTTAGTTTCTGCTGTATATGGAAGAGAATCGGTTGTATATATGCATATATCCCTTCCTTGCCCTCCCTCCCACCGCCCCATCCCACCCGTGGAGGTCATCACAGAGCTCTGAGCTGAGCTGCCCGTGCTTCACGGCAGTTCCTGCCAGCTGTCTGTTTACACACGGCAGAGTCTTTACGTCAGTCCCTGTCTCCCAGGCCCTCCCACCTCCCCTTCTCCCACGTGCCCACATGTCTGTTCCCCATGTCTGCGCCTCTATCCTGCCCTGCAAATAGACTCATCTGTGCCATTTTTCTAGATTCCACATATATGTTTATAGTTGAGGAAACTGTGACCCTGAGAGGCACTGGAAACTGCCAACTACTGAGTAAATTGACTGGAAAACGGAGCCCTTCATGGGGCTTCCCTGACCCCAGGACCACCCTCTTCCCCTTCCTTTCAATGACCCCTTCTGCCTCCTCCTCTATGTCCTTACCCTTCATCTCTTCGGTGATTTATTCTATAGTACTAACTAGGGATTTCCCAGGTGGCCTTGCTGTCCGTCTTCTATTGTAGAAGAGGTGGGAAAACTTTCTTCAGAGAGTCAGAGGCTTACTATGGAAGGCTCTGTGGGCACACAGCCTCTGTTGTAACTACCCAAAACTGTCGCTGTAGCAAAAGCAGCCATAGACAATCCATAAATGAATGGGTGCCACTGGGTTCCAATCAAACTTCATTTACAAAAAGAGTCCCCCAGCCCACCTTTGTTTGACAACTCTTTTCTGGATGTGATGGTGCAATAAAACTCCAGCTGATGAGTTTGTGGAAATCGTGGCATTGGGTTCCAATCCAAAGGCCACCCTCTTGACCATGTGGACAACATATCTTAGCCAAGGCTGAGTGAGAGCTGGGAGAAGCCTGGATCCCTGAGATCTCGGTGCAGCAGACTGGACCACAGACCTGGAATGCTTCCCTTATGACCTAGTAGGTCAAGAGAGAAATTATCTTGCCTATGATAACCCACTGCCATTTTGGGGTTTCCTTCCCGCACAGCTGAAACTAATCCCGATACATAAGTGAAGCCAGGCTCACAGCACATATTTTGTGGAATCTGCCTTCTTCAGACCTTTTACAAATCAAAATGATGTTTAATCCACCTCCACCCATTGGATACCTGTCTGTCTCATGATTTTTCAGACATCAGCCCAACAATTGCATTAGTAGTTTTTCTTAGTGCTTCCCAGCTGGTGCTAGTGGTAAAGAACCCACCTGCCAATGAAGGTAAACGTTAAGAGATATGGGTTTGACCCCTGGGTCAGAAGATCCCCTAGAGAAGGGCATGGCAACCCACTCCAATATTCTTGCCTGGAGAATGCCATGGACAAAGGAGCCTGTTGGGTTACAGTCCATAGGGTTGCAAAGAGTCGGACACAGATTTTTTCTTAATACTTTATAATATCCCTTCTTTCTTTCCTTCCACTTTTGAACAAGTATTTATAGAACACCATGAACGAGCACTGTGTAGCTTTGGGGGCAAGACTGTGGAGAGGATAAGCAAGATACACATTCTTGTGGAACTGCATGCCTGCAGTCTTAAGCGCGGTCTCACCTCATCTCTACCCCTCCTGGGCTTGTCTGCATTTATTTTAGGCACTCATTCGTGTATTTAATTTTATTTCTTTCCTTTTCAGTTTTCTCCTTTTATTTATTTACTTCTTCTGTTTCCCTTTTGAAATCGCTTTGCCCTCTGACCTGGGTTTGGCTCTAACTCTCTGTGCTGCCCAAGGATGTAGTCTCTTCCTCCTCTCGGATTCACGCTTCATACCCATGCTCTCTAAAATTTATTCTTTATTTATCTGCTGGCTGCGCGGGGTCTTCTTTCGGGCTTTCTCCAGTTGCGGTGAGCGTGGGCTACTCTTCCTTGTGGTGCACAGGATTCTCATTGCAGCGGCGCCTCTTGTTGCAAAGCACAGGCTCCAGGGCACGGGCTCCCTGGTTGCAGCTCTTGGGCTTAGTTGCCTGTGGCATGTGGAACCTTCCCAGATGAGGGATTGTACCCATGTCCCCTACATTGACAGGTGGATCCTTCACTACTAGACCACCGGAGAAGTTCCCCCATCGTGTTCTTTATTAAAAAATAAACCAGACCATGTCACTCACCTGCTCAAAATCTTCCAAGGACCTCCTCTGATGCTAAGAATAAAATTCCCAAGTCTCACACCACAGCCCATAAGTGCAGTGCAGGGTTGGGCCAGCTCAGTGTCTGGTACATAACAGATGCTCACTCAACATCAACCAAATGTTGTGGGCTGAATGTTGAGCTAGAACTAGAGCCTTTCCAGATCTGATATTTGGGATTCTATAGTTTTCTTTGTTTACTTCCCCATTCCCAGCTTGTGTTTGTGTGTGTGGAGAAGAGGAGGGCAGCATTTGATGGCGGAAGATGTCTTCTGGCCGAGACACCCATTCCTCAGTTAGTTGTGATGAGGGCATTGTAGTAAGAAGATTCTGAAGCCTTGGGCCACAGAAGCCAGCATCCAAAATGGGCTTTTCGCGGCTCCAGGGAAGAATCTATTTCCTTGCCTTTCCAGTGAATAAAGCTCAGCTGTGTTTTTTTAGCTCACGATCACACATCAGTCTGACCTCTGCTTCCATCACAAGATCTTCTCATGCTTGATCTTCCTGCTACCTTCTTTTAGGGACCCTCATGCTACATGGGACCCATACAAATATTTGAAGTAATCTCCCTATCCTTGTGGACTTCCCTGGTGGCTCAGATGATAAAGCATCTGCCTACAATGCGGGAGACCTGGGTTCAATCCCTAGGTTGGGAAGACCCCTTGGAGAAGGAAATGGCAACCCACTCCAGTATTCTTGCCTGAAAATCCCATGGACAGAGGAGCCTGGTAGGCTACAGTCCACGGGGTTGCAAAGAGTCGGATACAACTGAGTGACTTCACTTTCTTTTCTTTCTTTCCCTATCCTTAATTTAATCCTGTTTGCAAAGTCCCTTTTGCCATCTATGGTAACCTATTCAGGCTTCCTCAATGGACAGTAAAGAATCTGCCTGTAATGCAGGAGACATAGAGATGTGGGTTTTATCTATGGGTCCACAAGATCCTCTGGAGGAGGAAATGGCAACCCATTCCAGTTTTCTTGCTTGAAAAATCCCATGGAGGGAGGAGCCTGGTAGGCCACAGTCCATGGGGGTCACAAAAGGGTCATAACCTATTCAGAGGTTCTGGGTTTCAGGGTATGGACATCTGTATGAGAGTCCCTTGGACAGCAAGGAGATCAAACCAGTCGATCCCAAAGGATATCAACCCTGAATATTCATTGGAAGGACTGATGCTGAAGCTGAAGCTCCAATACTTTGGGTACCTGTTGGGAAGAGCTGACACATTGGAAAAGACCCTGATGCCACAAAAGATTGAAGGCAAAAGGAGAAGAGGGTGGCAGAAGATGAGATGGTTAGATAGGCTCACCCATTCAATGGACATGAATTTGAGCAAACTCCAGGAGGTAGTGAAGGACAGGGGAGCCTGGTGTGCTACAGTCCATGGGTCGCAGAGTCAGACATGACTGAGTGACTGAACAACAACATCCGTGTGAGGGGCATTATTGCATCCACCACAGCAAATATATTCCACCGGAAGCTCTTATTCAGTCTCTGACTCAAACCAGAGCACTCCGCTTCATGTTTCCCATATTCTACTTCCAATTTAGATTTGTCTAAAGGAAGTCCTGCAATGGAAACAAATACGTTTGTTTGAAATGTCAGTTGCCTGGGTTACCTACAGCTCTGAGATGAATTCAGAGCTCTTTAATTCAGAGGGTGAAGAATATCTCTTCCATGAAGTCTTCTATAGACCGAGCATCACCACTGGCCCAGCCTCTCCTCTGGAGGATCTGATTCAGTGGGTCTAGGGTGGGGCTTGCTCACACATTTGACAAGCACTCAAAGGGTTTCTTAGCACCAGGAGAGTTTGAAGGACACTTCTTAACAAGCTCTGCACCCGTATTCTTTCCTCTGTCAACTACAAATTGGCACTTGCCATCTTCCTCTACAGGGATTAAATCACGTGCTGCTGAAGTTGCAGACCTCCAACAGCCCCTCAAAGCAGCTCAGGGCAGAGAGCAGAAATGAGGTGCTCTGTGCTCTAGGAAGACTGGTGGAACAGGTCTCCAGATAGATGGGCCGATTTTATGAGCCCAATTCTTGTACCTCCTCAAGTCTAGAAAAGCACTAAAATTTTTCATGATGACGCCTGCTCCTTGAGACCAGCAGAAACCTTCTGAAAAAAAAAAAAAATATGTGCTTGATTGCATGTACTCTTCCCCCTTCACCAAAATCACATATATACTGACCTTCCCCACTATCTCTTTGGAGCAATTTCTCAGAGCTATCTGAGATGCTGTCTCCTGGGCTAAAGTCCTCATCTTGTCCCAAATAAAACTTAACTCACAATTTTCACATTGTGCATTTTTTTCAAGTCAATACCTCTGTGACGTAATCCTCCAGCAACCCAACCTCCTCGAGAAGGAAGAGACAGGGGAGGGAGATGGATGCATTTCTTGGGGACCTGCTGGAGAGAAGGAAGAGACAGGAGGATGGGGCGAATTTCCTGGGGACCTGCTGGCAGTTGGACACCATGCCTTAGAGGCTCCTCATGCTAACCTGGGATGTCAGCACTGGTCTCTCTCTTGGACGGAGCAGGAAGAGGAGGGACAGACGCCTGCCCTTGTGCCATCCTTCATAAAGAGTGGAGGTGGAATTAGAGCTGGATCTGTCCAGATGAAGACACATTCTCTTTTACTCCAGAGAAAACATGGCAGAGATTTCACCAGAATCTATGCATGAGCGAATAGGTATCAAGCTGACTCACGTGTCACGCACAATAAAATCTCTGACTACGAAACCCACTAGAGAGAATCCATTAAAAAAAAAAAAATCATCAGGAGGATGAGCTTGACCAAGAAGGCTAACCCATTTGTGTCGCGTCTGCTGAAACACTGCTTACTCTCCACTCAGTTATTGCTTTCCTTTTAACTCAAACGATTGGGAAAACTGTGTCAATCTTCCACTTTCTTCATTGTGTTTAAACACAGCCTCGACTCGCTGTTGCTCTCAAAGGAAAATTGGACAACAAACAACCAATCAGAAATTGGACCCATCGTTTTTCAGAGAAATAGAAAAGCTGGGAAGTAACCCAATTGCAGCCAAACTAAGGGCTTCTCTTTTCATTCACAGAGTAAAGCTGCTTAATTGAAAAACATTCTTTGCAAATGGACAAAGAGGGAGTAATAGGTAGGAGCCTGATTAGAAGTAATGGACGGGGTGGGGGGGCGGTGGGGAGGGGGGGTGGCGGTGAGTTTCGAGCTGTGTATTCTAAATTTCCTTGTAGTTTCTTAGAAAATTAAGAGAACACATGGCAGCATCATGTGCCTTTAAAGCTAGTGAGGAAGGAAAGAACAGGCCGAGCTGACTCCATCTTGACAAAGAAGGAAACTCCATCTCGCACTTACAGTGAGCTTTGGACCATGTGCCTGGTAGCCATGGGGATAACATACCCACTGCCGAACTGGCCTCCCGGACTAATACACACAGATTCCATCCCAAGATTTCCTGTCGCCAGAAAGAATGTGATAATCCCCTATGTAGTCAGTCACCTTTGTAAACTTTATGGCACCCATTGGTGTAGGCTACAGTGTATAACCAGCTGACCCTTCTGATGGTGAATCATGGCTGTAACCTGGATCTCCCTTTAACACTTTCCAGGCTGGCTTTAAGGAATTTGGGGAAGTGAGCTTGAGCAGTACAAATAAGGTACATAAGGTTTTCACAGAAGTTGGTCGGGGTCCTCGGCTAAGAGGAGACTCTACCCTGGGCCCGTCGGTGTAATAAACTGCACTCCACTATCTGCATTGCCCTTCTGAGTGAGTTTGTTTCCCAGAACGCGTGGCTATAACGCTAGCGGTTACAACCTTCTGGGTAGGTTTCAAAGGAAGTCCCGGCATAATAACATGCTGTTAATTCAAGCTCATCCCAACCAGTGTAGTATTAAGAAAACAACTTTCCACGACTTAGAAATAAGCAAAGACTGATGGCACATCTTTTGAAAATCAGACTAGAAAGTCGCCTGTCAGTCACCCCAAGGATGTTTTCTTTGACTTACTATTCACTACCGATGACGGTCCGGACTCTGACATTGAATGCCGGTCTGAAGGTTTTTGTCCAGAAGAAATGTAAATTACTTCTTCCTAGAAAGGAAAATAACCACAGAGCTTAAGATTTTATTGGCCAGCAGGACACTGAATGGGTTTCCTGGGAAGCTCAGTAGTGAAAAATCCGCCTGCCGGGCAGGAGACGCGGGCTGGATCCCTCTGGCGGAAGGATCCCTCGGGCGAAAGGATCCCCTGAAGAGGGAAATGGCACCTCACTCCAGTATTCTTGCCTGCAAAATCCCATGGACAGAGGAGCCTGATGGGCCGCAGTCCATGAGGATGCAAAGAGTCTGACACGGCATAGCAACTAAACAACAACAAAGGTCATTGAACAACGTATGAAAGTATTATTTCTAGTTTTAGAAAAAGTCTATAAAAGTTGCTGACACGAAACTACAACATCTTATTTTTCTATGTTGAATAATTCCCTCTATCATTGTCTTTTATTGGTTTTGACTTCTCTGTTGTTACATAATGTTTGATTAGAAAAACAAGCCTCAAACTTACAAATAAGGCCATGAGAGTGCAGGGAACCTTCATCATGTCGAATGGGGCTTTGTTTAACAAGGACATTCAAGGATTATTTAATTATCTAGGGGAATTTACCTCTGTTTCATTTTAAAACTTGACATTTCTGTGTGGCATTCCCTATTCACGTCTCAGCTTTCTCTAATGATGCAAATTCTTTCTGCCTGGTAGAAAACACAACCTCTAGGGTTGTGATTTTATTACCCTGTAGAACACTGACCGGTTTGGTTAGCTTTTGCAGGCAACTTCTCTGAAGCTGAACTTGCTAGGGCTCCTTTTGCCCAGCATGTGGGCAAGTTTACTCTGGTGAGTGTGGTCAAGTAGCAGCAAACAGAAGCCAACCGGATTCAGTTTGTCCGTGATTGGCTCTGGAAACCCGGTGTCGCTTGCTCAATACTTTGAGATTGTGAAACCATCTGTGTTTCTCCATGATTAGAAAAAGCCAGAGGGGAAGTCGGCTTTTTGTGAGCACTATTTTTTCCCTTACATCATTTACAGAAATCCTTACAACAAATGGTTACACCCATTTCTCAGATGAGGAAACTGAGGATCAATGGAAGTGTGTAAATGGCAAAGCCAGCATTTGAAACCCAGGGTACAAGCTGGGTTCTAGCTTATTCATTCTGCAACTGCAGCTCACAACACCCAGCACAGCCTAGAAAGTTGTTACATATTGATATTCATTGAATGGGAAGAAGCGACTGCAACACAGGGGATAAAAGGAAATTGATTTCTCCTTTCCAGAGTCTTGGTGTTTGTTGCCTTCTTTGAAAACTTCTCAAGTGATTACACAGTGTTTTTGTTCCTTTCTTGACTCCTGCCTTCATCCATACCTGCCCTCTTGATGATATTCCTCATGAGTCCACGTCAGACGGGCTTCCCAGCAGGTGCTAGTGGTAAAGAATCCACCTGCCAATGAAGGAGATGCAAGAGATACAGGTTCCATCCCTGGGTTGGGAAGTAGAAAGTGCCATCCCCTGGAGTGGAAAATGACAACCCACTCCGGTATTCTTGCCTGGAAAATCCCATGGGCGGAAAAGCCAGGCGGGCTACAGTCCATGGAGCTGCAAAGAGTTGGACATGACTGAGCGCACACACACATGCCATGGAAGACACTCTGATTCTGGAAAGAGCCCTTAGTGATTGTGCTACCTGGCTGCACTGTGCTCTATTTGGAGTCTGTACAGCATTTCCCCCTCCCTCCACCACCCCACGCCATCCCTGCTGCGCGCCAGCCACTGCAGATGGCCAGGGCCTTAGTTCTTCAGGGCCAGGGTCCCATTCTGTAGGGACATTGGCTGGGTCGCTTAGGAGTGTGTGTCCCTCTGGGTGGGACAAACCAATAAAAGGCAGGGTACCCAGTTATGTGTAAATTTCAGACACCTTTTAAGTAGTAGTGTTTCCCATGCAATCCTTGACACAAACTTCTACTCAAAAATTATTTGCTGTTGGCCTGAAATTCAAATTTAACTACACATCCTTATTTTTATTTGCTGCGCCTGGGATCCTTACTCTGGTGAGATGGCTGGATCCTGGGATTTCTTTGGAGTCCCTTTGATGTACTCCTTTCCTTCAACTGCCTTCCTCCACATCCTTCTCCTCGGCCCTTCAGAGCTCCCAGCCCCAAATGTGACTGTGGTCCAAGGCTCTCTTTAGTTCAGTTCAGTTGCTCTGCGACCCCATGGACTCTCAACTCTTTGTGACCCCATGGACTGCAGCACACCAGGCTTCCCTGTCCATCATCAACTCCTGGAGTTTACTCAAACTCATATTCATTGAGTCAGTGATGCCATCCAACCATCTCATCCTCTGTCTTCCCCTTCTCCTCCTGCCCTCAATCTTTCCCAGCATCAGGGTCTTTTCCAAGGAGTCAGTTCTTCGCATCAGGTGGCCAAAGTATTGGAGTTTCAGCATCAGCATCCATCCATTCAATGAATATTCAGGACTGATTTCCTTTAAGATTGACTGGTCTGATCTCCTTGTGGTCCAAGGGACTCTCAGGAGTCTTCTCCAACACTACAGTACAAAAGCATCAATTCTTCAGCGCTCAGCATTCTTTATGGTTCATCTCTCACATCCATACATGACTACTGGAAAAACCATAGCTTTGACTATACAGACCTTTGTAGGCAAAGACATGTCTCTGCTTTTTAATATGCTGTCTAGGCTGGTCATAGCTTTTCTTCGAAGGAGCAAGAGTCTTTTAATTTCATGGCTGCAGTCACCATCTGCAGTGATTTTGGAGCAGAAGAAAATAAAGTTTCTCACTGTTCCCATTGTTTCCCCATCTATTTGCTGCCGGGAGCCGGCATATTGCATATTGAGTGCATAGTGCATATTGCACATTGAGTGCAGCACTTTCCACAGCATCATCTTTCAGGATCTGGAATAGCTCAACTGGAATTCTATCACTGCCGGTAGCCAGCGTGAGGAACTCCGCCCATGACAAAGGTCATGAGGAAGGAGGCTCGGCATACGCAAAGGTGGGATCGAGCTTCAGGAGTCCCCCTGGAAATTCTCGAGCATATACCCCCAAAACCAGAGTCTGCCTACTTTCTGCTTTGTGCTTTCACCTACACCTCTGACTTTACGGGGGGCTGTCCCCCACTACCTCTCTGAAAAAAGTTAGCTTACAGCTCCAGTTAATAATTCCTGGGTGTGACAGTGTTTAACCTACAAACTCCTTTGGAAATCCTCTAGCCTGCCTGAATAGGTTTTTCCGGCCACATGTGATTGTTCAGAGCCTCCCAACTGTGAGAGGCAGGAGATGTTCTAAACTGTGTAAACACAGATTCTTTTGAATAGTTAAAAGGTTGATTAGAAATTGTATTGGTGAAGGGATTTTCACTTGTTGGGCCAATGTTTGCTGCTAAGTTTCCATATCCCTTACCTGCTGTGTCCCTGGCAGTGTATTGATTAATATAATTGGTGTAAGTAGTAGCTTTAATGTTTGTAACCTGGGACCCTTGAGTTAATTCTTTTTCTTGTTATAGCCCACCACACCTTTGCTCTGTAGGAATGCAACTTTATCTAATGCTTTTGGAGGGTGGCTCCCGACCAATCACCTTTAGAGAAAAATAAGTTTTCTGAAGAAAGGGTCTTAAAATGTTAACAGGCCTCCGGGCCAGAAGATGATGCAAATCACCTAAGCTTTTGCATATGATAAGTTTGCAGGAAGAAAGCCTGGCTTGCTGCCTGACTCTACCCCTTCCCCCATTATCCTCTATGCATAACTTAAGGTATAAAAACTACTTTGGAAAATAAAGTGCGGGGCCTTGTTCACCGAAACTTGGTCTCCCCATGTCGTTCTTTCTCTTACCTTCTGGCTGAATTATTCAGCCTCTTTTCTCCACTGAATTTCCTCACTGAGCTATCCTTATTTCAGCCTCTTTTCTCCACTGAATTTCCTCACTGAGCTATCCTTATTCTATTGCTCTTTATATCCTTAATTTACATTTAATTAAGCAGTTGTTTCCTGATCTTCGCCTACGCCATCTCTCCTTCGAATACCCTGGATCAGCCGGGGCTGGTCCCCGGCAATTTGCCATGAAGTGATGGGCCCAGATGCCATGATCTTTGTTTTTTGAATGTTGAGTTCTGTGCCAGTTTTTTCTCTGCGTCAGCTCTCGTCCCTCCACCTCTGAGGCGTCTCTAGATGCAGTAACTCCCGCAGGGATCTATCCTCATGCTCGCTGCCCCATGCCATAGCTCTAGCCTCTTTTCAGTCCCCTGAAAATGCCTCCTGCTCTCGGAGCTTTTATCAACACCCTGGAGCTTTGAGGTTGTGTTAGCTCAGGTTCGTGTGCCCGATGCACTGTGAGGCCCAACAAACTGAAACGCTGGAGTTTGGAGCAGAGAAAGGTGTATTGCAGGCCATGCAAGGAGGAGGGTGGCTCATGCCCGCCCCCCCAAAAAAAGAAACTCCTCCTGGAGCTCCCCAAAGGGTTTGGACAAAGCATTTTTAAAAGACAGGTAAGGGGGCGGGTCCCATCACTTCATGGCAAATAGATGGGGAAACAGTGGAAACAGTGGCTGACTTTATTTTGGGGGCTCCAAAATCACCATAGATGGTGACTGCAGCCATGAAATCAAAAGACACTTGCTCCTGGAAGAAAAGTTATGACCAACCTAGACAGAATATTAAAAAGCAGAGACATTTCTTTGCCAACAAAGGTCCAGCTAGTCAAGGCTATGGTTTTTCCTGTGGTCATGTACGGATGAGAGAGTTGGACTGTGAAGAAAACTGAGCACTGAAGAATTGATGCTTTTGAACTGTGGTGTTGGAGAAGACTCTTGAGAGTCCCAAGAAAACTGAGCACTGAAGAATTGATGCTTTTGAACTGTGGTGTTGGAGAAGACTCTTGAGAGTCCCTTGGTTGAGAGTCCAACCAGTCCATTCTGAAGGAGATCAATCCTGGGATTTCTTTGGAGGGAATGATGCTGAAGCTGAAACTCCAGTACTTTGGCCACCTCATGCAAAGAGTTGACTCATTAGAAAAGACTCTGATGCTGGGAGGGATTGGGGGCAGGAGGAGAAGGGGACAACAGAGGATGAGATGGTTGGATGGCATCACTGACTCTATGGACATGAGTTTGAGTAAACTCCGGGAGTTGGTGATGGACAGGGAGGCCTGGCATGCTAAGTCCATGGCATCTCTGAGTCAGACACGACTATGCTACTGAACTGAGCTGAACTGAGAGGGAGTGTCACAGGGTGTGTGATCCTCCCTTGCACGGTTCTCTGATTGGCTGATGGTGCAATCACCAGGTGGTATCACATTATCAGCCTTTAGGCTTCAGGAGGCCTGGGGCTACATGCTCCTGATTGTCAAGTAGTTAACTTCTTCCCTTTGTTGGAGAGGTGGAGGTTTTTTCATTTGTAGAACAACTCAGGAAATACCTCTCTGGGTATTTCAGAGAGGAGCCACAGCAAAGGATGAGGGGGTGGGCTGTCCTGGAAAGCTTGGTTACAGCTGCTCCTCCTTGGAATCTTGTGAGCATTTTTTTTTTTTGTCACCTACAGGGGAGGCAGCATGATATAAAGCAGATAGTGGACTTTGGAAGGCAGAAGGTTCTCTTCTTGAATCTGCAATGTGTCTTCAGAGAAGTGAACCCATATCTTGCCCTAGCTTTGATGCCAAGAGGCAAATAAAATGATGTGTCTAAAGTGCTTGTCCACAGCTGATTCTTAAAGCCATTTTTTTCTTTATTTATCACTATGAACTGTCTTTCTCTCTATAGATTTTAATCTGGATAGTAATTGCAATAATCCATGCACTAATCTCATTTTTAAACATTTTTTTATTTTATTTTTAAAATTTTATTGAAATATGGTTGATTCACAGTGCTGTGTTTAACTTTGGCTGTACAGGAAAATGACTCAGTTATACATATATATATATATATATATATATTTTTTTTTTTTTATATTCTTTTCCATTATGGTTTATCATGGGATGTTGAATATAGTTCCCTGCGCTATACAGCACAGCCTCGCTGTTTATCCACTCTGTATAATAGTTTGCCTCTGCTAACGCCAATAAATTCATTTTTTGGGCTTGACCATGGAGGAGATAACATCCTAAAGATGGTAAACTCAGCAACAGTCTCTCTTTGTATATAGCAGGTGCTTCTCAAGCAATGGCAGATTGAAATCTGCTGTTTCCTTTCCCCTAAGCTGCATAGCAGGTCTCTTGTTTTGTAAAAGAAGCATTGGAGCCATTCGTCACGTGGTTTTAAATCTGTCCCGCACACTCCACAGGCGCTGCAATGATGTGTCAATTAAACGGTTGATTATGCAACGAATACATAATTTTCATATTCATAAAGCAATCATCTATTATTAAGATTTCTTCTCCATTTAAATGAAAAGAATCCTTTGTGTAGGAAGTTAGTCAATTACTTTTACATCAGAAGGGATGGTATGCATTTTCTTTTAGACATCAAAGTCTTATTTGGAGCCTTTACAGTTTCCAAAGGTGCCTTTATGGGAAAACTGCTGTTTGTGAAATGGCTTGGGTTTCTGTAAACTGAAGTGGGCACGCATGAAACCTACTTGCAAAGTTAAACACAACACTGTAAATCAGCAAGTGCAAATCTCAGGTCACACATACAGGAAGTGGAAGCTTTGAATGGGCTTCTGCATCTGTGCATTCTTTTGTACCTTAAAAGAACCCAGGCAGGCAGGCCAAGCTGAGGCCTCTGCCCCACTTACAGACGCTTTTACTGAAGACAAGATTTGAGCCATTCCCTGGAGGTCACCGAGCCAGCGAGCAGGACATCAGGGTGCTCAGTGAAGCATGGAGGTGGTGTCTGAGACTTGGGAAGGGCTTGATCCACGTTAGTTCTCACTGTTGCAACCAAGCCCTGCTTCTGTGACCCTCATCCAGCAAATCTTCCACTGGCATCCACTGTTCTCTGAACCTCTGCACAGAGTCAGACTTGGGAGTCATCCTGGACCTCGCTCGGTGTGCCTCTGGCCCACTGGCTCCATGCCCACCTCTCCTGGTCTGCTCTTGGCTGCTCCAGCACAACCCACTGGCACAGAGGGGACGCTCCTGGTTTATGCTGTGATATGCACTCAGATCTCACGGAAGACAGCAAGATGTGAAGGAAGGACCACTCCACGGCCCAGCACCTCCTCCTTCTGCATGGGCAGATTTCTAAACTTCCCAATGGCTTTTGTTATATCCCAAGGGTCTGAGGGAGTGACGCTAAGTAGTGAGATTATCTTTTTCCCCTAGGGTGGATGGATGGAAGGATGGACGGATGGGTAACTATTGTTGTTTATTTGCCTAGTCACTTCCAACTCTTCAGGATCCCATGGACTGCAGCATACCAGGCCTCCCTGTCCATCACCATCTCCAGAAGTTTGCCCAAGTTCATGTCCATTGCATCCAACCATCTCATCCTCTGTTGCCTTCTTCCCCTTCTGCCTTCCTTCTTATCCAGCATCAGAGTGACTATTAAAAATACACAAAAGTCTAAAATTCAAAATTTGCGTTTGTTTGATTCCAAGTGATTAAAAAAAATTAAAACATTTATTTTTTACCTGATGACATAAAGAATGATTTCTTATAGGATATTTAGAAAATGCAGTAAAACACAATGGAGAGAATTACAGCCACCTGCACTCTCCAACTCCCAGAGCCTATCTCTGTTTTACATTCTTTTGGGGCATAATTTTTTTATTGCTGGTGGTTGTTTAGTTGCCAAGTCCTGTTCAACTCATTGCGAGCCCATGGGCTGTAGCCTGAGGCTCCTCTGTCTGTGGGATTTCCCAGGGAAGGGTACTGGAGTGAGTTGCCGTTTCCTTCTCTGGGGGATCTTCCTGACCGAGGGATCAAATCTGGGTCTCCTGCATTGCAGGCAGTCTCCTGCACTATTGTAGGCAGATTTTAAATGACTGAGCCACCAGGGAAGCCTGGTATTACAGCATAAAACTCATAAAATGGATTTTTCCACATAATAGAACATTTCCCTTTATTTTAAAATAAAGGATAAAATAAAATAAAGCATTTACCTTTAGCGATTGATTGATAGCTTATTATCTTTTATTGTATCCAACCAGTCCCCACTATTGTTCCTCACTAAGATGTTTTCCCCGTTTTGTGTTACTGCAAACACTGCAGGGATAAACATCCTCACTTTGCAGAAGAAAGGTTATCTATGACGTCACTGCATTGAGCTTCACGCTGGTTGAGAATCTGCAGGTCGGCTCAGGAGTAGACCTCTGCTAGAGCTCTTTGACGACCTCTGGGTTATCAGAATCTGGGGACATCGTGAGAAGGGGACTTAGCGTTGCTTAATGAATTTGGTCTTTCCTGACGTATCTTGAGATCAAAGAATTTACCCAGGAGAGACGCTGACGGCGCTTAGTTTGTGTCCATGTGCCCCTGTGTGTGTGGTGGGGGTGATGTGAGATTTTAATTCTGATAAACAAGCAGTTATCTGCCACATGGCAAGCAGGAAGAGAGCAAGGGCAGGGACGCACGACTGGATGTCGAAAATGTGAGAAATGTCAAGTTGTGTGCTGTGTGTCTGGAGCGCTGACCATGTTGCAGGGGTGGAGTATCGGGAGCCGGAACTTCAGCCACCTTGGCTGCTAAGTAGTTTGGACTTGATCGTGTCCCAGGGCAATCAGCTTCCTAATACAATTACTATTTGTAAAGCAATCCACAGTTTATAGAGTGCTTCCTTAAATCTCAAGATTTGCCACGCTGTGTGAAGGACTTGGTAAGGGTTACACAGCTAGTAAGTGACCAAAGCTCCTGCTTCTGAAACCTCTTCCCCGAGCCATGCAAGCTACACTCTGGTGGGCTTCCTGTAGTGTTTGATTTATGATCTGTCCACGGGTCAGTGGCTCCTTTGAGAGACTGGGCTCTGCTGTGTTCTCAGAGTCGACCACAGTGCAGAGGCCAGGGCATTGCTGTTTGGTACAGGGCTGAGCCCTGTATCATGGATGTGGTGTTTCCTCCTGCGTTCTTCAGGCAGAAGTGAACATCCCCACCCACACTCACTGAAATCAACCTATCAAGTCCCTCTCCGACCATCATTCCTGGCCTCTCCTGGCAATGACAGAGAGGGGAGTTGCCTCCTGAGGCTTTGGTTCTGCTGGAGTATGAAGGAAGAAGGAAGAGCCTGAGGTCCACGTACCCCGGATGACATAGAGACCATATGTTCATCAGAGCTGGGAAGGACCTTAACACATAGCTTGCACAATCTTCTTGTTCACAGGTGAGCCCCATGTTACAAAGTCCCTGTGCCTAGAAAGGGGACCCCAGATGCTTCTGGTATTGAAGAGGAACTCCAGGTCCTCACACCCAGCAGGTTTTCTCTAGATTGAATGAGACATCTTTAATTCTATTTTCACCATTTGCATTACAGATAGGAAGGGCACTTCATGGAAAGGAATATGGTTGGCTTGGGAAGAAGGGAGTGGAGAAAGATCTCGGAAAATGGCAGAGGGAATCAAAAAGACTGACTCTAAGGAAAGGATTGTGGGTTATAAACTCAAGAGAAGACAAAGTTTGTTCCAGAGCTCCCCACTCCCTCTCTCTCTGTCTCTTTTTATATTCAGTGGGTATGCTGCTGCTCCTGCTGCTGCTAAGTCACTTCAGTCATGTCCGACTCTGTGCGACCCCATAGATGGCAGCCCACCAGGCTCCCCTGTCCCTGGGATTCTCCAGGCAAGAACACTGGAGTGGGTTGCCATTTCCTTCTCCTATGCATGAAAGTGAAAAGTGAAAGTGAAGTTGTTCAGTTGTGTCCGACTCTTAGCGACCCCATGGACTGCAGCCTACCAGGCTCCTCTGTCCATGGAATTTTCCAGGTATAGATGAGATCAAATTCAATTCTGGTTTATTTCTCTATGTGTCTCCAAGGAGAAATTTCCTACATAACATTTACCATTGGCTGGAGTATCAGCCCACACTGCAGATGACAGGGTCTGCGCTCACAGGTCCATCCTTGGCTGCAGTGAACTTACACTGATGTCTGACCAAGGTCCTGTGGGTGGGTAAGTGAAAGTGAAAGTGTTAGTCGCTGAGTCATGTCTGACACTTTGTGACCCCATGGACTGTAACCTGTCAGACTCCTCTGTCCCTGGAAGTCTCCAGGCAAGAATACTAAAGTTGGTAGCCTTTCCCTTCTCCAGGGGATCTTCCTGAACAAGGGCTTGAACCTGGGTTGCCCACGTTGCAGGCAGATTCTTTACCATCTGAGCCATCTGTGGGTGGGGAGTGTGTTAGTCACTCAGTCGAGTCCGACTCTTTGCGACCCCGTGGACTGTGGCCTGCCAGGCTCCTCTGTCCATAGGATTCTCCAGGCAAGAATACTAGAGTAGGTTGCCATTTTCTTTTCCAGGACCTTCCTGACCCAGGAATCGAACCTGGGTCTCCTGCCTTACAGGCAGATTCTTTACCATCTGAGCTACAGGGAAGATCCATGGGTGGGGAGGTAGAGCTTAATCCACTCAGTGCTCATGGCTTGAGCCAAAGCAACTCCATGTAGGGAGAGTTCATGAGTTCTCTTTCCTCAGAAGGGTCCTGTGGGCACACAGCAGTTTCTGGAACTGTGTGACATCCTCTGCAGGGCACATACAAGGGGCTAAGTTTGAGGGTCTTTGGCTGCGGACATCATACCTTTTCAATATGGGAATTTCATCCAACTCGAGGGATAAGGCACAGTAGTTTCCATATCGTGAAAATGATACTGTTTTCCTGAGCATCTTCTCTGTGTCAGAATCTGTGATCGGCGTGTATTATAGGTTGCATGGTGCCTTTCCAAAGTCCACGTGTCAAAGTCCGAACCTCCCCCTCCACTCCCCATCAGCACCTCAGAATGTGATTGTGTTTGGAGAAGAGGTCGTTAAAGAAGTAACTGAGCTAAAATGAAATCATTAGAATGAGCCCTAATTCCATAGTCCTTGTAAGAAGAGGAGATTAGGATGGAGACACACAAAGAGGGAAGAGCCTATGAAGACACAAGGAGAAAACAGCATCTACAAGGCAGAGAGAGGCCTTGTAACAAGTCAACCCCACGAACACCTTGATCCAGGACTTCTGGCCTCCAGAATGGAGAAAAAATTAATCTGTTGTTTAAGCCACCAAGTCTGAGGCACTTTGTTATGGCAGC
This sequence comes from Bos taurus, assembly GCF_002263795.3. NCBI lineage: Eukaryota > Metazoa > Chordata > Mammalia > Artiodactyla > Bovidae > Bos > Bos taurus. The sequence goes on from NC_037341.1 coordinate 4,370,864, forward strand.
TCTAGCTGACGAATACCGCAGCTTACTTATATTACCTCAATTCATCCTCCAAAGGGAAGGAAAATGCTGAAGTTGAGAAAAAAATAAAAGAAAAACAGAATTATGGCTTCTGGCTCAGTGAGAGAACTTGGAAGTTATCTTGTATTCTCTGGGCCTCAGTTTTCACAAATGTTTAAATAACAATAACAGTCATCATCATTAATATCAGAAGCAAAAATTATAGAATGCTTGTGTTCAAGGATCATTTGTCACAACAATCCTCTTGTAGGAATATTGCTGGGAGTTTTGAAAAACAAAGATATTGAGGTAGAGAGAGGTTCACATCCTACTCAGGAGCATACAGCTAGTAAGTGGCTTAACTAGAAATTGTTGTTCAGTCGCTCAGTCGTGTGTGACCCTTTGCAACCCCATGAACTACAACATGCTAGGCTTCCTGTCCTTCACCATCTCCTGGAGCTTGCTCAAACTCATGTCCATCGAGTGGTGATGCCATCCAACCATCTCGTCCTCTGTCGTCCCCTTCTCCTCCTGCCTTCAATCTTGCCCCGCATCAGGGTCTTTTCCAATGAGTCAGTTCTTCGCATCAGGTGGCCAGAGTATTGGGGCTTCAGCCTTAGCATCAGTCCTTCCAATGAATGTTCAGGGTTGACTTCCTTCAGCATTAATACAGGCAATTCAGCATGGGCCTGGGCGAGCTGATCAGCACCTAGGCAGGAGCCCTGGAACTGGTCACCCTGGCCTGTGCTATGTCTCCTGCAGGGCCCTCTGTTGGCCCATGAGGCACTCCTTCAAGTCCAGATGATTCAGGACAAGGGATCTTCAGTGGGTGCCATGTTCAGCAAGGTCTTCGGGGAGCCCTGAGCCAAACTGGTGCTATTCACCATGGTTAGCCTGACAGTAATGTCTGGAGATTGGCACTTTTTCTCGAGTTCTGGAAGTATCATGACCATTATACAAAGATCACAGAAGGGACTTTCCTTAGGTCCAGTAGTTAAGACTCTGAACTTCAAATGCAGGGGGCACAGTTTCGATCCCTGATCAGGGGGCTAAGATTGCACATCCTGCACGGTGCAGTCAAGAAAAAAAAAAAAAATGACAGAGAGCAAGATGGACGAGGCAAGGCTTTGTCCTGGCTGCAGCATTCATGGTGATGAGGCTTGGATTGAGAGAAGACCTCCTCCTCTGCCAGTGGGGATCACAGGACTTGTCTCCTTCAGGAGTTCTTGGCAAGAACAAAATCAAGAGGAGAACATGGATGCAAAATCATACAGTAAATGATTTGTTCTTTCAAAAAGCTCTGCAATTGCAAGGGATGTTTGTACCAAGCCAAGTCTCAATCTCTGTGCTTAAGCTTTGTTGTGAGTAAAATGAGGATGATAATATCTACGTCCCAGAGTGACAATAGGGATCAGAAAAGATGCTAAGTGTGAAATGCCTTACTCAGTTCTCTTGCCAATTTTGGGAAGTAGGTGGCACCGAGAATCAGAGCAGGAGGGTTGTTTGTTTTGGAGGAAGAAGGATTGGAGAAGAGGGGGGAGACTCAAAGCCTATCTGTGTAACTGTGCAAAGGGCTTCCCGTGTGGTTCAGTGGTAAAGAAAGCGCCTGCCAATGCAGCAGACGCAGGAGACATGAGTTCAATCCCAGGGTCAGGAAGATTCCCCTGGAGGGGGAAATGGCAGACCACTACAGTATTCCTGCCTGAAAAAATCCCGTGGACAGAAGAGCCTGGCAGGCTGCAGCCCACGGATGGGGTCGCGAAGAGTTGGACACAACAGAGCAACAGAGTACACACCACTGTGCAGAACAGGACTGCCTTCACAGACCACAAAGGCCACTGTGCCTTGCAGTGTCCATAAACATGGCAGAGCCTCGGGAACCCCCGTTTTCGATGGGTGAGAAGGCATAGAACCTGGGGTTCCTGAAATCTGCGACAATGGATTTTCCCAGGCTTCACCTCTCACCGACATTTGTGGGCTCAAACTCTGTCTCCTCCCAAAGTCCTGCTATTTCTGTGAGATTTCAATGCCCTGGAAATGACTTATCCACATTCTTGGCCTCCTAAATAGTGTTTGAGGTCCGTTAAATGTAAAGTGGTTTGGATTAGAAAGAGCGCATTTGTTCAGTTGCTCAGTTATGTCTGACTCTTTGCAATCCATGAACTTGTAGCCCATCAGGCTCCTCTATCCATGGGATTTTTCAGGCAAGAATACTGGAGTGGGTTGTTATTTCCTCCTCCAGGAGATCTTCCCGACCCAGCGATTGAACCTGGAGTAGAAAAACCTGCACTTAAGTCTCATCTGAGAAATGTCCCAAGGGCATCAGCTTTTTGTTTGTTTGAGTATCAGCTTTTCATCTGTACATTGGCGATAACACTGGGACTCACCTTACCATGCTGTGCCAGGATTAAACTACATGATGTCTGCAAACCCCTTAACACTGCAGAGAATGGAAGGGTGGCCTAAAGGAAGACCACCTCTGCAGCTTTTGCTTTCAGCCCTGGCTCCGTTGTGTCTTACCTAGAAGGTCCCTCCCATCTCCCTTCCATCGTGTCCCTAGGATTGATCCTAATCGTGACCCAACCCCAGATCTGGAAAACTTGAGCAGCATAAACTCAGGCCTGTCTTTCCTGATCACAACATCTGTCTTTCAGCTTCCTTGCCCTCTCCCATTCTTCCACTAAGCTTCCTTTTTATTTTGGCCTCACAGACATCCACTCCCCTGTTCTCTCATTCTCTTTTGGTCTATCATGACCCATCTCTTCAACCAACTTCATGCAATGACCCTTAATTCATAGCCCAAGAGCTCCCTTCATTCCTGCTCTAGGCCCTAGAATCCAAGCCCAGCAACTAATTCCTCGAGGATTTCTATTTCCTTTCCTTTCTCCCCTTTATCTGCAGTCTCCCTCTTGATGGTTCTTTCCTCTCCGTTTACAAAAAGGTTCAGTCCGGAACAAGCATCCCTCCTCCATCTCTGGGACCTCCCTTAATAACTATACTTCTCTATCTAGCATCTGCATCAATAATTGAAATTCTTACTGCACAGAGAATGTTAAGACTCCCAGTGATGTTACAGTTGAGTTAAATATTCAACAAAGAAATTCTTGCTAATATATCATACATTTTTTTTCAAAGAAGTAAAAAAAAGAGGAGACCCTACAACTTATTTTAAGAATATGGAGTCACTTGATTTTACAACCAAACGACGTTGATAAAGTAAAGGAAAATTGCATTCAAATAATGAAATAATTCTAAATAAAACACTGGCAGTCTGAAGAGGAGCATATATACAAAAAGATGGTACATTGGGAGCCACCAGGGTTTATTACAGGAATGCAAATTCATATTAACATTATAGAACAGATTAATGTAATCTACTCTATTCACAGAAGTGAAGAGAAAAACCACCTTATCTTAATAGACTTAGAAAAGAATATTTGATAAAATTTCAATGACTATTCATTATTGTAAAAGTTTAGCAATATACGAGTAACAAGAACTTATTTAAAGTGGTAACTGATGAGTATTACAGATAAAATAATGGAACAATGTACACAATATTGGGTTGTTAAAAACCACTTTTTAATATAAAGATTAAGGCAAGATTGCTCCCCTTTGCTCTTCTAGTCTATCTTCTGCAGGAGAGCTCAGCCAGGAACTATGACATGAAAGAGAAAAAATTTATATAAAATATGAGAAGTAAAAATTACAGTTTCATTATTTGCAGATAACACATGTTCTTCTACATAAGAAACTCAGAGAATCTATAGACAGATTATTAGAATTAGCTGGAGATTAGACGGATCTCTCCAGCAAACAAGGCTGTAGTAATTGCCATTTCTAGCTACTGATAGTTTGAAAAGCGACTTTCAAAGGGATACATTTAAACTAGTAACATGTATATCAGTGGTACCTTGGTCCAAGTCTAACAAAATATTTGTAAGGAGTTTAAATAGAAAATGATAATATTTTACTGCACTAGAAGACTGACATAAATGTACAGTCATTTTCATAAATATGTCAGTTACTCCCAATTGCTCTGTGGATTCAGTACAATTCCAATGAAAAACCTAATTGGTGATGTCATGAAACTTAACAAAATCTTCTCTAAAATTAAATAAAGAAACTTTAGTTCCATTCCTTGCAAACTCCTACAGTCTTGTGTTACCAAGAATAGCTGATATGTAGTTGAGGAAGTCCCAGGTGTGTGGCATTAGCCTGCGCTGTGCCCAGTCATGTCTGACTCTATGCAATCCCATGGACTGCAGGCCTGCCAAGTTCTTCTGTCCATGGGATTCTCCAGGCAAGAGTAGTGGAGTGGGTTGCCATGCCCTCCCTCAGGGGATCTTTCCACGGATCCAACCCAGGTTTCCTGCATTGCAGGCGGATTCTTTACTGTTTGAGCCACCAGGGAAGCCCAAGGATACTGGAGTGGGTAGCCTATCCCTTCTCCAGGGGATCTTCCCAACCCAGGAATCAAATTGGCAGATTCTTTATCAGCTGAGCTACCAGAGAAGCCTGTGGCATTAGCCTGCTGAAGAGAAAAGTTCACTGTAAAACTAGAGCATGATAAACAGTAGCATATTGTTGTAGCATATTATTGATAAGAGGGGGGAGAAAACTCCATCAGTGGAACAAAATAGAGAACCCAGAGCCAACCCCCTCCATGGATGATAGCCTTGTCTGTACCAGAGCTGGTGCTGAAGATTACTGGGCTGAGGGTGGTCTGGACAATGAATGGTGTGGGGGAACTGGATGAGAGATTTAAAGGTAAAAACAACAACAACAACAACAAAAAAGCAACGACTTACAATTTAAGAAATAATTATACAGAGGAGGATCTTAATGTCCTCAAGATTGAGAAGTGGTCCAAAATGCATACCATCAACAGAAAGTGAAGAGAGAAGTTAAACTGACATAAATAAAAGGCAGTTTACTATCAAAGGGGGCTTTCCTGATAGCTCAGTCAGTAAAGAGTCCACCTGCAGTGCATGAGATCCCAGTTTGATTCCTAGGTCAGGAGGATCCATTGGAGAAGGGATAGGCTATTCATTCTGGTATTCTTGGGATTCCCTTGTGGCTCAGCTGGTAAAGAATCCACCTGCAATGTGGAAGACCCAAGTTCGATCCCTGAGTAGGGAAGATCCCCTGGAGAAGGAAATGGCACCCCACTCCAGTATGCTGGCCTGGAGAATTCCATGGACACAGTCCATGGGGTCTCAAAGAGTCGGACGTGACTGAGCGGCTTTCCCTTTCACTTTTACTCCTCAAAAGACACCACGGACATGTGGATAAACAACTTCCACAAATGGTGAGATGATATCTGGACACATAAACCTAAGAAATTCTATAAATAAATGAAGAATTTGTACAAACCCATAAGACACAGATAAACAATCCAATAATAAAAATCAGCCAAATAGAAGCATTTCCAGGGAACACGAACCATGAACGGCAGCAAACACGTAGAGCCATCGGAGCATCATTGCTCATCAGAAGTGTGCAAATTAGAACCTGTTCTGAATGAAACGTCATTTCCAATCCATCACCCAGGCAAGATCAAAGTCTGATCTTCCGGCTGTTGGAAACGCATGCCGCCATGGAAACTCGTGTCACCTGCTGATACTCCTACGAAATGAAGTGCTTGTTTGGAAAGTAATGTGATGCTACCCAGAAAAATTGGAACACATGTACTCTGTAACTCAGCAATTGTCCTTCTAAATAGAAAGAAAAACTGGCACAGGTGTACCAGGAGGCGCGTACCTGAATATTCATGGATATTCAGGAGTACATGAATATTCATGGCATTTTTATTAGAAACGGTGAACACATATACACACAGAGGAAATGACTCAAATGTCCCTTAATAGAAGAATTCCTTAAATGAGTTCCATTGTGTTCTTAAATGAAATATTCTACAGAAATAGAGAATGAATTTACAGTACTTGAGTCAATATGACTCTCTCTCAAAAACACTTGAGGGAAAAGGTCTCAGAAGAAGAACACATATAATTTAATTATTTTTATCCAAATAAGTAAGCAATGAATCTTCATTATATTTCAATATAAATGGAATAAAATGCATCTTCATTATATTTCAATACAAAGATTCAGCTAAGCAATGCATTTCATATTAATATACAAAGAAAGCATAGGACTGAATAACTCAAAATTCAGAATCACGCCAACAAGTGGGAAAAAGCCAATTGAATGGCATCAGGATTACAAAAGGACGCACACGACACTTCAGGGGTGTGGGCAGCGGTCTTTTCCTTAAACTGAATTGATTGCATCCAGTTTTTAAAAATTATTTTTAAAGAACATGTATGAGTACACTCTCTATGTATGTGTATAATATATGTGTAGAAACATTTTATCTGGTTAATCTATTTCAAAATGAAAAAAAACCTTAAGATAGTAGGAAATACATTCAGTTAAGGGAGAAAACACTGATATCAAATAAAGTAATATATTGTGATGAGCTTTGTGTCAAACTTGCACTTTCTTACACAAACCATGAGAGACCCAGAGGGAATGGAGCCTAGGTCTGGAGGCCCACAATCATTAACATTAGGAGGGACATTAGTGTTCCTCTTATAAGTCCTGTCCATTCTAAAGATGAGGAAGCTGAGGCTCAGAGGGTCACAGTAATTTTCCCAGAGTCACTGAGCTGGTTATTAGCAGGTTCCAGGACTAGCAGCCAGGTCTGGGCTCCCTGGCTGTGTTCTTCTAAGGAAGTTATTGCCTGATCACTGAGTCTCTTACATCCCCTGCAAGGGCATCTCAGAATGAAGGTAAACAGCAGGTCTGGGGAGGCAGCAGGAGTCAGGGAGGAATGGGTCCCCGGGGTGTCAGAGCTATGCAGGGGTCCTTGAGCCCCCAGGACTACCCTATATGGTACGCTGTTCACCTCCTACTTCACAGAGAAGGAAGCAAGCCTCAGCGCCAGGCTCACGACGAATTCCTCCCCTTTATAACTCACTGAGGGAAAGGCCTTGGCACAGGGCCTGGTGCTTCTGCAGACAGGAATGATATTGACATCCCAGACACTTCGATTACGAGAAGTGAGAAGGTCCTGGCCGCCTCCCAGTGCTGTGTCCTTTCGAGAAGGAAGAATTTGTCCCTAAAGAACAACTGTAGTCATTTAATTGAATGATTCACCCACTTAAAATTATATACATATGTATATAACACAAATATCCTTTGCTACTGAAGGCAAGTTCGTGTGCCAGATGCACAGCGAGGCCAGACAAACCAGAACACTGGAGTTCAGAGCAGAGAAAGGCTTACTGCAGGTGAGGGACGGGCGTCCCAGGGTATGTGATCAGGTCGAGCACAGTTCTGTGGTCGATGGTGGCCAATCCTTGGGTGCCAGAAGGTCTGAGTTACCAGCTAGTGATCATCAAGTAGTTGATTTCTTCCATTTGCGGGTGGTTTTACCATCTGAAAAACTCAGGAAATATGCATAAAAATGTATTATGGAGGTGCTTCTCAGAGGAGCCAAAGCAGAGGACCTGGAGGAAGGGCTGTTCCTGGGAGGCCCCTGGGCTTCTGCCCCCATTACCTGTTGAGTTAAACAATGGCACCATTGTAGCCTCGCTAGTTCAGGTCAGTTCAGCGCTCAGTCGTGTCCGATTCATTGCGACCCCATGGACTGCAGCTCGCCAGGTTTCTCTATCACCAACTTCCGGAGCTTGCTCAAACTCATGTCTGTTGAGTCAGTGATGCCATCCAACCATCTCATCCTCTGCTGTCCCCTTCTCCTCCTGCCTTCAGTCTTCCCAGCATCAGGGTCTTTTCAAATGAGCCAGTTCTTCACATCAGGTGACCAAAGTATTAGAGTTTCAGCTTCAACATCAGTCCTTCCAATGAACACCCAGGACTGATCTCCTTTAGGATGGACTGGTTGGATCTCCTTGCAGTCCAAGGGACTCTCAAGAGTCTTCTCCAACACCACAGTTCAAAAGCATCAATTATAATCTAATTCAGTTCAGTTCAGTCACTCAATCATATCCGACTCTTTGTGACCCCATGAACCGAAGCACGCCAGGCCTCCCTGTCCATCACCACCTTCCAGAGTCCACCCAAACCCATGTCCATCGAGTTGGTGATGCCATCCAACCATCTAATCCTCTGTCGTCCCCTTCTCCTCCTGCCCCCAATCCCTCCCAGCATCAGGGTCTTTTCCAATAACTCAGCTCTTCGCATCAGGTGGCCAAAGTACTGGAGTTTCAGCTTCAACATCAGTCCTTCCAATGAACACCCTGGACTGATGTCCTTTAGGATGGACTGGTTGGATCTCCTTGCAGTCCAAGGGACTCTCAAGAGTCTTCTCCAACACCACAGTTCAAAGGCATCAATTCTTCAGCACTCAGCTTTCTTTATAGTCCAACTCTCACATCCATACATGACCACTGGAAAAACCATAGCCTTGACTAGATGGTCCTTTGTTGGCAAAGTAATGTCTGTGCTTTTTAACATTCTGTCTAGGTTGGTCATAACTTTCCTTCCAAGGAGTAAGTATCTTTTAATTTCATGGCTGTGATCACCATCTGCAGTGATTTTGGAGTCCAGAAAAATAAAATCAGCCACTGTTTCCACTGTTTCCTCATCTATCTGCCATGAATTGATGGGACCGGATGCCATGATCTTAGTTTTCTGAATATTGAGCTTTAAGCCAACCTTTTCACTCTCCTCTTTCACTTTCATCAAGAGACTCTTAAGTTCCTCTTCACTTTCTGCCATAAGGGTGGTGTCATCTGCATATCTGAGGTTATTGATATTTTTCCTGGCAATCTTGATTCCAGCTTGTGCTTCATCCAGCCCAGTGTTCCTCATGATGTACTCTGCATATAAATTAAATAAGCAGGGTGACAATATACAGACTTGACATACTCCTTTTCCAATTTGGAACCAGTCTGTTGTTTCATGTCCAGTTCTAACTGTTGCTTCCTGACCTGCATATAGGTTTCTCAAGAGGCAGGTCAGGTGGTCTGGTATGCCCATGTCTTTCAGAATTTTCCACACTTTATTGTGATCCACACAGTCAAAGGCTTTGGCATAGTCAATAAAGCAGAAATAGATGTTTTTCTGGAACTCTCTTGCTTTTTCGATGATCCAGCGGATGTTGGCAATTTGATCTCTGGTTCCTCTGCCTTTTCTAAAACCAGCTTGAACATCTGGAAGTTCACGGTTCATGTATTGCTGAAGTCTGGCTTAGAGAATTTTAATCATTACTTTACTAGCGTGTGCTGCTGCTGCTGCTAAGTCGTTTCAGTCGTGTTCGACTCTGTGCGACCCCATAGACGGCAGCCCACCAGGTTTCCCCGTCCCTGGGATTCTCCAGGCAAGAACACTGGAGTGGGTTGCCATTTCCTTCTCCAATGCATGAAAGTGAAAAGTCAAAGTGAAGTCAGTAGCGTGTGAGAAGAGTGCAATTGTACGGTAGTTTGAGCATTCTTTGGCATTGCCTTTCTTTGGGATTGGAATGAAAACTGACCTTTTCCAGTCCTGTGGCCACAGAGAAGTTTAACATATTTACTGGCATATTGAGTGCAGCACTTTCACAGCATCGTCTTTCAAGTGTTTATTTGTTAATGTCATCACACTATCAACTCAATAGTTTCTGTTTTCTTTCAAAGTGTTTGAATTCTGAAAGATACTAATGATATATTTGTTGCAACTTCTTTTTTCAGTAGTAAAGTGATGAACACCCTGAAGTTTGACAAGTAAATGCAAGTAAGTCCTATGCCTGGCATTCCGTCTTTCATCTCATAAACCTTTTTTGAGATGTCCCAGAGTTTGTCAGAGGAAGTCATGGAGAGGACATGATCGCCATTTGACCCAGAGCTGGGGTCATTTCAGAGGCTCCTTACCCCTCCCCTGTCCTTGGAATGTAAACTCTGCCCACCTTCCCCTCAATGAGAACACTTTCCAAGAATGCAGCCTTGAGGACTAAATAGCAGTTGGGACCTTCTGGATGGTCATATGTGATTGAACCCCAGGACAGCCTCTCTACAAACTTTGGCGATCAGGGCTGGCAAGTGTGGAGATTGACTTGTCTCTTGAGGCCCAAGACGAGTCTTCGAGGTAAGTCCCCTGCCTAGTAAACCTGTCACCTGCCCATCTGAAGTGGCCTCTTTCTTTGGTCTCTCCTTACCTTCCGAGTAATGGAACCAGTTTCGGACTTCACCCTGGCAAGCTCCCAAGGTTTTGAAGCAACAGAGCAGAAGTCCCATGTGTAGACCTTAGGACCGGTTGGTTAGGGTCAAACCCTGATTCTGCTGCTTTCCAACATGGGGACGTTCTGTGGACAAAAGAAATGCTGCCTGCCTTATCAGCAAAGGATGCTGCAGTCATCAAGTCGTCACCCTAACGATGAGCTATGAGGGAATTTAGGATGGAGACAAGCCCTCAGCCACAACAACCACCTACAGTAGGGCATTTTGAAACTGAAACTCCAATACTTTGCCCACCTGATGCAAAAACTGACTCATTTGAAAAAACCCTGATGCTGGGAAAGATTGAAGGTGGGAGGAGAAAGGGATGACAGAGGATGAGATGGTTGGATGGTATCACTGACTCAATGGACATGAGTTTGAGTAAACTCCAGGAGTTGGTGATGGACAGAGAGGCCTGCCGTGCTGCAGTCCATGGGGTCACAAAGAGTCAAACATGACTGAGTGGCTGAACTGAACTGAACTGAACTGAAGGGACTCAAGGTGGGAAAGAACAGGGTACTGGCCCTGTGTGGCTAAGGTAGGTATCAAAGCAATGATTCTGGTGAGTCCGGACTTTTGCATCTTTCCATATGCAAACAACACATAGCTAGAAAAGCACTAAATTCATCAACTCAAGATATTTAGTTTTCTTTAATTAACAATAATCTTTTGATGTTCTGGCTACCTGTTTTCTCTTGCATAGCACCTATATATCCCAGCTCCCCTCTTACCTCTTTGAAGCAGTCTCTCAAACGATTTGAGAGGCTGTTTTCCAGGCTGAAGTCCTTGGAAAAATCCACTGAGTAAAATGATTTTCAACTTTTAGGTAGTGCTTTTTTCCAGTCAACAACTAGCTGTGCCTAGTTTTCTCATCTAGGAAAAAAGTGAGCAGTAATAGCATTCATCTCCTGGTGTGGCCATGTCAACTGTTGCTGGTCTTGTGGATTAAAAAAATTAACATTTATTTACTTGGGTGCACCGTGCTGTAGGTGTGGCATGTGGGACCTTCAGGTGCAACGTGTGAACTCTCAGATGTGACATGTGGGATCTAGTTCCCTGACCGGGGACTATCTGTGTGTGTGTATGCTCAGTCGTGTCTGACTCTTTTGTGACCCCATGGACTGTACCCACCAGACTTCTTTGTCCATGGGATTATCCTGGCAAGAATCCTGGAACGAGTTGCCATTTCCTACTCCAGGGATTATCTAGTGGTTTGGAAGTTTGTGTTTCTCTACTCAGTGTTAGCCAATGTCAGGTATTCAATGCTAACCTGTAAACAGATTAACTGAAATCTCGGTGACATAGATAAGTTAACTTTTGTCCCATCATAGTCTGATGCAGGTCAGGCCACCACAGTCAGGAGCTTCAGAGGTAACCTCTGGTGTGTCTCCATTTTGAACTGGCCATTTTCTTGTCTGGGCTTATTCATTTTTTTAAAAAAATTTTTTAAAATATACATGTATTTATTTTAATTGGAGGCTAATTACTTTACAATATTGTATTGGTTTTGCCATGCATCAACATGAATTGTACCACTAGAGGAAACATTATGTGAATGTGTGTGTGTGAGAGAGAGCCTGTGTGTGTAACTCACACCCACTCTTTTTCCTCCCATAGGAAGTCACATCACCTCTGCTCACCCGATTTGGTACGGACTCCATCACGAAGTTCCTCATCAGCTACGAGGAGGGCTGACAAATGCAGCTTCATAGCTGCAAAGAATTAGAATGAATTAGAATGGTCACCATAACTGGCCTGAGGTTAGAGTCCTTTCCTGTGTATTAAACACTGTAAATCTGCAGATGAGGAAACGTGCTCAGGCAGATTATGTCCTAGGCACGTAGTCCTAAGTCACATAAGTGGGAAATGGCTGAAGTTGGTTCAGCCAACATTGGGCCCTTCTGATTCTAATGGATCCCTAATTGATTTTTTTTTTTTTTTTTTTAAACAGCAGGCCTCTAGGTTGGGAGTGGGCAAGTGCGAGGCTATCATATTTTAGAATCTAGAGTCCGAATATATTGAAGTATCCATTTACATTGAACTCTGCCTTTAAAAATGATTGTTCCATTAATGTTAAGTATGAAGATGGATTGAGGATGCCTTCAGTCCACATGTCAATGGGCACCTGCCTTGCATGATCCCGGGGGGTGGTTCCAAGCACCCTATGGCAAGTAGAACTTGACAGTGGTTCCCTTCATTCAGCGTAATGGGAAATGCTACAGCACATAGGTGCTTGAAAAGTGAAGGTGATAGTCACTCAGTTGTACCCAACTCTGTGGTGCCGTGGACTGTAGCCCCTCAGGCTCCTCTGTCCATGGAATTCTCCAAGAAATAATACTGGAGTGGGTTGCCATTTCCTTCTCCAGCAGATCTTCCCCACCCAGGAACTGAACCTGGGTCTCCTGCATTGCAGGCAGACTCTTTACCATCTCAGCCACCAGGGAATTAAATTACAATCATGTATGAATTTAAACTGATCCTCTCAAACTGTTTAAATAACTTGAAAAGACCCCCTTTGAAATACATGTACATAGATTAAAGATAGATGTACTTGCAATGGAAATACAAGCGAATAAGAAGAAAAGATCAAGCAAGCACCTTGACTGGAAGAAAGCCTTTGCCAGCCCAGTCTTCAAGGAAAAACAAAGATGATCTGATCATACCTAATAAATTCTGGCCTAATTTTAAAAAATGTAAGTAACTTTATTCAAAATTGGATTTGCATTCATTATAAGTTGTTACAAAATTTACCCTAAGTCTATTTTTTGGATCAGTGATTCTCAATATAGGGTGATTTTTTTCACCCTGCTCCCTGCCCAGGGACATCTGTCAATGTCTAGAGATTGTTGGGTTTGTCAAAATTGAGGGTGGTGGAGTGGGGGGCAGGGTGCTACTGGCATCTAGTGGGCAGGGTTCAAGGAAGCTGTTAAACATCCCATAATGCACAGGGTAGCCTTCATGACAATCAGTTGAATTCAGTTCAGTTACTCAGTCAAATCCAACTCTTCTCGATCCCATGGACTGCAGCACACCCTGTTAGTTCCTGGAGCTTGTTCAAACTCATGTCCATTGAGTCGGTGATTCCATCCAATCATCTCATCCTCTGTCGTCCCCTTCTCCTCCTGCCCTCAATCTTTCCCAGCATCAGGGTCTTTTCAAATGAGTCAGCTCTTTGTATCAGGTGGCAGCATCAGTCCTCATGACAATCACCTGGTCTCAAATATCAATAATGCACAAGTTGATAACCCTGCATTAGATGATGTGGGTAGGATTCCTATATAATTTACAAATACGGACGACAGATAATGTAAACCATAGTCACAACAGAGCATATAGGCTGCGTTACACAGTAGTCAGGAGCTGAAATCCAGGCTTAGCTCCCTTTAGTTGTGTGATTTCAGTGAAGTTCTGCAATTTGCCTCCGTTTCATCCTAAGAGGGTTATCTAAGGGTTGTTGTGAAGATGAAATGAGTTTAAAATTGTGTCTGGTGTCTACTAGGCCCATCTATCCATCTGTTGATGGACACAGGCTGTTTCCATGTCTTGACTATTGTAAACAATGCTGCTATGAACACTGGGATCCATGTGGATTTTCAAATTCATGTTTTTGCATTTTCTTGGCTATATACCCAGGGGTGGAACTGCTAGATCATATGGTAGTTCTATTCTTGGGCTTCTCAGGTGGCTCAGTGGTGAAGAATTCACCTGGAGAGCAGGAGACGTGGGTTTAATCCCTGGGTTGAGAAGATCCCCTGGAGAAGAAGACAGCAACTCACTGCAGTATTCTTGCCTGGAAAATCCCCTAGACAGAGGAGCCTGGCGAGCTACAATCCATGGGCTCGCAAGAGAGTCTGACCTGACTTAGCAACTAAACAACAACAACTTCTTCTGGGACTCCTATGATTCGAATGTTGTGGCATTTAATATTGTCCTGGAGGCCTCAGAGGGATGGTATGGGGAGGGAGGTGGGAGAGGGGTTCAGGATGGGGAACACGTGTACACCCGTGGCGGATACATGTTGATATATGGCAGAACGAATACAATATTGTAAAGTAAAAAAAAATAAACAACATCAACAACTAACCAGGAGTGGAACTGCTAGGTCGCACAGTAGTTCTGTTTTTAGCTTTTTGAGCAGCCTTCGCATGGTTCTCCATAGAGGCTGCACCAGTTTACATTCCCCCAAACAGTGTATGAGGGTTCCCTTTTCTCCACATCTCCTCCAACGTTAGTATTTATAGCCCTTTTGATGATGAGGGAAGCCTCACTGTAGTTATGATTTGCATTTCTCAAAGGGAATTTTTGTCAAAATGAAGACAGCTTACTAAATGGGAAAAATATTTGCAAATGATATGACCAGTAAGGGGTTAATATACAGAATATGTGTGTGTGTGTGTATATATATATATAAATACATATACATATACACACACACACATACATATAGCTCACACAAGTCAATAGAAAACAACCAAACTAAGACTAAAAACCGAGCAGAAGATTGGATAGACACTTTCCAAAGAGGGCATACAGATGACCAACAGGCACATGAAAAGACAGTTGCTTCTTTTTGCCACAGGATGTCACCATCGAAAGCCTGCTTTCTACAACACAGTGAGACAATGCAGGTCCACTCAGCTGTCATCGCTTGCTCATTCTGAAGGGGCTCGAGCCCCTCTGGTCCTGTGAGGGGGGCTACCTCCTTCCCTCCAGAACCAAACGCAGCCAGGAGCTCCCCACACTCAGCTGTATCTCTCAGCTCTTCATGTGGGGTGTTACCTTTCATCTGGAGCTGGACTGGGCTCGTGTCTGTCAGTGTCTTCCTGTCCCATCTGGAAATGGCCACCTCAAACCATAATGCTGAGACCCATTTCTCTAGAGACACTAGTACTCACTGCCTCCTACTGTAAGACATTAAAAAAAAAAAAAAATTCCTGTGAGGTCCCTGCTAATGACAACGTTGATTGCTGCTTACATGGTGGAAATGACCGAAGGCGGTATCTCATTAGGTGTGTGTGGGTCGAGTGGAATGGGATGGGTAAAGACAAGCAGGCAGGGAGCCCAGGACCCCAGGGTGATGCTAGGTCTCTGGCTTGTGTGATCTGACGGATGGTGGGTCAGTCCCTGGCTGGTGGGGTAACTGTGGAGGGTTACTTCTGCTTTTCAGTTGGTTCCACCTAGACCCACCCTGGGCAGTGGTCAGGGAGGGCTTTTCTCAAGACCTCTTGTAGTCCCCTAGCTGTTCAGAGCCTCATTCAGCCGAGCTGAGAATGCACCAGTTTGGAGCAGGGCCCTGAGTTTCTGTCTACATGAGGGCATGGGGCGAGGGCACCTGAGGACCTAGAGGACAGTGCTCCAGTTGCATGATATTGGATATCTTGTTGGCCACCAGGGATCTGTGATTGGTGTCCATGGGGAGACCCCTGGGTCCCGATACATGGGTAATGTCCACACAGCTCCCTACTCCTGACTGCCTGGAGGCTCAGTTTTTATAGTATCTCTGTGCTCCTCCTCTCCTCTTCATGAGCAGAGCAGGAAATGAAGAAGAAGGCTTCACAGTGACAAGCCATAATGCTATTTACCCCATTAGGAGTTGGGGGTGAGTGGGAACATAGGTCTTGGGGCACATTCCTTTGGGTTAGACACTAATCACCCTAGTTGTAACAGTTTGGTTACAAGCACATCTCTTCTTGGATTGTGAATTAGTGCAACCCAGTCTAAAGGAGGAAGCACTGGTCTCTGCAGTCCCAATCTTGGCTTTTGTCTTTGAGGCTCTTATCTGTATCATGGGTGCCTGGAGTCCTTCCTAAAACAGAGATGGCAAGAATTAGAGACCTCTCCATGTGCAGTGCCTGGTTAAGCATGCTCAGTAGGCGGGGAGTTGGTTTAACTCTCCTCAGTCTTCTCCCCTCTTCCGGGGACCAAATCGTAGACATGTCTGAATCTTTAATGTCCAGCATGAAGTAGGTGACTAGCCAATGATGGGTTAGCCAATTGATTGACAGCCACTGCTGACTGTATTGGGAAAATTGATTGCTTAGGGCATTCACCCTTTCTCGGGCATCTCATGTGTTGCCCCTAGGCCCCTCTTCAAAGTTTACCATCACTGCCGCCTGCTCTAACCCCTGTCATCCGTACCCCGCCTCCCTGGGCAGGGAAGAGGGTAGAGTGAGGTCTGGAGAGAACCTTTCTATTTCCCCGGGCATCCTAGTCTTTAATTCAGGAGGGCAACTCCCGAGGCGAAGACTGAGCATGCTCGCGGCCAGAACTGGCTGGCGGGAGCCGGTGGGCTTCGGGTCTCGAGCTGCTTGCGCCCCCTTACACGGGCCGGGCGGGCGGGCGGGCGGGGTCTGGCTCCTGGGCATCCGGCCCGGCCCGCGGGCTCCCGTCGCCGACTGGCGGCGGAGAGGGCCGAGGCTGGGGAAAGGGGGCGCCGCGCCTCCGCGCCCGACGCGCAGCCTCGGGGCGGTGCGCAGGGCTGCGGGGAACCGGGCCAGTCGTCGGCGGCAGGAACGGCTCTCCAGGCCGCGAGGGCGCGCTGCGCGCCGGGTGCCGGGGTCTGGCCGCGTCCCGGCGAGGGAAGGGGAGAAGCGAGGGCGCGGAGGTGAGCGAAGCCAGCGGGCGAGAGCCGAGAGCGCGGGCGCTCGGTCCTTTTTTGCCTTTTCGCAGTGGTGGCGGCGGGTCCTTTTCGCCAGCGTTGGCAGCCTTGCCACCCGGCCCCGCTTCACCGGGGCTGCCCCGGAAGAGGCCGCGGCCGGGCAGCTGTTGCGCCGAGAGGGGGGCAGTTGCGGAGTTCCATAACCATAGCAACCTCATCAGCACCACGGCGGCGGCAGCGGCGGCGGCGAGGGCAGCAGCCTCTCGCTCCTCCTCCAGGCAGCCTTGCTGCGGGGACCCGAGACCCAGCTCGCAGGTGCCCGGACTCCGCGGTCCTCCCATTGCCGCTGCAAGTGTTGGCGACTGAAAGAGGCGGAAAGAGCTGAGTGAGGGACCGAGGAGCTGGTGGCCCCGGAGGTGAGAGAGGGGAGCCCTGCAGTGGGAAGACAGGTAGGTGAGAGCGCTCCAGGCTCGGCAGCTGCAAAACTCTGTCCTCTGTGGCAGTGACGTTTCTGGAAGCGTGGTTGCTAGTTGGATGCCTTTCTTACTTAACAGGGATTCCGCCGCCGCGAAATGTGCTTTATCTCCTTCTGTCTCCACCAGTCTCTGTCTTCTAGTCTGAGGGCACATCTGGACACGTCTTGAGAGGGTACAAGGGGCAATCTGATGTGACTTGGTGGGGAGACGCTGGGTTAATGAGGTGATCCCCACGGAAGTCCCAGGTGGAGGCTGAGAGGGCACATCCCGACCCTTCTGCAGGCAGGTTCTCGGAGCCCTTGACCCAGAGCAGGCTGGGGGGAGGACCATGTTGGGAAGAACTGAGGCAGGGATAGTGATTCTCTGTGGTCCAGGCTGACCCTGTGGCTTGGCCAGGGGCAAGGGTGGGTGGTATTTGACACGGAAAGGGAGCAGAGCGCTCACCAGGTCTTGTTTTGTAAAGTCAGTTTCAAGCCTAGCAACTGGAAGGGATATTTAGACAAGGGGGAGTGGTAACTGTTACCATCTTTGGACCCAGGGTATCCCTGAAGTTTATCACATGATTGCCTTTGGCCATAACCGGTGGAGTGGGAATAGATATAAAATTATAAATGAACGGTCAAAAATTTCCCTCTTTTTTTCCCCTTAACTCATGTCTAGCCGTCCTTACAACTATTGTCAGCAAAATAAGACTTTCAGGGATTACAATAATACTCTTTGTCCCCTTGGCCAAAGAGGACACCAGCCGTGGGCAAACTATTTCACTTTCAAACAGCTAGAAAATTCAGCTTCAGTTCTCTGTTTGAACTACGGAGGCATTGTTTTTCCATCAGGTTCTGCTGTTCCTGATATTAGGGGATGTGTCAGAGCTGAGAGGCACCAGTGCTATTCTCAGAGGATGGACTGTTAACCTTGTCTGGAGACCAGAGAGAGGGGCAAAGGTTTGGGCATGATTCCAAACCCAGCTCAGCAGGGGTCAGGGCTCCAGAAGACTGTAGAGGAGGGAGATGAAGTTGGGTGAATAATTTGGGTCTAACGTCTCTTTTGCATATGGGTAAGTGGGTCTCTGGGTAATTTCTGAGATGGGCAGCCATTGACTTTTACAGGCTCTGTCTTTATACTCGGGCTTCTGGGGATAGTGATAAGTCCCAGTTAAAAGGCCATGTTCTTTAATTGGGCTTTTAATTTATGCTGTAGTTATGTTGCCTGTGGGGTTGTGACTTGACCAGCCTTTCATTTGGGATTTCTGTCTTAATGAGAATGATATTACTGTATTCCAGGCAGATGGTGAGGTGTAGAGAAAAGAGGACATGATTTGGGAGCCAGGAAACATTGATAGGAGCCTTGATTTCTTCATACACTTGCTGTGTGACCTTGAATTTCCCCACCTCACTGAGACTCCCTTGTCTCATCTGTGGAATGGGGATGCTAACAGTTCTTGATGCTTGCCAGGCTCTTGAGACAGTCAGGTGGGATGATGGGGAGGGTGGATGGGGAAGAACTTTTCAAAACCTAATGTCTCGTGCAAATAAAAGGAATTATCATTGTTTTCTAAAGAAACTCCCTTTCTCAGGTCATTTAATGCGCTTCAGCTATGAACAAGGAGTAGAAATATCGGTCAGTGACTCACAGCTGAAACCCTGTAGTCTGGTCCAAGATACACTCAGGGAAATATAAAGAGGGCTTTATCAGAGGAAACACAGCATGTCATCCTTGCCTGCAGATGTTGAAGGTCAAGGGCTTTGGCATCAAATGCAGTACTTATCTAGTTTGGGAACACTGAGGTTTGCTCTCCGCAGGGCTGGACTAGGCATTTTCCCCTGTGAACAGCGGTTTGCACATGGTGGGGACTCATTTCAGTGCTGCTTAGATGGATTCGTTGGACGCACATTGTGAGCTCGTTGGGGCAAAGTTCACCTTCACCCAGCTGTGCTCTGTAATGCCAGGTGTTTACCAAATCTTCGCCAGTTTGAAGGCTTATAGCTTGATGGCATGGCTGGACTGTCTTATACCATTCTCTGCTCTTTTCTAACCCTGAGATTGCTCACGCTGGTCTCTCTGCCTCAAATGGACCATTTCTCATTTCCTTTTTCTGTTCACGACACAACTCAAATGCCCCTTCCTCCAGGAAGCCTTTCTGGACTCTCCCCTGTGCTCCCACAGCACTTTGGACCTGCTCTGTGACAGCCTGTGCTGTGTCATGTTGTCGCTTGCATTTGTCACTCTGCTTCTAGATTCCATGCTTCCTGTGGGCAGGATCTGGGTTCTATTGTATCCCAATTGTGGTCCCTGCACCTGGCACAGCCGCTGTCGTGACAGATGGTTGTTGAAGGCGTGCACAAGTCTTACCTGCAGCATGACCGCCAGCCCCAGAAGAGGCTGCACAAAGGCTGACCGAGCTGCCTTCCTCAGTCTCAGTCTGTGCAGTAAGCCTGAAGGATGCTTGCTGGGTTGTTGTGCGTTATTTAGGGTCAACCCACTGAAGCAGAGTTTAGGCGAACAAAAACACATATTTTGTCTTAAAAATGCTCATATCTTTTTGAGCGGGTACTTTAGAATAACGGTAATCTGGTGTTGAATGGCCTTCCTATAGCATTTGCTGGAAACATCTGATGGCGTATTTTAAACTGAAAATGTACTTCTCTCCATTCAATATCTTTCCTTGATTTCAGCTCCAGTGTAATGGAAAAGCACATAGGCTGGATCAGGAAGGCCTAGATTTGAATCCTGGTACTAAGAGGACCCGGGACAAAGACTCATGGCCTTCCTGTTCTCTCATTTGTGAAATATGGTGATCCCTGTATCTCGAAGACGCCAAGCGCTAGGGATGAATGGGAAGCTGTGCAGTGAAAAACAATCCCAGTACCTTATTTCTTTTCATTTTTTTTGGTCCTAGAAAATGAGCAAAATCTCTGTGTCTGATTACACAACGTAAGACAAAGTGAGCTGGAAACACTGACTCTTACACTTGTTAGCTCTCTGTGACCTTCAGTGCCTCGCTTTGTCCCCTCAGCCATCTGCCTTGTCTCTGTACTGTTATAATGGCAGCTACCTTTCATGACGGGTTGGCAAGGCATACGTTATAAGAAAAGTGACATGCCTGGCACGTAATTCACGATATCTGTAATTTCCAAATGACAGATGTAATTGCCCATAATAGAAGTTCCAACTTTTTTGAGAAATGTCCCCAAATGCATTCTCTCTCTATGCCTGTGTTTCATTTATCTTTTAGAGGGCGCTGGGGGCAGAGGACAGGCAGGGGTAGAAAAGCTACTAATAGGAGGATGGTGGTTTCTAAGGGCCCTCTTTCCATGTAGGATGCCAGGAAACAGTGGAATAAGCTCAAAGTTTAGATTTGAGTGCTGAGTGCTCATCCCGACTCTGAAGCTAACTGCTCACAGGACTGTCGACCTGGCCTCCTCACCTTTGTGGGCCTCTGTTTATTCATCTATAAACAGTCTGGGTGATTTTGGTGGCCCCATCTTCCTGATTTCAGTGTTCCCATCTGTTAATTAATATTTGTCCTCACCAAGGTTACCTCTGTGGCCCTCTGGCTGTCTTTTGGGTCAAAGCTTGTCACTTGTCCAAATACTACATTTTAATGCACATGGCCTCAGCTGATAAAGAACCTGCCTACAGTGTGGAAAACCTGGGTTCAATCCCCAAGTTAAGAATATCCCCTGGAGGGGGTGGTGTGGCAACCCACTCCAGTATTCTTGCCTGTGGACAAATTTCAGTTCATTAAAAACTGCAAAACCAATCTGTATCATGTACCAAACCAATCTAAAATAAATCTACATGTTTAAAAAAAAAAAAAAAGGGATCTTGCCTGTGGACAAAGTCTACAGTCCTTGGGGATACTTGGGCTACAGTCCATGGGATCGCAAAGAATTGGACATGACTGAGCGACTAAGCACAGCTCATGCCTGTATACCCGCTTCTTCCCCACCATATTTCTCTTTTAGAATTGTCCCGTGGTCATGGGACTTAAGCAAGTATTGAGTGCACCCTACCATCTCTCCTTGTCCCACCCTGCTTCTTATCTGGCCTCAAGTAAGATGGTCTGCTGCTCTGTCCATCCTGGAAGATCTCTTTCATTAAAAATATAAGACATTGTGTGGATGAAACTCTGTCTTACCTGTGAGAGCTGGAGGGGATTCACAGATATCCCTAATATTCGCTGAGCTTCCCAGACTCTGGGTGCTCAGCAACATCAAATATTTCTGTTCAAGCATGAATCATTTCTAGATGGCTGCACACTGATTTCAGGAGCAATTCTCAAGGGAGGTTTTAGCATCACAAGTGAAATTGGCCAGCTGGGCCAAGGCTCTTTCCCATGGCCTTCCACCTCTGATGTGGTTGGACAGGCACTGTGTGTGCCCAGGTCAGGAAATTTGAATCAAGAGCCTGCTGCGTGTGACTCATCACACTGGGGCAGGGGTTTCACCTGTGAGCAAGGCCAAGAGCTGCCCCAGGTATTTGGGGATCAGGCATGGAAACAGAAGAATGAACTAGGCAAGGCTGGGTTCTGGAAAGCAAAGGGGAGAGACATTTGATACATTTCCTGGGAGGGACTGTCAAGAAAGTCTTCACAGAAGAGTGCGTTGTGTTAAGGTGCTTCAGTCATGTCTAACTCTTTGTGACCCCATGGACTATAGCCCACCAGGCTCCCCTGTCCATGGGATGCTCCAGGCAAGAATACTGGAGTGGGTTGCCATGCCCTCCTTCAGGGGATCTTCCCAACCCAGGGATCCAACCCTCATCTCTTTTGTCTCCTATATTGACGGGTGGTTTCTTTACCACTCATGCCACCTGGGAAGCCCTCACAGAAGGGAGAGGGCCTAAAAGAAATCTACAGAAATTTCCAAGTGGGGGGAGGGGCCCTCAGTAGGAGGTAACGTGTAAAGCCGTGGAGGCTGGGGGTAGTGAAGAAGTGATATGAATGGGCAAGGCTGGAACACAAGTAAAGCGGTGTCTGTTGAGGCTGGGGACAGAAGAGGGGCACGTCTTGGCGAGTCTTTTGAGGCCAGCCAAGGAGCTTGTCCTCTAACCTGAAGGTCTTGGGAAACATGGAGAGGTTTAGAAGTGGACCGACAACTCTCCCTAGCTTCAGAATAGAGTTTAGAGTCAAGAAGATGGTTCAAGCCAGAAAATATGATGGCCTCTCTGGAGACTTTTCAGATAAGAGTCTTGAATTTAGGACTTCCCTCATGGTCCGGTGGATAGGACTTCCTATTTTCAAGACAGGATTGATCCCTGGTTGGGGAACTGGGATTCCACATGCCACTGGGTGCCATCAGAAAAAAAAAGTCTTGAATTCAAGAAGGGGAATTAAGATGAAGAGAAGTGATGGATAGGGGATAGTGAGAGCAGGAATCCTAATGAGGGAGAGATGGAGAGGGGTCAGTTGAATGAACAAGCTACTTCCTTTGTCATAAAAATATCAGAGGAACACTGTAAGGCCTTTTGACCTTGAATGTGGGTCAATAGGAGGGAGGGATCATGGGCGACACTCAGAGGTTTCTTTACATCTTTAGTGCACCCAGCACCTTCATCTGTCACCTGAACGAACACAAGAGCCTCTAAATGGGCATCTCTGCTCCATATGTGCACCTTCACTATACTCTGCACAGGGCAGCTAGAGAGATCTTTGAGAGACTAAAATCAGATGTGATGAGAACACTTATTATCCCCCATCTTAACAAATTTCAAGTGTACAATACAGTATTGTTACCTATAGTCACCATTCTCTGAATTAGCTCTTCAGAGCTTACTCATCTTACAGAACTAAAACTTTGTACCTTTGGCCAAAGGCTTCCCAGGTGGCTCTAGTGGTCAAGAACGCACCTGCAATTCAGGAGACTCAGGTTTGATCCCTGGGTCAGGAATATTCCCTGCAGTAGGAAATGGCAACCCACTCCAGTATTCTTGCCTGGAGAATCACATGGACAGAGGAGCCTGGTGGGCTGCAGTCCATGGGGTCACAAAGAGTTAGACACAACTGAGACGACTTAGCACGCATGCACCTCTGACCAGTGTGTCCCCATATGCCCCTCCCCCAACCGCTGGTGACCACCATTGCACCTGCTGTTTCTGTGAGTTTGACTGTCTGATTTCACCTTTAAATGAGATTGTACACATTTTGATCTATATTGCTTAGCATTATATCCTCCTTTTATGTTGTTACAAATGACAGGGTTTCCTTAATTATTTTAAAGCCTGAGTAACAGTCCACTGTCTGCATCCACATCTTCATTCATTCGTCCACACGTGTGCATTGCTGCTTCTGTGTCTCGGCTGTTGTGAAGAATGCTGCAGTGAGTGTAGGATTGCAGATATCTCTTTGAGATCCTGATTTCAATTCTTTTGGACATACACCCAGAAATGGGATTGCTGAGTCATATGGTAGTTCTATTTTAAATTTCTTAAAGAAACTTTCATGCTGTTTTCCATAATGGCTGTACTGATTTATCTTCCCACCAACAGTGCACCAGAGTTCCCTTTTCTCCACATCCTTGCCAACACTTATCTTTTTTTTTTTTTTTGCGCTATTGAGTTGTCTGAGTTCCTTAGATATTTTGTATATTAACTGTTTATCAGATATATAGCTTCCAAAATTTTCTCCTCTTTTGTAAGTTGCCTTTTTACCCTGCCAATTATTTCCTTGTCTATGCAGAGTTTTTTAGTTTAATGTGGTCTCACTTATTTAATTTTCACTGTTGTTGCCTGTGCTTTTGGTGCTGTATCCAAAAAGTCATTGTGAAGACTTGCATTAGTAACTTTCCCTGCTATGTATCCCTAGGAGATTTTTGGCTTCAAATCTTTTGTTCTCCACTTTGAGTTGATTTTTGTGCAAGGTGTAAGATAAGGGTTTGGTTTTATTCATTTGCATGTGAGTATCCAGTTTTCCCAACACCATTTATCAAAGAGGTTATCCTTTCCTCATTGTGTATTCATGACACCCTTGTCAAAGATTAGTCGACTGTATATGTGTGGGTTTATTTTTGCCCTTTCTATGTGTCTGTTTTTTACCATGACCATGCTGTTTTAATTACTATGGCTTTGTGATGTAATTTGAAACCAGCAAATGTGATGCTTCCAGCTTCATTCAGCAGTGAGAGGATTTTACAATGGGAAATGACAGACATAGATGTGTATTTTGGATTCTGGCTGCAGTAGAGAGAGTGCATGTGAGGGGAGCAAGTCAGGACGTGTAGAGATGTGATTGGAGGTCATCGCAGGAGGTAGTGATGGTCCTGACCATGGTTAAGGTCACAGAGATAAAGAAAGGAGAATAAACTTCAGAAATATTAAGGCAGTTGAACACTGGGAAGTATGGATGACTCAATATACAGTATCTGAAAGTGCAGAATTATCAAGGATGACTCCTAATTTTCTAATGGATTGGCCTTGATGTTGTTCACTGGCCTGGGGACACAGGGGAAGGAAGAGATTTTCAGGGGGAAATGATGACTTCTATTTTGGATAAGTAGATTTTTAGATCTCTGTGGAAACCCATGTATGTTTTATGCAATTTGAGTTATCAGTCAAGCTCAGAAAGGAGTTCTTGACTTGAATCTGAGCTTAGAAGATCATCAGCACATAGATGTTAATTGAGAGCATGGGGGGAGCAGTGATCACCCCAGGGAGTATATAGAATGAGGAAATAAAAGTGTTCTTTTAGACTCACAAGGTCGATAACACCGCCTATTCAACCCATTCAAAAAAAGAAAAAAAAATACAAAACACACATTCTAGAATTTCCTCTTCCCTTAAGGGCTTTTTACTCTGTCTCCATACTGCCGGCTAGGAAGTCAGCCTTGATGTTTCCAGGGCTCTTTCCCCTCATCCAGTCTTTTCTTTATAGAGGTCTCCCTGCACCACCCTAGTCAAATAGCCCCTCAGAGCTTGCTTCATTTTTCTCCATATCACTCATCACTGTATAACTGTTTTAATATTATTGCATATGTATTTGCTTGTTTAATTGATTATCTCCATTGAAGATGGTAAGCTCCGTGGTGCAGGGAGTTTGTCATGTTTATAGCTGCACCAAGTTCCTAGAAGAGATTTCCTGGCACTCAGTGAGCATAGAGCCCATATTCATTAAAGTGCATATAGAGGAATTAATACCAGGAATCTCCAGTAATAGAATAACACTCTTCCAATTAACACAAATACCCACAGTCCTATTTAAGTGCCGTTCCGAGCTCCTGATCATCAGGTGGGGACACTGAAACACTTCCTGGTCCCTTATGCACCCGCTCCCTGCAGGGAACCACCTCCCCTTCCTGTTTTCTCAGCCAACCCTGACAAATATCTTTCAAGTTTCCATTTAAATTAAAAAAAAAAAAAAGGAAAAATTTCTCCCGGTACTGAGATGAAGACAACCTGGGGATGAAGGTAGATGATTCCCACCCACTATGCTCTAGTAAATGCAGAGGTGGGTGTTTTGGCCAGTGAGGTGGGAAACAGCTCTGCTTGAGGCCAGCAAGTATGAGACAGAAGTGCAGCACCCCACTGTTCAACTTAATCTGGAAATAAAAGCAATGTGTTCCTGGACAATGGTTCTTAACCTTCATTACGTTGAGGATCACTTTGAGGATCTGATGAAATCTGCAGTCATTCTCCAAAAAACAAACAAAAAGAAAGAAAGAAACAACACTTTTATCAGAAGGGTTATGGATCCCCTGAAGCCCTTCCTTCCGTGGACCCCAAATAAGAATCTGTGTTCTAGGAGAGGGATGGGGTGGTTTCAAAGCCTACAGACATCCCTTTGTGGGCACCATGGGGTGGTGTTGTTCTCTGTTGATGCCTGAGCGAGTAGGTGCCTAGGTTATACATAAATCAACACGCATTTTAATGAAAGACACTTCCTAGAGCCGGGGGCTGTTTAGAATGTGACTGCCTTGGATCCGTTTGTTTTGGCCTCACCTCATGGCTTGTGGGATTTTAGTTCCCCAACAAGGGATCAAACCCCAACTCTAAGCAGCAAAAGCCTGGAATCCTAACCCCTGGACTTCCAGGGAATTCCCTAGACCTGAGACTGAATCCCAGTCTGACTACAGTGACCAACTTCTCTCTCTCTCTCTCTCTTTTTTTTTTTCTGGGACTGTTCAAGTTTGCAAACTAAGAGTCTGGCATCCTGGGACTACCCTCAGTCCTGGACAAACCTGGTTGGATGGTTATCCTAGTTCTGACATTTGTCAGCCAAGTGACCCCGGACAGTTATGTGGCCTCTGTGGAGTGGTCCCCCCTGCTTCCTGCCTCAGGTTCTGTGACACAGACTTACCTGTCGCATCCCAAGATGGATCTTGTACAGGTGATTGGTTGAGAGGCTGCTCTCAGTGAAAACCTCAGAGGGAGTGAGGAGAGCAGAAATAGGCAGGGAAGAAGGCAGGCGTAGGTGTGGGTGCCTCACCTAAGCTCAGCCGGATCTGCTTTCCATCCTGAAGCAAGCAAGACCATTCTCGTGGAGCCAACTCTGGGGGATCTGTCTACCCAAGTATTTCTGGGGCAGGCAGCTCCTGTCAGCTCAGGAAAGTCCTTTGGAGGACAGAGCAATAATGGGTTATTACCAGCCAACACGGTAACTCAGTGATGGGCACACACGAGCCTGGGGCAGGGGGCAGGGTGAAGCACCAGTAGGTCTACCACATTCTAACTGATGTTTCCACTTCTTCCCATTAGAGCTCCCTCCAAGTCCTCCTTTAAGACAAACAAACCTCCCCATAGCTGCTTCTTGGGGAGCTCACAATGTTCGGTCGCACAACCCTGTGATCCCCTTAGAATGTCTGTTCGCATTAGGCAGTTGTGTAAACATGACTAAAAGGGTCTCCTTAAGCTGTGTAATGCTTGGAGCCCAGGGAGCCCTGCTGTGGGTTCCTTTCCCCATTTAGCCACACCTTCTCCTGCTCATACATTTCTTAAAAACATTAAAAGTTTAGTTCATCATGGATTTTTTTGCATCAATATAATTTTTTTTTTTTTAGGTTTATTTTTGGCTATGCCACACAACATACCAGATCTTAGTTCCCCAACCAGGGATCAAACCCATGCTTCCTGCAGTGGAAGTGCAAGTCTTAACCACTGGACTACCAGGGAAATCTCCCCCTTACTCTTCTCTTAAGAGCATTGTAGGAAAGTTACAGTGGGCTGCCAGCTATGCTGGTGCCTATTGGACTGACCAGTCACAGACTGGTCTTTTGCTCACACATTGCTGTCCAGTCTCCATTCATTCTGGTCCCTGGGTCTTGTTTGCTTCAGCACCTGCCATTATCTTAGATGCCTTCCTAGTCAAGCTGAATGCCCCGATAGCACCTTGGCTTTCAGCTTCTCAGCTTGGATAGCTTTTCTTCTATTCCACTCAGCCATATATTCATTCATGTCTCATACTTGTTATAGACGCACCGAATAATGTATTGAACCTGGCTTCCTCTCTTTGCTTGCTATATTTTACACTTATATATTCAGTATATCAATAGTTCTCTATGCTGTACTGTAAGAGATTGTTGTTTATGCATTCTATATATAATAGTTTACATCTGTTAATCTCAAACTCCCAATTCATCCCTCCCCTGCACACCCCCAGCAACAAGTCTTTTCTCTATGTCTATGAGTCTGTTTCTGTTTTGTAGGGAAGTTCATTTGCATCATATTTCAGATTCCACATATAAGTGATACAATACAGTATTTGTGTTTCTTTTACTTTGCTTCATATGATAATTTCTGTGTGTGCTAAGTCATTTCAGTCATGTCCGACTCTGCAGCCCCATGGATTGTAGCTCACCAGGCTCCTCTGTCCATGGGATTCTCCAGGCTAGAATACTGGAGTGGGTTGCCATTCCCTTCTCCAGGGGATCTTCCCAACCCAGGAATCGAACCAAGGTCTCCCACATTGCTGGAAGATTCTTTAGTGTCTGAGGCACCAGGGAAGTCCAACCCAGGGAATCAAATCAGCATCTCTTTTGTCTCCTGCATTGGGATGCAGGTTCTTTACCACTGGTGCTGCCTGGGAAGCCCCATGACAATCTCTAGGTCCATCCATTATCCCTCTTTTCTAGGAGTTCCCTCCTTATGGGTCTATGGTATGTAATTCCAGCAGCGCTCTCCTGATAACCCTGCCATAACCTCAGCTTCTCTTGAGGATATTGTGTTACATTACCTGCACTGATCTTAGTTTCTTTAACTGTGAAACAACAAAAACAGGCAACTCATAAGAAGACGTTAATGAAAATTGAATTAAAAAATAAAGCAAACTCAACACTGTTGTAATACTTGACATGCTATAGGTGATTAATCAGTGTTTATTGTAAGTAAAGGCTCATTTGTGAACTTTAATGCCATCTCAGAGGGTGGTGAGGGCTTTCCCCATGACTCAGTGGGTAAAGAATCCACCTGCAATGCAGGAGACACAGGAGACTCAGGTTTAGTGCCTGGGCTGGGAGGATCCCTTGGAGGAGGATACGGCAACCCACAGTATTCTTGCCTGGGGAGTCCCATGGATAGAGAAACCTGGTGGCTACATACAGTCCATGGGGTCCCAAAGAGTTGGATACGACTGAGCGACTAAGCACACACACACAGAGAATGGTAAGGTTGGCATCCTGCTGTGAAAACTGAAGAACCTGAATGAGACTCTTGTTTGAATGGAACCTCTCTATGGGGTGGACGAAGGGAAATCCCTTAGGTGGAGCCTTTGGATCCTGAGTGAAGGAACTTGGAGATGTTCAGGCTTGAGGGGTCTTTGAGTGCGTCAAAGCATAATAGCACAAAGCAATAAGTTATGTTCCGAAGTGTGACAGTGAGTCATCAAGGAAGAACTAAATTACAGTCTGTAAACTCTGCTGAAAGAAGGCATGGGAGTATAATTTCTAAAATGAGTTACATTGAAAATTGCTAAAATTAAATATAAAAGTATTTGATATTTAAAGCATTTGGTATAAATCATCTTGAAAATTAATTTCTGGGCACACATCCTCATGGCAGAGGTATTACTACAGGGGAAGAGTGGATGACTGAACGGTGGTTTTTGTGAAACCTTATTGATTTTAAATCAGAATATAAAATGCACCGAAGAATAAATGGCCTTTTTCAGTTTGCTTAGAGGAAATGTTTAAATATAAGATTATCTTTGGAATCTTGTGCCCAAGGTAGAATTCATCAAGCGTGATTTTTTTTTTTTTTAGCGTGCTGACTGGTGTGAACCTTTGGGAGAATAAAATGAATATTAATATAATTGCTTCTGAATATCAGAATGAGATTCCCTTGGCTTTCTCTTTTCCTCTTTCTTTCCAAAAACATGCATGTATTGGAGACAAAAAAAAAAAAAAAAGATCATCAATCCTTTTAAAGTGACAGGCAGATATTGAGTTCTATGTAGTACAGATGAGAGAGACAGGAAGCTGTTTCGGAATACCTTCTCTGTGCTGGTGACTGTCATAAATATTTCCCTGGTGATAGTTTTATTTAATCCTCATGCAGGAGGTGTTACTAGTGATCTTTAAAGCCGGAGAGACGCAGGCACAGAGAGGGGGAAATCACTTGCTGAGTCCCACAGATAGCAAGAGAGGAAGCCTGAATCGTCCCTGAAACTGGCCTGATCCCAAGGCTTATTCCTTTTCAGCCACCCCATAGGCGTCCCTTGTGAAGGGCATTTAAAATTAAGCTATAGATCATAAAAGCAAAGCAAAACAAAAGACCAAAAGTAAAAGCCCAAAACTACTCAGTCAAAATATTTGGCTTTTAACCATGCAGTTGTTTAAACTTGGGAAATGGAATTGAGCTTCTGTTTGACTTGGAATATGAAGAAGATGAGAAGAGGATTTGTTTGATGACCTTTAATACAGGTCTGCTTCCAGCGTCTTTTGATTCTGGATTATGCATGAAAAGGATACAGCATGTTTACTTGAAAAGACACTTCTGGAATTAGCGGCCTTTAAAAAAAAGAAGAAAGAAATCTAGAGAAGTCTGTGTCTTCTTTAATTGTGTAGGTAAGCAGTTTGAATTTTAAGTGTTTGCCTTTCCACTTTATACTTAGTTGACTATCTCCATCCAAAATGAAAGAAAATATGCTTACTGAAACAGCAGATCTGTCTTGCTTTCTTTGTGTGGTTTAATTGCACATCCTCCTGGAAATTTTCATTCAAAATTCAGTGATTAATGTACGTGTCAAAACTTCTGGGATGTTAATTTATACATCTAAACTTTAAATCAATATGTGCTTTAGGATAAATCTCATTTTAAGTTAAAACTGAGGCTGGGTTGGCGCCCAGGGACATATAATGTGAGTCATGGCAGGAATGAAGTGTGCACTGTGCTTGAGGTTTCCTTTGCAGAAAATCTTGGGGTCCTGATTGTGGTTGCCAGAGAGATGGAGAGTGAATACACACAGACACACATGCGCACACACACATAAACATCTGCACACACCCCCCACATCATACCCTGACACGCTTTCATCTGGGCAACTTCTTCATTGATTCAGATTCACCTCAGTCATCATCTCTTGAAAAACCTTTCTCCATCCTTCTGAGGAGCTTCCCAGGTGGCTCAGTGGTAAAGAATCTGCCTGCCAATGCAGGAGATGCAGATTTGATCCCTGGATTGGGAAGATCCCCTGGACAAGGGCATGGTAACCCACTCCAGTGTCTTGCCTGGAGAATCCCGTGGACAGAGGAGGCTGGCGGGCTGCAGTCCACGGGGTCCAAGAGTTAGATATGACTGAGCATGAACACTCTTCTGAAGGCTGACTCCGTCATCTTCTCTGGCCTCCCACAGGAGCTGGATGTAGCTTGACCACAGAATTAAACCCTTCAAGGCTGCTGAGTGTGACAGTGAGGCTCTGCTCAAAGCCTGGCTCTGCTCCTGGTGACCTGTGTGCCCGTGGGCAGATTACTCATCCCTGCTGTGATTATATTTATGCATTTATAAAATTGGGATTAAAAAAATAGTATCTCTTGGGGCTTCCCTGGTGGTCTAGAGGCTGACTCTGCACCCCCAATGCAGGAGGCCAGGCTTACCTCCCTGGTCAGGGAACTAGACCCCACATTCTGCAACCAAGAGTTCGCCTGCTGCAAGTCAGGATCCCACAAGCTGCGCGGAAGAGGGAGGATCCTGCATGCTGCAGCTGAGACCCAGTGCTGCCAAATGAGCGAATAAATACAATAGTGCTGCTTTCAGATCTTTGTGAGGATTAAAGACCAAATATTAATATAAGTAAAATGTTTAGGATGGTATCTGGCATATTGCAAGACTCAATAAATGTTACTGTCTGCACATCAAACATTGATTTAAGTCCTTCTTTGTCTCTTTCTTGGGACAGAATCTGTTGCTTTATCTGTCAAATAGAAGGGTAGCAAGGCCACTTTCCTCATAGGTGGCCTGGACAATATGCCCACCTCAGGCATAGGGCTTATAAAAATGCCTGACACAGAGCAAAAGAATTGAGAAGGAAGAGCCATTTTATTAGTGAAAGAAGTTTACTCAAGCATGTACTTAGGGCCAGGCCTCATGCTACATTCTGGAATCTTGTTGAGAAGACAAGACTTAGTCTCTCTCTCTCGGGACTTACATTTTTGCAGTGGGAGAGTAGGGGAAGGCAGACACCCCGGGCAGTAGTAACTTGTTTTATTTCTTCTTCCAGACGGTGCACTTGAACCTTCATTCATTCATTTACTAATGCGTATGTACCTTCAACACGTATGTGAACACTTTCCCTGAACCAGCCACTTGACGTGGATTTTCTCTTGGATTCCTCACAACAGTTGTATGAGCTGAAAAGATTCTTTCTAGACCATTTTCACAAATGGAGATTCTGAAGCTTAGAGAGATGGAGTAACTTGCCAGAAAATTGCACAAATGATCACAGTTAGAGTACAAATTCCAATTTAGGGCCCTCTGATTCCTAATCCCTTTCATGAGGCTGAGTTATAAAACAGGAATGCTGGCAAAGTGCTCACAGAATGACGGGAACGGAAGCAAGTGCACTTGCTTCTCTGCTGCTGCTGCTGCTGCTGCTAAGTCGCTTCAGTCGTGTCCGACTCTGTGCGACCCCGTAGACGGCAGCCCACCAGGCTCCCCCGTCCCTGGGATTCTCCAGGCAAGAACACTGGAGTGGGTTGCCATTTCCTTCTCCAATGCATAAAAGTGAAAAGTGAAAGGGAAGTCGCTCAGTCGTGTCCAACTCTCAGCGACCCCATGGACTGCAGCCTACCAGTCTCCTCCGTCCGTGGGATTTTCCAGGCAAGAGTACTGGAGTGGGGTGCCATTGCCTTCTCCGTTGCTTCTCTAAGGCTCACTTTTTTTCAAAACAAGCAACTTTTTATTGGAGCATAGATAATTTACAATGTTGTATTAGTTTCAGATATACAGCAAAGTTTTTAAGTTAAATATATGTATATATATTATTTTTCAGATTCCTTTTCTTTATGGGTGATTACAAGACATTGAGTAGAGTTCCCTGTGCTATGCAGTAGGTCCTTGTTTATCTACTTTATACACAGTATATATCCATTAATCCCAAACGCCTAATTTATCTCTCTCCCACCCTTTTCCCTTTGGTAACCATAAGTTTCTTTTCTGTGTCTGTAAGTTTATTTGTATTTTGTAAATAAGTTAGTTTGTATCATTTTTTCGATTCTACATGTAGGTGCTATCATAGGGTATTTGTCTTTCTCTGTCCGACTCCACTTTAGTGTGATCATCTCTAGGTTCATCCAATTGCTGCAGATGGTATTTCATTCTTTATGGCTGAATAAGTACTATTCCATTTATATACGTTCCACACACACGCACACACACACACACACACACCCCACATCTTCTTTATCCATTCACCTATCGATGGACATTTAGGTTGCTTCCATGTCTTGGCTATTGTAAATAGTGTTGCTATGAACATTGGGGTCCATGTATTTTTTTTGAGTTCCTCATTTTTTTCTGGATACATGTCCAGGAGTGGGATCACTGGGTCATATGGTAACTTTATTTTTAGTTTTGTAAGGAACCTCCATACTGTTCTCCATAGTGGCTACCTGTCTCCCTATTTTTAAAACAAGGAGGACGAGGAGGTGACTCCTGTTGTTGTTTCTGTTGGGCTTTCTTCCACTAAGAAATAATTTCAAGTTTCTTTTGAATTTGTTCCTTTTCTGATGCTCTCTTTCCTCCCCCCCCCTTATTTCTTTCGTATATACTGTATTTATTCTTTTAATAGAGGCATTTGCTACATATTTTTTTTCTGTCATATTAGAATGTGAGCAGTGTGAAAACTGAATCTATTTCATAGTTCATCTTTCTTCCCAATGCTTTCATACCATTTAGCTCAGTTCAGTCGCTCGGTCGTGTTAGACTCTTTGCAACCCCATGGACTGTAGCACGCCAGGCCTCCCTGTCCATCACCAACTCCCAGAGCTTGCTCAGACTCATATCCATCAAGTTGGTGATGCCATCCAATCATCTCATCCTCTATCATCCCCTTCTCCTCCTGCCTTCAATCTTTCCCAGCATCAGGGTCTTTTCCAGTGAGTCAGTTATTTGCTTCAAGTGGCCAAAGTATTGGAGCTTCAGCTTCAGCATCAGTCCTTCCAATGAATAGTCAGGACTGATTTCCTTTAGGATGGACTGGTTGGATCTCCTTGCAGTCCAAGGGACTCTCAAGAGTTTTCTCCAATACCACAGTTCAAAAGCATCAGTTCTTTGGTGCTCAGCTTTCTATATAGTCCAATTGTCACATCCATACATGACTGCTAGAAAAACCGTAACTTTGACTAGATGGACCTTTGCTGGCAGAGTAATGTCTCTGTCTTTTAATATGCTGTCTAGGTCGGTCATAGCTTTTCTTCCAAGGAGCAAGTATCTTTTAATTTTGTGGCTTCAGTCACCATCTGCAGTGATTTTGGAGCCCAAGAAAATAAAGTTTGTCACTGTTTCCATTGTTTCCCCATCTATTTCCCATGAAGTGATGGGACCAGATGCCATGATTTTCGTTTTCTGAATGTTGAGCTTTAAGCCAGCTTTTTCACTCTCTTCTTTCACTTTCATCAAGAGGCTCTTCAGTTCCTCTTCACTTTCTGCCATAAGGGTGGTGTCATCTGCATATCTGAGGTTATTGGTATTTCTCCTGACAATCTTGATTCCAGCTTGTGCTTCATCCAGATTTTTTCCAAATTTGCTGGCACATTGTGTGTGGTACTTTAATGGCATCATCTTTTAGGACTTGAAATATCGCAGCTGGAATTCCATCACCTCCACTAGCTTTGTTCATAGTGATGCTTCCTAAGGTCCACCTGACTTTGAACTCCAGGATGCCTGGCTCTAGGTGAGTAATTACACCATTGTGGTTATCTGGGTCATTAGGATCTTTTTGTACAATTCTTCTGTGTATTCTTGCCACCTCTTCTTAGTATCCTCTGCGTCTGTTATGTCCATAGTGTTTTTGTCCTTTACTGTGCCAGTCTTTGCATGAGATGCTTTCATACCATAGGTGGACTTTAAATGCTTATATCATTGAATCGTTCAACTAGGATTTTATTGTACTGCCCAGTGCAATGACCCACGGAAATAGGGTGATCCCAGCATGTCAAGGTGCAAATGTTTTGGAACAGGATGGATCCGAATTACTGAAGTTCTGAGGTTTCCTCTGAGCCACCAGCCCAGGCTGAGAGCTGCTCATGCAGCCTAGCCGCCCTGAGCTGCGCACTGGTTGTGAATGGCCACTCAATTCTCTCCAGCCCTCACTTGTCTCGAGAGCCCCCATGGAAGTTACACAGGAACATTAAATTCTTAAGAATGGAAAATCCAGAGCCGAACTCCCAGAGGCCCAAGGACATCCAGTTCCAACTACCAGCTGCATTGTTCAGCCTTGTTTATTATTAGCCCAGTCCTGCCAGCACAATTGATTCCACCGAGAACCTTCTCAGAAAGCTCCTGCCCCAGGGTCTCACTGTGCTTGGAAACAGACTGTCTTAAGCAGGCACTGAGTCTGCTTAATGGGGTAAGCTCCAGGGGAGAAATATCAGGGGATATTTTGGTGGGAAAATTAGGTATCCAGGGATACCATTATGATTTCTGTATTATTTTAGGCAGGGACTTCAGAATGCTTTATAATTTAGAACTAAGAATAAACCTGGATTTCATTTGATTTCTACATCCAGAAAATATTACTGGGTACTTACCCTGGGTCAAGTCCAGGGCTGAGGATTCAAAGACACAATCATTATCATCCCAATAGCTAATATTGATTGAACTTATTTAGCAGGCATTGTGATAAGCACTTTTCATACATTATTATTTTTAATCTGCAAGGTGCTCTACTCTAGGATTCCATTAGGATTTTATTCTGCACACACCCAAGGGTGGGGCACTTGTTAGAGTACAGAATGCTATGGTCGCTTTAGGCTTATCTCTATACATTATTTTAGTAATTTGGAGAAGCTGAAGGTCACAGCTTCAGTAGATGGAAGCCGTAGATTTAGAGGTACCTTTAAACACATGTTGAATGCCTGATAGCTCTCTGGGTTTCAAGTTATGGGGGAGGAGGCAGATGATTAATAATTTGAAAGTAATTTACTAATTGCTGTAAGAAAATCAGCCATGGGGTGCTGTCTGGAATTCAAAGGAGGGAGGAGCTATCAAGGAAGACTGTAGAGGAGGTGAGCCAGCCTTGGTAGACTAGCTTTATGTCTCCAACTAGTGGGAAACAGTATTCCACATCAGAAGAACCTGTGCAAAGACAAGTTCCTGTGGAAAGAAGGGTTTTTTAGGGTACTTGCTAATGGACCCATTAGAATGATTGGGACTCAGAGAGCATGTGGTGATGAGGAGGTGTTAGGAGATGAGAATGATAAGGTATGTGGGCTCTGAGATGAAAGAGCTGTTATGGCAGTGGGTTGGGATTTTACCCTGTTGGAGAATGTATTATATATAGTTGTGTGTCAGCAAAAACTGGGTTTAGCTGTGACAATAGACACCTAATGACAGTAAGTTATCCAA
Source organism: Bos taurus (assembly GCF_002263795.3). NCBI lineage: Eukaryota > Metazoa > Chordata > Mammalia > Artiodactyla > Bovidae > Bos > Bos taurus. Next base: position 4,407,142 of record NC_037341.1, read on the forward strand.
ATGGAGTTTTATGTAATGACATCTGGCTTCTACCACTGGTTGCAGGAAGACATCAAGGACACAGCTTGATGTTCTGCCCAATTTCCTGCTCTGCCATCTTTAGCACGCAACTTGCTTTTTCAGATTCATGGTGGTGGGGTCTTTTCTCTAACATCAGGCATGGTGTCCGTATTTCAGATGTGTAGGAAGCAGGAAGGGGGAAGAGTGAAAGACTCCTGTCACCAGGTCTCTCTCTTTTGTCAGAAAACAATTGCTTTCTCATAATCCCATCCAACAGGCTTCCACTAACATCTGCTTGGTCTGAACTAGGTCTTGTGACCCCTACTGATGAAAAGGGTGTCTGTAGAGTGCTTATTATTGTGGTATGTGACTGAGCCAGATAATGCCAAAATTCCATTTAGAGAGAAAAGGAAGTTTTTTTTTTTTTTTGGATAACAAATGAGAAAGCGCCTGCCATTAGGAGTGACGTCATCAGCTTAGGTTTACAGAGATGGCTTTGGCAGCTGTCAAGTGGCAGACCTTGCAACCGTGACCATCAAGTAGGGCTCAAGTGAAGAAACAGGGAGAAAAACGAGGATAATAGGATAGAAGAGAGGAAGTCCGTGGTGATGTAGAAGCCACATGAAGGAGCGCTTTACCCTGAGTGGGGCAAGGTCTGGGTAGGAGTTCCCAGAGGATGTGATGATGGGAGGGATTGAAGGAAGAATGTGGGTTGGTGACAAAGAAATAAGCACAAGCAAGACAGCTTGGAGGAAAGAGGAACAGCCCACATTAATGATGGGGATTTCACTCTGGCTTAAGAGCCTCCTGCCTGTCAGGAGCTGTTTATCTCATGTAAAAACTGTGTAAGGAGAGCTTCTAGGATGCCTGAAAACACACGCTTAGCACAGGAGTCTCTAAGTTCAGAGAATTCCAAAACAAGGCACCCCCATCTGATACCCAGACTTCTCCCAGTCCAGATTCAGTCTCCCCAGCAGGAGTCATTTTACAATAGGCAATATTGTTTAGTGATAGAGTTCACATCATTATCTGTTTCCAGGGAAACAGACTTAGAAAGCTTAACCAGTGGTCAGATTCCTAACATAGGAAGGGAGAGATTTGCTAACCTGTTGCTCAGAGCCCTTTAATTTGTGAGTTGTTGAAAAGCCCTTGGAAGGGTTTTTTGGTAGTGGATACCTTGATCAGATTTTCTGTTTAGAAATGACTTCTGGACTCAGTGGTGGATTAATGAGATAGGACCATGACGGTCCTGCATAACTACATGGGAGGCTTGTTGTTTATGGAATATTTTATTTTTGGCTGTGCTGGGTCCTCCTTGCTGTGCAGGCTGTCTCTGGTTGTGGCAATCGGGGGCTAGTCTCCAGTTGCAGTGTTCGGGCTTCTCACTGTGGTGGCTTCTCTTGCTGTGGAACAGGGACACTGTTCACTGAACAGGCTTCAGTACTTACGACTCCCAGGCTCTGGAGCGTGGGCTCAGTAGTTACGATGCATGGGCTTAGTTGCTCTGCAGCACGTGGGATCAGGGATTGACCCTGTGTCCCCAGTATTGGCATGCAAATTCTTTCCCACCTAGCCACAAGGGAAGCCTTGTTTGTTTATTTTTAATGGGCTTTATTTTTAGAGCAGTTTTAAGTTCGTGGAAGAATTGCGTTCTCCTGTATTCCCTGCCCCCACACGTACACAGCTTCCCCTACCATCTCCATCCTGTACTACAGCGGTAGGTCAGGTACAACTGGTAAACCTACATTGACACATTCTTGCCACCGCGAGTCCACATTTTACATCAGGGCTCACTCTTGATGTTGTGCATTTGGAAACATTTGTAATGACGTGTATCAAATTCATTGTGACATGACAAAATACCATTTTACAGTCATGCAGAGTGTTTCCACTGCCCTAGGAATTCTCCACTTCGGCCTGTTTGTCCATCTCTTTCACTAACTCCTGGCAACTGACCTGTTAACTGTCTCTAGTTTTGACTTTTTCCTGAATGTCATATAGTTGGAATCACACAGTCTGTGGCCTTCTCAGATTGGCTTCTTTCACCTATTCATATACGTTTAAGCTTTCTCCATGTCTTTTGACGACTTGATAGTTCTGTGTTAGTGCTGAATAATATTCCGTGTTCTGGATGTACCATGCTTTCTGTATTTATTCACCTACTGAAGGGCATCCTGGTTGATTATGGTTTTGGTAATTATGAATAAAATGGTAAACATCAGTGTGTAGGTTTTCGTGTGGGCGTTAAGGTTTCAACTCATTGGGTAAGTAGCGAGAAGCAGGATTGCTGAATCATATGGTAAGAGTGTGTTTTGTTTCATAAACTACTGCCAATCTTCCGAAGTGACTGTTCCATTTTGCATTCCCACCGGCAGCAAATGATAGTGCCTATTGCTGCATTTCCTCATCCTCATTTTGCATTTTCAGGGTTTTGTTTTCCTGGTTAAAAATGATGGGTCAGTGGAGACAGAGCAGGCAGATTCTAGAACTACCGCGGATTTCACGTCGACAGATCTTGGTGATGGGTTGGCCTTGGGTGTTACAGAAGTGTGTTGAATCTTGGATGACTCTAGGGTTTTAGTTTGGGCGACAGGATGAACAGTGATGCTACTTGCAAACACAGAAAAGTGAAGGACCAAGACAAGCTTTCACAACCACAATCTGGCGTCTTGGTACGAGATATCCATAGAGTGTGTGGATGTTTGGAGAGATCTGGGTTGGTGATAGAACTACAAGTGTTATTGGCATGAAGATTGTAGTTAAATTCATGAGATCTGATGTGACTCCCTAGTTAGAGCATTTTGGATTCTTTCCTGTAGAAAGAGAAAAGACGAGGACAGGAGAAAGAAGTATGGATGGTACAGAAATCAGCTTCACTTGGGGTCTGGAGAGAAAGGCAAGCTCACAGCAAACAACATAGTATCTTCCCGGAACTTTGGAGCCCGGCAGAGCAGATACGGAACTGGATTATCCAGTTATTTCTGGCTCCCTGTTATCCTTAGGAAACATAAGTTGTAGCTTTCAAAAGATATTTTTGGATTTATTTTTGGTTAATCTGGAAGCAAAAAGAGCAAATATTACACAGTTTGGTAACAGCACAAGGTGGTACCAGGTCTGGTCCCAAAGTGAGTATGTAAACTATTTTATTCATTTCTTGTTGACAAATGTTTCTTGCCACTTACTCTGGGATGGAGACCATGGGAAGAGAAGGCAAACAAACTGGACCACATGCTCAGTCTTCTGAGCCTCAGATCCAGTGGAGGGAGTCAAAATACAAAAATAAATAAATTTAATGGGAAGTAAAAGCAGCAAAATAAAAGATGACAAGTGGGTCAGATCGAGGGGTCGGGGACACTGTCTGGTGTCAGATCATTTGAACGGAGACTTCAGTCAAGTCAGGGATGCTCAGGATGACATCTTCAGAGCCCTATCTAGATTGTCAACAGGTTTGCATGGCTTAGAGCAGGAATAACACAGACATGAAACTTGCAGAAGCAGAAATCTGTGCTGGGGTCCCATCAGGTGCTGGTCTCTGCACTCACCACTTGACCTTTTCTCATTTGTCTCTTAGAGCCACGTGAGAGAGGCAGTCTTATTATTCTCATTTTGGAGGAGAGAAATTGAGGCTCAGAAAAGGAATAATTGGCCCAAGATCACACAGTTAATGAATGAGATGAGGAGAATGATACTTGGGAGTCTGTCTGCCTTCAAGGTTCGCTCTCTTTGTTCATCTATACCATCCTCCACACATGGCCCTGACCATACCATCCACAGCATATTCCACAAGCAATTTTCAACTCTCTCTGCACTGGAAAGAAGGCACCAGGGCTATATTTGTTTTCTGTTGTCTGTCTGACTCTTTAAAATGATTTCACAATCCTCATATAGAATCACTGAATCTATTTAAAGTTTTGCTCAAGACGAGTTGATAAAGTCAAATAAAACATGAAACACTGATCTTTATGTAATGTGCATAGCAAATCTGTTCCAAGGCACTCCTTGCAGTGTTGCAGTCCCCAGGGCTAGCTTGTGTTTGAGAGAGCTCATTCTGTTTATAATTTTATGCACATTTACACAATGCTCAGCCTGAATTAAAACAATAAAATTACAGTTGAATAGAAAAATTCACGATCTCTCTCTTTCTGACTTTGGTATATAAAAAAGGAGCAACCCAAATACTATCAGTTCGTCAACAATAATTCTGTTCCTGTTTGTTTTCATTGTTGTTTCTTAACTGCTGCGATGATGACTGAGCTCCTGGTTGTGTGCTCATGAATTACCAGTGCACCATTCCCGTTGGCAGCAAGTAGCTGCCTTCAGTATCCAGAGAGTCTTTCAGTTCAGTTCAATTGCTCAGTCATGTCTGACTCTTTGCAACCCCATGAATCCCAGCATGCCAGGCCTCCCTGTCCATCACCAACACCCGGAGTTTAGGAAACTGCTTTAAAAGACATGAGGCTGAATCTGGTTGGAGCAATGACTTTTCTTTTTTTTTAATTTTTAAATATTTATTTGTTAGTTATTTATGGCTATGCTGGGTCTTCACTGCTGCATGAGGGTCTCTCTAGTTGTGGCAAGTGGGGGCTACTCTCTGGTTGGTGGTGTGCAGGCTTCTCATTGCAGTGACTTCTCTCGTTGCAGAGCATGGGGTTTAGGGTGAGCTGGTTTCAGTGGTTGGAGGACTCGGACTCAGCAGTTGGCAGCTCTTGGGCTCTAGAGCTCAGGCTCCACAGCTTGTGGAATCTTCCAGGGATTGAAACTGTGTCCCTTGGATTGGCTGGTGGATTCTTTACCTCTGAGACATGGGGGAAGTCTAGAGCACTGATGTTCTCATCTTTTTATTACCATTTCAAGAATGACTGTCTTTTAGCAGTTAGAAAGAAAATGGTTATAAGAGTTTAGGACTCCCCAAGGTATTCATTTCCATGTGGAATATGGGATCTGTGGTGGAAAGGAGCCAGACAAGAGTCTGGAGAATTTTTGGAGACTATCCTAGAGGGTCATGTAAGGCACATCAAGGATGGTATGCCTTATCCTGTGGGCATCATGGATCCTTAAAGGACTTTTGAGCAAAGAATGACATGAAAAGAGTTTAGAACTTTTTATAGATTGTTCTGTGGCAATGAGGATGTGGCTATAGGCTAGGTCAGGTTGGATATAAATAAGGTCAGTACTTTTGATTCTTAACACTTAGTTTCAGATTCGTTGACTAGAAGCTTCTGTCTCTCATGATTAATACAAAGCTGTAATTAGTCATGAGAAAAGCTGATCACATGATCACAGTCTTATGTGGAACAAAAGGTGAAATCATTTCAAGCAGAGAAGAATTTAATTACTTTCAGCTTATTCTGATTTTTCCAAAATGTAATAATTCATATTAACAGCTGTGCTTCTGACTAGAGTTCCTGATGAGCGCATGCTCTTCAAGGGACTCACAGGATCAAATGACCTCTGGATAAAATGTGCTCCACCCCTTTGTCTTTAAGGAGGGTGCCGGGTGACAGGAGTTAGTGTAGCTGCTTTAACAAAGCAGTCAGCAAAGACAAACCTGGACATCTGCACCCGGTAGCATCCAGGCTTGAATGCACGGCTCTCTCAGGCTGCTCTAGAGCTGTCCAGGGTTCTGAAAGACACCCCCGGCCCTTCCACTTTAAACCATCATCTCTAAAACTAAGCTTGGTTCTTAACTTTGCCTAGAGAAGTCTTCAAAACCTTCTTAATCTGCTCTTCCTTCCTACTGGAACTTGAAACATTCAAAATCTTCCAAATCACCACCTTCCTGGAGTTAGCCACCATTTTCCCTCACCTCTGGGGGGAGATCCACCTCTCCTCCTCACTGCTTCTACTGCTAAGTCACTTCAGTCGTGTCCGACTCTGTGCGACCCCATAGACGGCAGCCCACCAGGCTCCCCCGTCCCTGGGATTCTCCAGGCAAGAACAATGGAGTGGGTTGCCATTTCCTTCTCCAATGCATGACAGTGAAAAGTGAAAGTGAAGTCACTCAGTTGTGTCCGACCCTCAGCGACCCCATGGACTGCAGCCTACCAGGCCCCTCAGCCCATGGGATTTTCCAGGCAAGAGTACTGGAGTGGGGTGCCAGTGCCTTCTCCGCTCCTCCTCACTAGGCAAACAAAATGAAACCCTAACAAGGTGGGCACTTTCCCTGTGAACGACCCTGTTCTCAGTGTCACTCCATTTGTGCACATCCTTCCCTGGAAAGCATAGACCTTCTTTGAAGGTTAAACAACCCCATTTCCTCCTTCTCTGGACCTCAGCTCTCTTTCTCTCCAGAGAGAAAATGCACAGCATTTTACTTATATGGCTCTTGTAAGTATAAAGTAAGAAACTGGGTTTCTGAATGGTGACTGTTCTGCCTGGTTTCAGTGGCTTCACCCATACACAGGTCACCTGCAGGATGACAGGTGTCCAGAGAGAAAAGGAGCCTCCTGACAAGGCAGGGTGAAGTGGTGTCCTTACTTGTCCTTTCAAATTCATTTATTGTGACAATCTGGCATTTATAGGACCCAGATAGGTACATTTGTGGGTTAATATCATATTTACTTTTAATTAAACTGCCCTCAAAAGAATGCATGAGTGACTTTAAAACATCCCTACAAGAAAACTACAGGTTTAAGACAATGCTTGATAATTACAACTTGAATGAAAATCAAATAGCTTTTTCTCTGGTCATGTTACAACTTAAAAAATAGTTGATGTAATGAAATAATACCAGAAATTTGAAAATGCATTATCAAGAAGACCCTTGGAAATAGAGATGTCTGTTTCCCCACGTGCCCAGTGAGCTCTAACCTCTAGATATACTGAGACTTGAAATATTAATGAACAAAATAATATAAGTATATATAGATTATGATATGCATACGTGTGTGTGTATATGATCTTTGTTATCCGCTTGTGATGGAATGTTTAGAAAGCAGCCCATGAAAGCTGCATGTATTTTGTAGTAGGGGATACACCAGCCTCTTCCTGAGATATGCTGGTCTCTTCCCATGTATGTTTTTCAGATTTCAGCTCAGATATTATACCACTCATGGCACTTGTCCTTATGTTTTATTTATTTCTTCGGTTATTTCATTAGCCTGCATGCTCCATGTGGAAGGGGACGTGTTTGCTTTTGCTGACATCTGGGACTATAGCCCGTCCTGTGTACCCCACCACATCCTAGAGGTTGAATTAATAACTCAAAGTGTCAATGAATACATGTCAGGGCTTTTGGCATTTGCACTGCAGCTGTTATATTTTCCCAGTGAATGTTGCCATTTGAAGAGCATGCTTGAAGCTCTAGGTTAGAGACTGCCACCCAAGCTTGTTAAAAAACCAGTGTATAAAATTCACATCCCTTCTTCCCACAGTGAAATTAGGTAGCATTAGCATACTCAGAGAGGGAACTTCCCTGGTGGTTCAGCAGTTAGGGCTCTGCGCTTCCTCTGTGGGGGAAAGGGTTTAATTCCTGTTCGGGGAACTGAGGTCCTGTGTGCCAAAAAAACAAAAAGATTCAGAGAGATTACATCTGCCCATTCTAATCCCTATTTTTTTCCTGCTGTGACCCATGTCTCAAGACATACGAAGTTACATGATTAATTGAGGTATCTCTGATATTTGAAGTTCTAGGACAGAGGGCTTTGTATCCATCTCTTGGTATCGGGATGAGTCCATTGTTCATTTGTAGTGGGTGAGCTCAGCGTTTTCTTCTTTCGTTGACACTTCTCTTCCTTCTTGCCTCCCGCACCCAGTCCCTAAGATGTGCAGGATCTTCTGTGCCATATGGATGCACCTTTCATTCTCAGGATATCCCATTAGCACCTAGGTTTTACACTAAATTAGCTGCCACCTAAGCTACTTGGGTCTGTTCAGAGAAGTGCCTGCTTACTAGTTGCTCTGTACAAATGGCCTTGTCTTCCCTTTCCCACGTCTAATCATGCTAGGTTCCATTTATCATGGAGTTTCTTAATTCTAGGAACTTGATTCCTTTTTGTTTTCCTTGGCTCGTCCTGACACAGGGGAGCAACTCTAATTGTCAATTAAAATATTTTCATATATGTATTTAATCTTAAGTTTTGGAGCTGATGAGGAGGCTTTCTTGTGAGAGCTGGCTGAATCAAATGCGAGTTGGGATCTATGCCGGAGAAATGAGGTGTGTGGTGTTTAACGGGCAACCTGAAATAGATGTGTGCATTTCAACACACAGGAAGAGGAAGAGAGGAAGGAAGAGGAGAAAGAAAGACCACCGAAGCAGTATTGCAATGAAATTTATCCCTTTGGGACTGGGAGAACTTTGTTGAGGATTTCATGTTAGGAAAATGTGCAGGCTTTCTTCTGCCCTTGGATGATGAGCCGTGAAAAGTTGAAAGCTGTTGAATCACAGAGTACAATAAAGTTATTTCTCTCACTTGATCTCCTTGACACATGTAAATAAAACTGTTAGAAGAATGGAAATCTTCCATTACTAGGTTAAAAAAAGCAAACAGGGCTTTCAAATACAAATTTCTGCAGAGTTTTGACATATGTCAGCTTCTGTAAATTCCACTGGGCTGCTGTGTCACAAAAATTTTGTTATGAACCTTTTCCGTCATCCAGAAAAATTGAAGAAAGGCATGATGCTTGCATTTTGTATACCTAGATTTGGCAGTTATTAGCATACTAGCATGTCAGTTTTATCTGCATATGAATATATGCACATTTTTCTAGATCCTTTGAAAAGCTGCAGATTTCAAGACAACATACCACAATAAATCTTAGGAAAAGATATTCTTCAGTGCAACCTGAATGACATCATCACCCTGAAGAAAATTACCATAATACCTTTCAGTGTATCCGCCATACTCATTATTCCCCAATTGTTCAAGGAAGGTGCTTGGAGTTATTTTTGGCTGTACCATTTTGCATCTCCACTAGCAGTGAATCAGAGTGCCTGTTGCTTCACATTCTCACCAGCATTTGATGTTAGTGTTCTCTGGTGTAATGGGGGTATAGTGGTAAATTACAGTTGCTTTAACTTGTGTATGGTATGTTTTCATATGCTTATTTACCATCTGTATGATGGAATTTCAGTGGAGCTATTTCAAATCCTGAAAGATGACGCTGTGAAAGTGCTGCACTCAATATGCCAGAAAATATGGAAAACTCAGCAGTGGCCACAGGACTGGAAAAGGTCAGTTTTCATTCCAATCCCAAAGAAAGCAATACCAAAGAATGCTCAAACTATGGCACAATTGTACTCATCTCACATGCTAGTAAAGTAGTGCTTAAAATTCTCCAAGCCAGGCTTCAGCAATACATGAACTGTGAACTTCCAGATGTTCAAGCTGGTTTTCGAAAAGGCAGAGGAACAAGAGATCAAATTGCCAACATCTGATGGATCATCAAAAAAGCAAGAGAGTTCCAGGAAAACATCTATTTCTGCTTTATTGACTATGCCAAAGCCTTTGACTGTGTGGATCACAATAAAGTGTGGAAAATTCTGAAAGAGATGGAAATACCAGACCACCTGACCTGCCTCTTGAGAAACCTATATGCAGGTCAGGAAGCAACAGTTAGAACTGGACATGGAACAACAGACTGGTTCCAAATAGGAGAAGAAGTACATCAAGGCTGTATATTGTCACCCTGCTTATTTAACTTGTATGCAGAGTACATCATGAGAAATGCTGGGCTGGAAGAAGCACAAGCTGGAATCAAGATTGCCGGGAGAAATATCAATAACCTCAGATATGCAGATGACACCACCCTTATGGCAGAAAGTGAAGAGGAACTAAAAAGCCTGTTGATGAAAGTGAAAGTGGAGAGTGAAAAGTTGGCTTAAAGCTCAACATTCAGAAAACTAAGATCATGGCATCCGGTCCCATCACTTCATGGCAGATAGATGGGGAAACAGTGGCTGATTTTATTTTTCTGGGCTCCAAAATCACTGCAGATGGTGATCGCAGCCATGAAATTAGATGCTTACTCCTTGGAAGGAAAGTTATGACCAACCTAGACAGCATATTAAAAAGCAGACACACTGCTTTGTCAACAAAGGTCTGTCTAGTCAAGGCTATGATTTTTCCAGTGGTCATGTATGGATGTGAAAGTTGGACTATAAAGAAAGCTGAACACCGAAGAATTGATGCTTTTGAACTGCGGTGTTGGAGAAGACTCTAGAGAGTCCCTTGGACTGCAAGGAGGTCCAACTAGTCCATCCTAAAGGATATCAGTCCTGGGTGTTCATTGGAAGGACTGATGTTGAAGCTGAACCTTCAATACTTTGGCCACCTGGTGCAAAGAACTGACTCATTTGAAAAGACCCTGATGCTGGAAATATTGAGGGCAGGAGGAGAAGGGGACGACAGAGGATGAGATGGTTGGATGGCATCATCGACTCGATGCACATGGATTTGTGTGGACTCCGGGAGTTGGTGATGGACAGGGAGGCCTGGTGTGCTGCGTTTCATGGGGTCACAAAAAGTCGGACATGACTGAATGACTGAACTGAACTGATGTTTCCTTTGGTGAGATACCTGTTAGGATCTTTGGCCCATTCTGTAATTGGGTTGTTTGTGTTCTTCTTATTGAGTTTTAGGAGCCCTTTGTATATTTTGGATACCATTCTTTTATCTGATATGTCTTTTTTATAGATATTTTAAAATCAAGTTGAGAAAGTTCTCCTAAGTGTACTGAGTTTTTGTAATGAATGGGTATTGAATTTTGTTAAGTGCTTTTTCTATGTCTAAAGTTATATTCATATGGTTTTTCTTTGTTATCTTGGGGATAGGATGAATTACATGAATTGATTTAAAAAAAATATTGAACTAGCCTTGCACGCCTGGCATAAATCCCAGTTGGTTGTGGTGTATAATTCTTTTTATGTATTGTTGAATTTAATTTGTTAATATTCTGTTGAAAGTCTTTGCTTCTATATTCGTGAAAATTATTGATCTGTAGTTTTCTTGTAATGTCTTTGTCTGGTTTTGGTTTTAGAGTAATGTGAGCTTCACAGAATAAATCAGGAAACATTCCATCTGTTTCTATCTTCTTAAAGATATTGTAGGGGATTGGTATAATTTCTTCCTTAAATTTCCAGCCTGGCTGTTGAAAAAAGAAAAAAAAAATACATGCACACATACCAGTTAAAGAATTTAGCCTCAATCAGAGACAGTAACGTGTCTTGCTGACACTAGCAAGTTGTATTATGTAGTTAGATCCTGAACTTTGATAACTATATGAGTGTGATCTATCAGAGTCCTTCAAATGTCTCTTCATTCGTTCATTGAGAGGAGAGGCCAGTTGTGTTACAAAAATTGTCACATACTGGAGTTGCCTGCTTTCTCGTAATGTCATTCACCTTGGTTCTCTCCCCCTTGCATTTCAGAAACACTACCAGTTAGGTCTAAGGCATTCCTGTCCAGTTGAACTTTGTGTGATGATGAAAATATCTGTATGCAACGTCTAATGTGGTATCCGTTGACCACAGGCATCTACTGAGCACTTCAACTGTGGCTAGTACAACCAATAAGGAAATGAGGTCTTACTTGTATTTAATTTATTTAAAGTAACCACGGGTATCTGGTGCTATGATATTGAGTAGCACAGATCTGGAGGGATGAATAAATTCAGATAAAATATTTCAGCTGTAATGCCTCAGGATACTTTAAATATGTTTTACAATTTTAAAGATTTTAGTTCTGTTCACCCTTAGGTGAACATCAAGGTTAAAGTGATTCACCACTAATATAAGGTAGCAGGTGGTGAATCAGACTGTGTTTTCCAAGTCCTTCTGCAGGCTTATAGAATAAGCCAGACAGAATCTTCAGCCAGTATTCAGGGAAGGCAAGAATTATGTAGAACTTTAGTGACCGAGGACTTATTTGGAGTTTGCCTTTTGATAGATTTTTGGAAAACCACCAGGAAGAATCCTGTTTCACTGTCTTTATTTCTGGGATTGTCTTCCGTTCTTCACACTTTGTCACACCTCCTTAATACATATTTCCATGTGATAATTGGCAGTGTTTCATCCATGACACAACTGCCTGATCCTGAATCATCAGAGCAAGGCTTATATAAATTTGCCAACCATACTTATTAAGAAAGAAAAAGGAACTTATCAACAGGGATTGATGCAAAAATGATATCTCATCTCTCGAACTAAACTTAAACACAACATCCCAGCCCTACATTCTTGTTAACTAGTAGCTTTAAAGGGATTTCCCAGGGGGCACTAGTGGTAAAGAACCTGCCCGCCAACGCAGGAGACGTCAGAGACATAAGTTCAATCCCTGGGTTGGGAAGATCCCCTGGAGGAGAGTATGGCAGCTCACTCCGGTATTCTTACCTGGAGAATCCCATGGAGCCTAGTGGACTACAGTCCATGGGGTTGCAAAGAGTCGGACATGACTGAAGTGGCTTAGCACAGTAGCTTTAAAAACAGAAAAGTTTCTTAACCTAGTCTAGTTGCATTGGCACAGATATGTTAATTTTTTCAGTTTTTAAAAAGTTTTTATAGAATTTGTTGCAATATTGCTTCTGTTTTATGGTTTTTGTTTTTCTGGCCAAGAGGCATGTGGTATCTTAGCTCCCTGACCAGAGATTGAATCTGCTTCCCCTGCATTGAAAGGCAAAGCCTTAACCACTGGACCACCAGGGAAGTCCTCTAGATATATTAATTTGCCATTACCTCTCATTCCCTAAGGCACAATTTCTTTCTTCTTTTAGGTTTTTGATTCAGTTGTTCAGCCATTATTTCCCATTATTTTTCAAGCAAACCTTACATGAACAACTTCTAGTACCGGACACCAGCTCTTCCACCTGAAGCCTGGTGGGCATTCTGGCGGCTCCCTCCAAGCTGTGAATCTTGCACACTCTAGACTCACCTGCCCACCTGATCATGCTGCTTTTTGTGAGATCTTAGTTCCTCCTAGTGCCTATTCATGGGCCTTTCCAGTCATCCGCAGGTGTACCTTATCTCAGCCTAGCATTGACCCAGTTTCACTCCTGACCGAGATTCTGACCTGCTCTCTTTAACTGGGTCACAGCACAGCTCTCTTACTGACTTTGACCTGTCATAGTTTCTGTGCTAGAAAAGAGGTGTTAAGAGCGGGGACAAGCTTTACTTCCTCCCTGCCAAGTGAACAGGACTGAGCAGGAGGCTAGGTGCACTGCCAGACTCGGGAGAGAGGTCAGAGGCTTTGGCTGTTGGCAGAGCTGGGCTCCCTTCCATTGGCAGAACTTGAGTGATGACATCCAGATGGGACTTGGAGGGTGGAGATTGCATTTGTTGATGGTTCCAACGGACTCACGAGCATGCAAAAGGAGTTCAGAGATGCAGCTCAACAGAGAGGAGGAACGGGGTCTCAGAGTGAAAAGGACAAGGAATCTGGGATGGGACAGCCTTGAGTTCCTCTGGGAACCCCGCCTCTTATCATGTAATCTGAAGGCAAAGTCCTTGACCTTGTGTAACCTCGATGACTGCATCTATAAATTGGGGATCCGACTAATCCCTCACAGAAAAGTGAAGATCACATGAGATGATGTGTTGGAAAGACCTTAGTGTGGGGCCAGGTACAGAGCTGGTGCTCCCTAACCACTTACTAGTAAAGGATCACCAAGGGTAATTGACAGATGGCATTTGGCTTCCCAGGTGGCGCTAGTCGTCAAGAATCCTCCTGCCAATGTGGGAGGCACAGGAGATGTGGGTTCGATCCCCCAGTTGGGAAGATCCTCTGGAGAGGGAAATGGCAACCCATTTCAGTATTCTTGCCTGAAAAATTCCAAGTGCAGAGGAGCCTGACAGGCTACCGTCCATGGGGCCGCAAAGAGTTGGACATGACTGAGCAGCTAAACAGTGAGTGAAATTTGGGTGTAAAACGCCTGATATATACAACTTCCATCAATGTTCCTCCCTTCCTTTCCCCACTTCAGGACTCCCCAAATAGTGCCCTGATGTTTACTTGGAAGCTCGGCTTATGCATACGTTTCTGCATTCAAACTTGACAGTCTGCTTTCTGAAACAGCAGCCTCTAATTTTCTTAATTGCAAAATTGCCCCGAAGCCTGTATTCCAGCTTGTTGCTGTTCCCTTATTAATTGTTCTTTAAACAATGAGTCCAGCCAATAATAGTTTTCCCCAACTTCGGAATGTGTTTTTCTGCAGTAACTGAAGTGTGGTACTATGGCCGGGTACTTCCGAGTGCCAGGTACAAAAGAAAGGCAGTTTCTGCTATTTTAACTGCTGTATCCAGGGCCCTTGAAGCGGGTGTGATGCTGCCTAGGCACCGGATGCAGTGGTCCAAAGTGTTTGGAGGCATTTTCCACGAGAACTTGTTTTTCTAGCATTCTGGGCAGCAGGCCCACTCCATCCAGCCCCAAGGGTTTCTGTTGGGGTGAAGGCTCTGCCTTCACCTGAAGGTCCTGAAAGGCTTCCATTCTGTGTTTTTCCATCTCGGAATTGCAGTGTAGTTTCAGCAAACCTCCCATCTCCCTTCCCTCCTTTCTCAGGGCACCACAGCCTGAATTCTAAGGCGAACTCTTCAAGTCTTTAGAAGACCCCGGACAGGGGTATCCCTGAGGCCAGAGGGCTCAGAGGTGCAAGTGGGAGTCTTGCCCTGGGGGTGCCTTGTGTGTCCTGTGGGGGCAGGCTGTTGAGAAGTTTGGATCTGAGAGTGGGGCTACTTGATGAGCCAGTGGCTCAGGCGGTAAAGAATCTGCCTGCAGTGGAGGAGACCCAGGTTTGATACCTAAGCAGGAAGATCCCTGGAGAAGGATATGGCAACCTGCTCCAGTATTCTTGCCTGGAGAATCCCATGGACAGAGGAGCCTGGTGGGCTACAGTCCATGGGGTCACAAAGACTTGGACACAACTGAGTGACTCACACTTTCACTTTCACCCTGGGGACTAAACCCAGCAGACCAAGGAGGTGTCCTGCTCAGGAGGAAAGAGGAGGCCTCCTGAGCTTCGTGAACCCCTCTGCGTGGTGCTGATGCTTCAGCACCTCACCGTCCATGCTGCTCTGCCGATTTCTGACATTAAGGATGGCGTTCGCTTCAGTGTGTCACTGTCACTGTCCGGTGAGGCTTGGCACGTGGTTTTGATAGTCAAATAATACCTGATGAAGGGACGAGCGAGTCCAGCTACATCAGCTCCTTGAGTCTCTTTCTCCTTGTCTGTGAAAGTAAGTGGTAAGTGCTTGAAAGTGAATGTGAAAGTCGCTCGGTCATGTCCAACTCTTTGCAACCCCATGGACTATACAGTCCAGGGGATTCTCCAGGCCAGAATACTGGAGTGGGTAGCGATTCCCTCCTCCAGGGGATCTTCCCAACCCAGGGATTGACCCCAGGTCTCCTGCATTGCAGGTGGATTCTTTACCAGCTGAGCCACAAGGGAAGCCTGGTAAGTACTCATGCTCTTAATTTTAGGGAAGATTAAATGAGGTCAGGCAGTTTCAGGATTTCCCATCAAAACTTCTATTTTCCATTGCCCAACGTTGTTGTTTAGTCGCAAAGCTGTGTCCGACTCTGCGAGTCCATGGACTGTAGCCTGCCAGGTTGCTCTGTCCATGGGATTTCCCAGGCAAGAATACTGGAGTGGGTTGCCATGTCCTTCTCCAGGGGATCTTCCTGGATCAGGGATTGAATCTGCATCTCTTGCATTGGCAGGCGGATTCTTTACCACTGAGCCACCTGCAAAACCCCTCACTGTCCAATACCTGTTGATTATTGCTCTTGTTGTTGCTATGATCTCCCCTCAGAGCCTCTTGACCAGTGGGCTTTTCTTTCTATCTTAAAATGTAAGATGGTTCCCTTTCCATGGGACCCTTCTACTTAGAATTAATTGCAGACTCAAGGGCCCTTCTCCAGAAATGTCCCTCCATTCTGCCACATCTCAGATTACCATCCTTTGTCTCCTTCTCTTTATTAGCTCCAGAGGTGCCCAGACAGGCTGCTTCCTTTTTCTCCCAAGCCTCTTCCCAAACTCCTGCTCTGTTAAAGGACCCTAGAGCTTCAGGGCGCGCGATGCTCCGGGAACCAGGCAGGGTGAAGCACGCCGTGTCCTCTGCCTCAGTTTACACGGAGGAGCTCAGGCAGGGACTGTGCCTCCAGGAGGTGGTGGATCTGGGATTCTGTGCTTTTCTCACTTCATTTTGGTTTCGTAAGTTGTGATAACAGATCTTCGCTCTATCTGAGAAGCCTGACATCGCATTTTCCATTATAATCCTCTCATCCTCTCTGAATTCTTGGGTTCAGCTGTCTCTCCTTCTCTAACTGGCTGGGCCTGTGTTTCCTCTCTGATCCCCTGCACTGCGTGGGTTCTCTCTTGATTTCTGATTATTTGATAGTCGGCCTTTTCACCCTCTTAGATTTTCAGGAATTTGAAGGTAGCAATGCCCTCTTTTCTGTTTCTTCGTATTCCAACCTGATGAAGGATGTACTAAATCGGTGCTTTTTGACCAAAAGTTCAGGAGCAGATCCTATTCCTAGGACTTGAAAATCTTCAGCTGTTTTCTGACACACAACTAGGTGCTTGTGGATAATTTCCACAAATAGTTTCTTGTGACTTCTTACTCTCTCATTTAACAATGTGATGTGAATAGTCTACCAGTAGTTAATTTTGGGGTGAGTATATAGAACAAACTTTATCTTTTGATTGATTGTTGTATATTGATTTATTAATTGATCAATTGCTTTTATTTTTGGCCACACCGGGTCTTCGTTACTGCCCGCGGGCTTTCTCTAGGTGGGGTGAGTGGGGGCTACTCTTCACTGCGGTGCTCAGGCTTCTCATCGCGGTGGCTTCTGTTACTGCAGAGCACCAGCCCTAGAGCGTGGGCTCGGTAGTTGGGGCGCATGGGTTTAGTGGCCCCACAGCATGTGGGATCTTCCTGGAGCAGGGATGGAGCCCATGTCCCCTGCATTGACATGCAGATTCTTAACCACTGGACCACCAGGGAAGTCCTAGAGCAAACTTTGGATCCCAGTGACTCAGAACCCTTGGAGAGGCTGTAGGTGAAATTCTCAGGCAGGCTGGACCAGGCAGTGGCTTTGCCTAACCTGGGCCTGTGTCCAGATGTGCTCTGACTCCTCCTCCTCCTCCTTCTTCTGCGTCTTGACCACCTTGCTTCTTTACATCGCATGCTGGTCCTTGCTAGGTGGATAGCTCCTTAGCATTTTCTAGGGAAGGGTGCCAACTTACTCATGAAAAGGTGCCAACTCCTTTTCAAAGAAGTTAAGTAAAAAAATTCATACAGAGGCAATGGGAGAGGAGAGCTACTTGGATTGACTCGATGGCCCTGGGTTTTCCACTGCCCACCCCTCCTGTGTCTGGAGCAGTCTTCCAGGACCCACAGGCTCTCAGGAGAAGGTTTTAAAACCCACTGCTCTGCAGTTATTCCTTGTCTCTCATTGCAAATGCACACTGAACAGTAAAACCACCTCCTTTGGAGATGACTTAGTTTATAACAGAATGCGTGTATGTGCGTGCTCAGTTATGTCTGATACTTCACGACCCCATGGGGTGTTGTCCACCAGGCTCCTCTGTCCTCCAAGTGAGGGCAAGCTAGGATACCAGAGTGAGTTGTCATTTCCTCCTCCAGGGGATCTTCCTAACCCAGGGATCAAACCTGAGTCTTCTGCATCTCCTGCATTGGTAGGTGGATTCTTTACCACTACGCCACCTGGGAAACTTACAGAAAAACACTGGGGCTTAGTCCTCACCCTCTTGAATCCTTGAAAGAACTTGAATGTGACTTCCTCTACCAAATAGGAGAGCCTTCTGCAGAACAGCAGAACCAAGAATAATTGCAAAAAGCAGTAGAACAAATGTGCTGTCCCCAAATGGCCTTTGATGCATGAGAAAGTAGAAATCAGTGGAAAGGAGAAGAAGATAATTGAAGTATTACATACATATTTATGCATTTGTTTTCTTGGTTTCTGGAAGTCTTTACATCAGATAGATATATTTAATTATTACTATTATTATTATAATTTGTGCCCATCAGGGCAGCCTTGGAAAATGAGCTCAGCTGGCCATCAAGGTGACTCAGGTTTCTGAAAGAGGACCAAGAGCTCTGTAGGGTGTGTGTCATTGGAGCAGGGTGATGGCCACATGAGTCATGCTGCTCTAGGTGGGTGGTTATGAGCACCCTGGTGGTTGAATGTGACAGCGAGAGCATCACCATTCTTGAGCATGTGCTGGATTTGAGAAGAATCAGGGAGCAGTGCCATTGTAACCATGACTTATAGAGGGATCTAGCCTGGACTTTGGTCCCAATACTGTCTCAGTTGGCTGTGACATACTCTTGGGGTCAGAACTTTATCTTTTGTTAACTAACCCTACTCATTTCATATGGAGAAGGAAATGGCAGCCCACTCCAGTATTCTTGCCTGGAGAATCCCATGGACAGAGGAGCCTGGAAGGCTATAGTCCATGGGGTCGTAAGAGTCGGGACATGACTTAGTGACTAAACCACCACAACTCATTTCATAGGGTTCACTTGAGGGTTAAATGTGGTATGTGTATCAAAATAAGGCATTTGTTAACATTTCATTTGCATATTGTAATAGGAGCTCGAGAAGCAAGAGAGAGTCTTGTCAATTCTGAAGCCGTCTTTAACTGATTTTCTGGAAACCTCACTTGTGTGCTCTGCCTTTATCATGCCACACTGCTGTTCAGTTTAGCTCCTCACTGCAGAAAGCCAAAACCTCCAAATTGAGACGAATCTCTTCTGACATTTGATTTTTACAAATCTCTTTTTACAAGTGAGAATTGATATTCCAGAGGTTGAGTGTTCTTTGGGGAACAAGGATGTGTCCCCTGAACATGGACATGTCCTGCTTCTTGGTGGGTGCTTAGTGCTGTGCAGATCTGAGTACCTTGCAGTGTCAGCCAGACTACTGTCATCTCTCAGTCATAGTAGACTTGACCCAAGGTGATGGCTTCAACTGCTGTTTAATGACAGAATTACCTGGGGGTAATGTGTTCTTGGCTTTTTTTTCCCCTTCATAGTTTAAAATAAGGGATTCACTCTGTTTTTTGAATAAAGCTTTTCTTTGCCCTCCTTAGCTAAGGTCTTCTTGGCTCATGTCATAATATGATGACTAAGGATCCAAACATCACATCTGTGTTCAAGGAAAAAGGGATGGGAAGTTCAGCCCCAACCATTCACTTCCTTTGTCAGTCCCTCTGTAACAAAAACAAAAAAATCTTTCCAGAAGCCTCATAGAATATTTCTTCTTTTATTTCATTAGCAAAGCAGGATGGCATAGCTATTTAAACTAGAGGTTAAGTCTGGGAAGGTAAATATCTGTCCTCTTTTCTCAAGGCTTTAAGGGCTTCCTAGGTGGTGTGGTGGTAAAGAATCTGCCTGTCAATGCTGGAGATCTGGGTTTGATCCCTGGATTGAGAAGATTCCCTGGAGAAGGGACTGGCAACCCACTCCAGTATTCTTGTTTGGAAAATTCCATGGACAGAGGATCCTGATGGGCTACTGTCCATGGGGTCACAAAGAGTCAGACACCGCTGAGCATGCATGCCCAAGTCTGTAGAGGCAGAGACAGGCGTGAGTGGAGAAGACTGGAAATGAACAGCTCTTGGGTTGGACAGCCGGTAGCATCTGCTATGCTGGGATTAATACCTTGGGGGTGTGAACTGGCTCGTGGGCTTTTGCCACATCCTTTTCTCCCCTCCACTTCCAGGGTTGGGTGTGTTTCACCCTCTAGGCTTGTGCTTTGGACTAAGAAGAAGGCTCCGGGTCTGTGGGAGTCTTGGGCATAGCAGCATGGCCCTGGGTTGTTATTCTCATTGGGCTTCAAACCAGACAGTCCATGGAATCTTCCATTCCTGGCTCCACTGTTTCCTGGCTGTATGCCTCTGAACAGATCATGTCCCTGATCTGTGAAATCTCAGTGATGCTTTTGTCTTCTAGCGAGGCTGTGAGGAATATATGTGATGATGAACAGAAGATGCTCTGCACAGCTCACCTGAATGCTTCACCTTCAGATAAATCAAAGAATGATAATTAATACTTATAGGATACCTTCTAGGAGCACAGCTCCATTCAAAGTGTTTTTGCAACCATTAAGTCAGTTCATCTGCAAAATAAACTCAGGAGGAAGCCTCCTTTATTACATGTTTTACAGCTGAAGGAATGGAGCACAGATGAGAAGTAACCACCTCAGGTTATCTGGGATTCCAACCAAGGTGAATTCTGGTGAATTCCAGGTGAATTCCAGACCCAGCTCCCTGGACCAATCACAATATTAAGATGACACAGAGACTTCACATTATTAACCTCTCCAGTTCCCTTTGCTCAGGATTGGAAGAGGAGATGGGAAGGCCTGAGACCTCATAATATGAGCCCTTTGACTATAGAATTCTGGGGACCCCTCTGTGTGTGTGGGAGGGTCTGGGACCTACTTAGTTGGATTTCCATCTGAGTCTGTGCAGAACTGAGGTTCAGGGTGCGGTTCTTCTTAAAAAGGACCAGATAGGCTGAGGCTGACCATGCATCACAGTCTTTCTAATTTGAGTATTGTATCAGCACAGCCTGTGCCTCCCATGATCACGCTGGTCCTTAAGGAGATTGCCAGTAAGGCATTCAACGACTTCATCATTTTCAATAATCAGAAAGCAGCCCACTCTGGCTAGCTGGGCAAGAAATTGGAGGAGTCTCTGAAGTGGTTTTTCGAGTTTCTGATTTCACAATTCTGGCATCCTGCAGGTTTCAGCTCTCCCTGACACTGAAGCCCTCGGCCTGCGTCCCTGCCAGATCCCCGCTGCTGTTTCTGCCTGTGCTTCTGGCTTTTCCCCATCATAGCATTTTAGCTATTGTGAGAGGTGGTTCTGGAACAATATCATCAAATTCTCCTAATGCCTGAGAATGGGAGCTTTCGGAGCCTGCTGATGTTAATGGCGAAATAGCTTGAGTCCTTAATGTCTTCCTTGTGTTGTTCCATTGGTTGCAATTTCTGCTGAGTCGCTATCATTCTCCATCACAGAATTTCACAGCCACTGTGCTCATGAATTTCCTCACTTCCTTTTGCTCTGGGCATTTTTTTTTTTTTTTTTTTTTAGGATGGGGGCTGTGTGGATTCAGAAGCCAAGATTCTGTTGTATTCCCCTGGGCTTCTGTGTGTAAGGAATTCCAACACCCATGCACTGTGTGGCCGCTGGTACATACTGACAGTTTTGAAAGTCAGAAATCTCATATTTTGCTTTTCCTCTGCTGAAATTAGCTGTGTGCTGGCAGAAAAGTCATCATTTGCTACTCTTCCTGAACTCAGCATAATTCATAAAATAGCAGAAAATTAAGTAAACTCCTCCATCAGGGGTCAGCAAACAATTTCTGTAAATGGGTAGATGAGTGGTCAGTCTTTTGGGTTCTTAGGCCATAGGGCTCTGTCACAACTAGTCTAAGCTGCTCTTGTAGTGAGAAAGTAGCCTTAGATATATATACGTGAATGGCTGTGACTGTGTTTTAATAATGCTGTATTTATACGGACAGGCTATAAGCATGAAATTCCCCAGACACATCTATCGTCTACTTACTCCCATTTCCAAAGGTTTCAATCTGTAAATCTGGGGGGTGTCTCAAAATAAATACCATAAATGAGGTGGCTGGTCAACTACAGAAACTTCCTCCTCACCATTGCAGAGTCTGGAGTCAGGATGGTCATGCCAGTTGGTTGGGTTCTGGTGGGATCACTCTTTGGAGCTGCAGACAGCTGACTTCTTGTTGCACGTCACCTGGTGGGAAGAGAGAGCTTTGGGTAACTCATCCTCTTGTGTGGGCACTAATCCCATTGTGGGGGCCTCACCCCCAGGACCTGAGCCAAACCTGGTTACCTCCCAAAAGCCCCACCTCCTGTAATACAGGAGACGTGGGTTCCATCCCTGGATCCAGAAGATCCTCTGGAGAAGGAAGTGGCAGCCCACTCCAGTATTCTTGCCTGGAGAATCCCATGGGCAGAGAAGCCTGGTGGGCTACAGTCCATGGAGTTGCAAAGAATCGGACACGACTGAGCATCTGACACTTTCACTTTTGCTTGGGGATTGTGCTTCAATGTATGAATCGTGAAGGGACACAGACATTCAGTGCAGACTCGGGGGATATGATATACACCATGGCTCCTCAGAAGGGGCTCAGGCCCTCAACTGTAATACCCATCTCTGAGCGATAGTGAGCTGCTTGGTCTGAGTATTACACGTGGAGAAACTCTGGCGGGAACGACGTGGTGAGGAAGGTCCAGCATGGCTCTCACTGGTGTAGTGATTAGACGAGTCCCTCTTCTCGCCCTTCCCCATGTGCCTGAGCCCCTGCCTCTCTCCTATCAGCACACACACATACCCTATGCCCCTGTGCCTGTTGTCTGCCTTCCAGTCATCTTCCGAGGTCTAACCCAGACACTTGGTTACAATCCCCTCCCCTTTCCAGATACATCTTGGCTATTCTTTTATTACCCTGTACTTTAAATTCTACATTAGAGCTTCCTTTGGTGTTCCTTTTATTTTTCCTTTGACATCTTCTGTGTGTCCCAGTTTTATTCTCCCCAAAGCTTTCCCAAAATGATTTTCCTGGCCCTTCATTTCTTTCATCTTCCCATGTCAGAGATGAGAGAAACTGGGGATGATTCAAGGAAGGGAGTGTGGCTCATATCTACACCACCCAGCTTCCCCTTCATCTTGCTAAGTGCTGATCTATGTAGAGCATCACTCTCACAACATGAACATCCTTTTCATCTTCTCTTTGATAGGGAAAACTGTGCTTCTAAAGAGCTTCAAGGGAATATGGGGGAAACACCTTTTGGTGTACATTGTAGAGAAGATGAAGGCTAGGAAGGCTTTAAAGTGATCTTGTTTTTCCAGCTGGTGCATAATTATTACCTAGGAATTGGTGGAGCTGCTCATAGGAGACCCAGACAAACCCATTACTTACAGGCTCTCCATGCTTTGGGGATGGGGGCTACCTGAAGCCAACAGATACCATCTCCCTAGGCTGAGTGCCTGGGCTAAATAGGTGCCAGACCCAGAAAGGCTAACACCTTGTCTTAACCTTACGGTCTCTCAGTGCAATGCTTCCTCCCAACTCTTTTCACAGCCTTTAGAAACGCACTTGTTTTACAGTTCAGTTCAGTTCAGTCGCTCAGTTGTGTCTGACTCTTTGCAACCCCATGGACTGCAGCACGCCAGGCCTCCCTGTCCATCACCAACTCCCGGAGTTCACTCAGACTCACGTTCATCGAGTCAGTGATGCCATCCAGCCATCTCATCCTCTGTCGTCCCCTTCTCCTCCTGCCCCAAATCCCTGTCAGCATCAGAGTCTTTTCCAATGAGTCAGTTCTTCACATCAGGTGGCCAAAGTATTGGAGTTTCAGCTTCAACATCAGTCCTTCCAATGAACACTCAGGATTCCTTTAGGATGGACTGGTTGGATCTCCTTGTAGTCAAGGGACTCTCAAGAGTCTTCTCCAACACCATAGTTCAAAAGCATCAATCCTTTGGCACTCAGCTTTTTTTATAGTCCAACTCTCACACCATACACTTGTTTTTGGCAGAGTGGAAATCTGCAGTTCAAAGATACAGTCTTAGGGAGGTTACCTGGCTTTGTGGATCACAATTAGCAGTTAGTCCATCCTGATGATTTAAATGTAAACAAAGGCAGAGCATTTCTACTACAAGTCTGATAATATGCATGAGGATTTACAGTATAAATCTGGAGACTTTGATGATTTTGTTGCAGTTGGGGGATTCTGTAGATTTTGTAGCTCACACCATAACATAAGAGAGACCCACTGAATCTTGACTTTTATCCATTGTCAACTTATTTACACAGCCTTTCAACATACATTTACTGAGCACCTACTATGAGCCAGTATAATTTTTGATCCTTGTACATTTTTTTTTGGTAGAAAATGTATTTCCCCCATTTAATAGAGATAGAAATTGAGGCTCAGAGAAATCACACACAAGGGCAAAGAGTTTGTAATTGTGGAGCTGGCATATGGATGGGCGTATCTGACTTCTGAGCCTGCATACACAACCACTATTCTTGGCCTCCCCAACAATCCAGCATGACTCAGCCCACACAACAGTTACCCACACTGAATTATGGATTCGGCTGGTTACTTGGAGACTGTGTATCCATAACAGTGACACTGCCTTGGTTGCTTCCTGCCTCTTTCCGTTCTTTCGTTCACCCATCCGTCTATCTATCCATCCACCCATCCACCCACCTACCCATCCATTCACAAGACGAATGACGCCAGACAGGAAGAAGCAGAATCAGCATTTGGATGTAGTTGGCCTGTTGTGCTTAAATATGTCTTCCTGCTTTAGTTGCCTCCTTTGTAAAATGGGGATGATAATAAAAACAACCTACCTCTTAGGTTTGTTGTGGGGATTAAATATGGTGATACATGTAAAGCTTTTAGAACAGTGGTTGGCTCTTTGTAGTTCTTGTTATAGTGTTATTATTTATTATTATTATTGCAACTACATTATACTTAATTTCATGTAACTGGCAGAAACTAAGAGAATCGGTCCCACCAACTGCTTGGGATCTATGGAGTATGAGATGCTGGTTACTTTGGCCTTCAGGGACTGACATCTGACAGCTGTGCAGACCATGGTCCCATTGTGGTTTTTGGTTTTTTGATTCATGGTCAATAGGTTGCTGAGCAAACAGGCAGAACTAAAACGTAACTGCTTGGTGGTGGTGGTGGGGGGGGTCATATTTAACTCCAAAGCACTTTAAAAGGATCTGGTACCAACAATGCTGTTTTTGTTGGGTTTGTAGCAGTCTTCTTGTTCAGTCACTTAGTTGTACCCGATTCTTTGCAACCTGGTGGACTGTAGCACACCATATTTCCCTGTCCTTCACCATCTCCCAGAGTTTGCGCA
This sequence comes from Bos taurus, assembly GCF_002263795.3. Taxonomy (NCBI): domain Eukaryota; kingdom Metazoa; phylum Chordata; class Mammalia; order Artiodactyla; family Bovidae; genus Bos; species Bos taurus. Next base: position 4,432,027 of record NC_037341.1, read on the forward strand.
AAAAGAAGTCTTACTTCTACATTAAAATAGATCCCCAAAGGACTTCCTCTTTCTGAAGGCCATACAGTTACTACTTGTTCCCACACTTATACCTTGATTAGGCCAAACATTGATTGAAGCTCAGTCTATCATTTTAAGCTCAGTCCTTATCTGGTTTCTTTGTTGTTGTTCAGCTGCCAAGTCCTGTCTGAATCTTTGTGACCCCTTGACCTGTAGCATGCCAGGCTTCCCTGTCTTTCACCATCTCCTGGAGTGTGCTCAAACTCATGTCCATTGAGTTGGTGATGCCATCCAGCCATCACCTCCTCTGTCATCCCCTTTTCCTCCTGCCTTCAATCTCTCCTATCATCTGGTTTCTTATGTGGTTTTTTTTTAAGATTTTTTTTTTTTGATGTGGATCATTTTTTAGTCTTTACTGAATTTGTTCCATTAGCGCTTCTGTTTTATGTTTTCATCTTTTGACTGTGAGGCATGTAGCATCTTAGCTCCCATACCAGAGATAGAATCCATATCCCCTGAACTGGAAGGTGAAGTATTAGCCACTGGACCACCAGGGAAGTCCCTGGCTTCTTAGATTTAAGTGAGATCATTCATTGACTCAACATGTTCATTGAATGTCTACTTCATGCCAAGCTTTCTGGGTGACGGCTAATAATACAAAGGTCAGAAAGGGTGGATGAAGGTCTTGTATTTGTAGAGACTACAGTCTTGTGGGGAATACAGGCTCTGTATAGGACCTGTAGTAGAGCACTGGGCACACATTAGGTCCACAGCAATGAGTTGTTCTCACCCTTGCTAATTCCAGGTTCAGTGATGCTCTTACAACAGCATCCCAGTGAGCCTTCTCCAGTGAACTTAATTTCAGAACTTAATTCTGAACAAAAGGATCATTTCCTTTTTGTTTGTACATGTTGAGTGACAGAGGAAGAAAGCGTGCAGAGTCAGACCTTAGCACTTGCCCTGGTTCTGCCCTATTTGCTTGATAATATTGAGACAATTTTATAATATGTTTGACTTCAGTTTCTTCCTCTGTTTAATGAGGTGGTTCAGGTAGATAAACTTCCTGGTCCCTTCTAGGGGAAGACACTAGAATCTGACCACCATTTTGTCATTCCTGCCAAGGGAACTAACACAATAAATCCCTCAAAAACCATCATACAAGGGAGGCGTGGAAGGCAGTTATTTTCCATTTGATGGATGAGGGAAAAATTGGGACAGTGAAACATGGCTGTGTTCCAGTAATCCACTTTCCCTCTAGCTCAGCCCATTTCTCGGCCAGGAGAATTGACCTTTGAGGAGAAACTTGGCCAATGCAATGGCTTAAACTCTGGCTGCTTGTCACAAAAGAATTTTCTCAAAATCATTCTTCCCACTTTAAAAGCAGTGGACTTAAAAGGAACTATCCCACAGTTACCTCTCCTTTCTCCTGCCTCAGCAGAACTATTCTCCCCTTCTGTTACCTGCCTATACTAACTCAGCATCTACCCCAGCTGGTTTTTAAAAATTAATTAAGTAATTAAATTTTGGCTCTGTCGGGTCCTCGTTGCACGGGCATTTCTCTAGTTGCAGCGAGCAGGGGCTGCTCTATTATTTGCAGTGTGGGGGCTTCTCATTGTGGTGGCTTCTCTTGTTGCAGAGCACAGGCTCTGGGGCAAATGGACTTCAGTAGTTCAGGGAACTCAGTAATCGTGCTCCTGGGGCTCCAGAGCACAGACTCAATGGTTGTGGTACAAGGGCTTCATTGTTCCACAGCAGCATGGGATCCTCCCGGGTCAGGGTTTGAACTCATGTCTCCTGCATTGGCAGGCAGATTCCTTACCACTCAGCCACCAGGAAAGCCCTACCCCAGGTCTTGATGTTAGGACTCATGAGTCCTGGATGTAGCTTGCCCATCTGCATTATCCTTAGAGAAACCACTTAACTCCCTGGGAGTCAGATTCTCCTTTAGTGAAATGAACAGAGTGTAAGATTGCCAAGAGAGCAGAGGAGATCCTCATACTTTAGGTAGATTAGTGGGTTTAGTTTCCCGTACAGCTGTTGTCCCCACTATACAGATGCTGAAATTGTGCCTATAGAGTGTAGGTCGACTGGCAGATGTCACAAGGCCAATGTGTGCTGAGTGCCGTCAGCTGAACCCAGGCAGCCTGGCTTCAGAGCCTGCTCTCTGAACCACCACACTCTGCTGCTCCTAAGGTACTCAGGACAGCGCGTGACCCTGTTCATCCCAAGGGGTAACCTTGACCATGGACCCTGCCTTTTAGCTGAAGACAGTCCTCTTCCTCCTGCTCATTTTCCGAACTGATCTTCAGTTCAAATGCTGCTAATTGAGTAAATCCCAAACTTCAGGGAGACGCTCCTTTGGTTTGCGGAGCTGAGGGGTTCTAGGTACGATGAGACTGAAGGGCATCATTTTACTTGTTTTATTATTATTTTTTCCACTTGGACCTAAGTGGGAGAAGGGGGTTTCTTGTTTTATTGTTTGGGGTTAACACAGTCTACTTTACCTGAATGTGATGAAAATCGAGATGAAAAAATTCACTGCCTGGAATTCTGGTAGATCATGGACTTTCTCCACCTCATGTGTACTTAGTCACTCCGTCCTGTCTGACTCGTTGCGACCCCATGGACAGTAGATCGCCAGGCTCCTCTGTCCATGGGATTCTCCAGGCAAGAATACTGGAGTGGGTTGCCATTCGCTTCTCCAGGGGATCTTCCCCACCCAGGGATTGAACCCAGGTCTCCTGCATTGCAGGTGGATTCTCCATAAACACACAGTTCTGTCTAGACACAGGACCTAGGGGGGTCGTTACTGTCCACTTTATGCAAGCCTTGGAAAGAGTCCTGACTCATCATCCAGAGAAGCTGCCTTGTAGCTGTAACCTACTAACTTAGTTAAGGATAAACCATCCTTAAGGTAAAGCATGAGGTGATGCAGACTTGTTCTCCTGAGAACTATTGTCTAGTTCTTTCTGAT